>NC_046161.1:18093224-18406974 GCF_011064425.1 Rattus rattus | reverse complement strand
CAAGCCGAACAGGGCAGAGAAGAACCCGGCCGAACCGAAAGTGAACCAGCCAGCCAAGCGGAACCGGAGGCGTCCGTGGCGCAGACGCCTTGCTAGCGCGAGTCCTGTCCCAGCCGGTTCCAACAGCTCCTCCGCCCGTATCGGATCTCGAGACCCTGAACTCACCATTCACTGGCCTGTAAATGTCCGGGTCCCGGCTGCGCCTGGCTGTGACCGTCACCGCTCCACCAGGGCGGAGCACCCGGGCCAGCCGCCCAATCAAATCCCTGAGGGGGCGGGGTAAGAAACCCAGATCCCGCGAGGGAGCCGATCCGCGCGTGCTCATTGGACAGCGCACCACGCCTTCGCTCCGGCGCTCAGGCTCCGCCCCCGTGGTCTTGAGTGACCGGTGAAGCCAGAGGGGCGCTGAGAGGACCCTGATTGATAAGGACCTCCCTGCCCCGGACCCCACGGCCTCCGGCTGGGCGTCCTGTGTGCCAGGACTGCTGGACGTTGGAGAGGAACGTATTTGCCGCAGAGTGTGTTCACGGCGTTCCAGAGCAGACCGGTGTCTTTCTGCGCTGAAAAGCTTTCCCCATTTCTAACTGATAAACTTGAAGCCTGAATCACACTTGGTCGCAGCCACCATCACCCAGCCTCTGAAGCAGCGGGGAACGAGTCCGATCCGTCGTTTTACGTTTGAATTGGTGAATATCAAAATAGTAGTTTGGGCCGATGAGAGGGCTCAGCGAGTACGGGCGTTTCCTGCCAAGCCTTAGTAACTGAGTTCGATCCTCTCCCCCCGCCACGGTGGAGAACCTATTTTCTTCTCGCATTGTCCTCTGACCTCCACGCATGTACTGCAGCACACCCGCGTGTAGTCCTGCAAAAAGTGTAAAATGCAATTTTAAGAGAGAATGTAGCCAGGCATGGGAGCATAAACTCCTAATCCCAGCACTCAGTAGGCAAAAGCTGGAGGATTTCTGTGAGTTCGAGGTCAGCCTGGTCTACATACACCCAGGTCATCGCGACTACATAGTAAGACGGGGTGGGTGGGTGCGTGTGTGTTGGGGGACGGGTAGTAAATACTGTGCACAGCCACCGCTTTGCCTAGTAAGACAGTGTTGTCTCTATCCCAGCGTAAAGAAAAATGAGGCTGAGCTAGGATTCTATGCAGTACCACACAGGGACCGCCATCCCTTAATCTTCCAGCAAACTAAAAGATCAGAAAGTTTTTCTTCGCACAGTTAAGTAGTGGTATCGATTCCATGCAGTTTTTAGTGCAACCACAAGGTGGCAGAAAAGAGCTGAGGACAAAGCCATCCTATGGTTTACACAGAGCAGATATGAACATTTTTTAAATTAAATTTTTAAAAATCGAAACAAAAAGTATCAAGATGGTTCAAGTGGTAAAGACACTCACTGCACAAGCCTGTGGAGGGACCAGTATTGGCACAAGACACCCAAGACCGAGTTCTGAGCACAGAGATTTGCCCCAAAGGACAAAGGGCAGGGAAAGAATCAAAGACTGGATTTAAAGGATTGGGGCGGGGGCGGGGGCGGGGGCGGGGGCGGGGGCGGGGGCGGGGATGCACAACAGAGAGGATGGTGACAACACAACAAAGGCCTGGATAGAGAGGAGATCGATGTAGCACATAGGAAAGTGGTGGTTTGAAATTGTAAAGGGTAAACCCCATGTTAGGACTAGGTATTTAATTTTAATTGGAATGTTACATAGGGCAGCCAAAGGGAACCTTAGTTTGCTGGATCCAATACTCTGACAGCCGGACCTTGGAAGAGGATGTGGTCAGATAAGGGAACAAACCTTGAGAGCTAGCGTGAGGAATACAACATAGTGGTTTTTAGCAGAGGGAATGAGAGAGAAGGGCAAGGCCTACCAGACTATGTTTGCCATGCCGAGATGGCTAGAGTGCCTCAGCCTGACTCCTCCAAGCTGCCCTCTGCATGGGGAGAAACCTATTTAAATAAACAGATTTAAATCGACAGACGCTGCTGCACTAAGGATCAGAGACCTTGGTGCTTGTGCGACAGGCTTTTCCTGTGCACACACCACACACACACACACACACACACACACATTTGCTCACTCCAGAGAGTGGTCCCACTGCAAATCAAAGTACGGACTGCACCAGTGTGGTGAACCAGTGAGTGTGGCCGGGGTTACTTACAGAAATATGAGTGACGGGTTATGTACAGGTGTAGAAATGACTCAAAAACAACTGTGGTAGGATGAAGTGCCTAGGGTGGGGTGGCTTTGGTGGGCCATGCCAAGGGCTGCCACTGAGAAATGACGCCACACAACAGACCTAATGTAAGAGGGTCATTGGGGGAGGGAGGAGAGTGCAGGGCCTTCTTGGAGTGGGGACATCAGGGAGACAGAGAGAGAGGGGCAAAGGAGAAGGAGAGAGATCTGTGGTGGCTATGGGCTTTCATATGCCTTACATGGGGGTAATGTACGCTGCCTCTGGGTCCCTGAGGGCAGGCTGGTGGAAAGTCCTGGTTGCTAACAAACTGTCATCAAAGCCCACCCCTGCATGGGGTCTGTGATGGTTTGTATATACTTGGCCCAGAGAGTGGCACTATCAGGAAGTGTGGACTTGTTAGGGGAGGTGTGTTAAGACCCTCATCCTAGCTTCCTAGAAGCCAGTCTTCTAGCAGCCTTCAGATCAGATGAAAATATAGAACTCTTAGCTCCTCCAGCCCCATGTCTGCCTGGACGCTGCCAGGCTCCTGCCTTGATGATAATGGACTGAACCTCTGAACCTGTAAGCCAGCCCCAATTGAATGTCATGCTTATAAGAGTGGCCTCGGTCATGGTATCTGTTCATAGAGATGAAACCCCTAACTAAGACAGTATCACAAAAGCTTGGAAGGTTGAGTACAGCTGTAAGCAGCTCAGCAAGTTGGAGAGAGTCCTTTTCAGGTGCCTCAGCTGCTCTCTGCTTCTTCTAGGCAGCTGGGCTTGTCTGAGAGATGCACTCATTCACACATACACACATTCACTTGGGAAGGGAGGGGCCTAGTAAATCTGATCAGTTTCAGGGACTTCCTGAAGCTCTTTTGAGTTATTTATTTTTCATCTTATGAGCTTTTCTGCCAGGTGGGATGTCTCATTCTAGTGGGAAACAGCAGCAATCAGTTCTGACATCGTCTGAAAACGCGGTTGGTGGTGCTTGTTACTTTTCTGTTTTACTTTCAATTTTCCCCTACTGGCTTGTCCATTAGGTCTATTTCCTGCATGCTTATACTTATACTTAGTTGTTTTTTGGTCTGCCCTTCTTTATTCTAAAAGTTAGGAGAAGTCAACTCAGAGCTTTGGAGAACCATCTGGCCTAATTTTTTTTGAGGCAAGAGCAAAGATTACATCTTAAAAGCAGGTGCTAAGTCCATGAAACAGCTGAGAGTCCAGAAGCTCCCAGTCAAGTGCAAGAGCACTTGCTATGGCTTTTTCAAAAATAGGGGCTGGAGAGATGGCTCAGCAGTTTAGAGCACTGGCTGCTCTTCCAGAGGTCCTGAATTCAATTCCCAGCAACCACATGGTGGCTCACAACCATCTGTAATGGGATCTGATGCCCTCTTCTGGTGTGTCTGAAGACAGCTACAGTATACTCATATACATAAAAGAAAATAATAAATCTTTAAAAAAATATTTTTATGGGATTAGAGAGATGGCTCAGCCATTAAGAGAATTGGCTATTTTTTCCTAAGGACCAGAGTTCAAATCCCAGCACCCACTGTTGGGAACAAGCAAAAGAAACTTATTAAAAGTACTACCATTTCGTTTTCAGATTCCATTTAATCATAGGGAGAGACCGAATTCAAGGTCCCAGGCCCTAAGGGAGCTGGGGACTTCCCTATTGCTGACTAGCTTCTGTTGTAAACAGTTGTCTGAGTCCAGACATCTCAGGGTCCACTTCTCTGTCTTGCTGGCAGGGTCACACAAGTTCATGTTCCCAGTCCTACGAACGAACACCTATCCCACTTCTCCAAATGTTTTAATTGCCTGTTAACCAGTAAAGGATATAGAAAGTACTGTTATCTGAACCAAGGTGCATAAGTTATAAAAACATATGACCAACTGCCTTTTGTGCCCTAATTAACTGCACGTCGCTGACCTGCTCCTTTGTCCCCTTGCCGCTCTGAGCTCCGCACCTAATGTCTAGTAGAACGAATTAGGACCTTGAAGCCAGGAGCCCTGGATAAGGCCCAGTCTCCCTTGCTTAACCCATAATGTCAAAGCCCAATTGGCTAACACTGCAGCTCCTCCCAGCTCCCCTTGCTTTGGGTTCCCATCCTTTAAAGCTGTTGTACAATCTTCCTTCTGAGACTCAGTTCAGATCCTGAACTGGCTGCCTCCCTGCACGCTCAGAAAAATAAAGCTTTCAGCTTCAAGCTTCTGTCTCTAAAGTGAGTTTTCTTGGCTTCCACCCCAAACCCAACACCACATAGTGGCTCACAACCACCTGTAACTCAAGTTCCAAGGCCATGTATTGCCCTCTTCTGGCCTCTGTGGGCACTGCACACACAGTACACAGACACGAGCAGGCCAAATGCCCATATACGTAAGCAATCCTATAAAATACATCGTGTTACATCGGTTTATTTGTGTGTGGACACACATGCTTCTGTGCCACACTGAGCATGGGCAGGTCAGAGGACAATGTATGGGAGCCATTTTTCTCCTTTCTTCACGTGGGTCCCGGGAATTAAACAGGCCATTAAACTGGGAGTGAGTTCCTTTGCTCCTTAACCCTCTTACCAGCTCCAGTTCTGATTCTTTCCTTCTGATGTTCAGAGAATTGGATCTGAGACTCTGCTTCCTGGTGCAGATCCAGATTAGGTCTTTCCTGTGTTATGGGGTCTGCTTAGATCCAACACCACTCAAACACCAGGTCCATGCAGATGACAACATTTATTTTAATTAAGCCGCTACTGAGCAACCAGGGCCAGAGATCAGACCGGTGAGCTGGACTGCGACGCTGAAGGGATGTTGTACAGCTTAAAGGTGAAACCATAAAGCCAGGGGGAGCAAGGTGGGTTGAGCAAAGGAGTTTCCACCAATCAGGATAGGAGTTGGATCCCAGGCCTGGGAACATGAACTTAATTTGACTCTGCTAGCAAGATGGAGAAGTTGTCCTTGAGATACCTGAACCCAGACAACTGTTTCCTTATAAGCTATCTGAAGGCGTGAGAGGACATGTGATATTTTGCTGGAGTGGACACTAAGAGGGTGTGTGATGTCTGGAAAAGTATAAGTAGAACCCAGCAGACAGTGAAAGGACACACTTGCATTGCTGCTGGCTTCACTGGTGTTTCCTGGTCTACACGTCATAGAACTGTGCCAAAGAACGTCTCACAGTATTCTAACTGATTCTTGCCACTTCTGTTGACTGACGCCTACTCAGCAGAGCCTGGCAGTTTCTGCTGGATTGAGCTGCTGCTACTGAATTGTGTTTGGTGTTTGCTATTGGACTGAACTGCTGGTATCCTGACAATGAAGAGTGGAATCACCCAAAGAATGCACTACTTCTAGACGGGTCCACAGCCCTCTTTTCTTATAAACCTTTCCCCACTCCTCTGGTTGGTGGGCTAGAAGGGAGGTTGAAGTGTTCAAGAACCCTAAATAAAGTAGGTTTAGGAAAATCTAAGCCTACAGTGGGTGGCTTCAGTACCCGACTGCCTCCAACAGACAGGCCACCCAAACAAAAGGTAAAGAGAAAAATGCTGGAGTTAAACTTCCTTCTCAGCAGCCCCTGGAACTTTCTCCGAACTTGACCACACACTTGGACACAAAGCAAGTCTCAGCAGACACAAGATAAGTGAAATAACCCATGCACCCTATCTTATCACCATGGATTAAGGCAGTATGTCAACAACAGAATGTTGTTCTTGGAAACTGAACAACTGTCTACTGAATGAAGATGAATCAAAATAGAAATCGTGAAAGAAATTAAAATCTTTTTAGAATTGGATGAAAATGAAAATGCAACATACTAAAACCCTATTATAAAATCTAATAATATTAGAGATGAAAAGAGTTACAAAAAATACCCAACAAAATCCAGAGAATCTTAACATATTTTTTAAAAAATCTATATTCTACCAAACTGGAAATTCCTAAAAGAAATGGATTCATTTATCTGTGTGTGTGTGTGTGTGTGTGTGTGTGTGTGTGTGTCCCACCAAAGTTAAATGAAGATCAGAGAAGCAATTTACACAGACCCATAGTGAAATAAAAGTAGTAAAGAAAGCCCAGGCCCAGTGGGATTTAGCTCAGTGGTAGGCGCTTGCCTAGGAAGCGCAAGGCCCTGGGTTGGGTCCCCAGCTCCAAAAAAAGAACCAAAAAAAAAAAAAAAAAAAGCCCAGGCCCAGATGGATTCAGCACAGAACCAGACCTTCAAAGAACACCAATACTGCTCAAATTACTCCACAAAATAGAAACCGAAGGAATGTTTTCTAATTCTTTTTAGGAGGATACTATTACACTGATCCCAAAACCACACAAAGACACAGCAACAGCAACAAAAGATAAAATTACAGGCCAAATATCCCTTATGAACATAGATGCAATAGTTCTCAGTAAAATTCTTGCAAACCAAGTCCAAGAACGGATAGAAAAATCATCCACCATGCTTAAGTAGGCTTGATCCCAGCAATGCAGGGATGACTCAACACACATAAACCAATGAATGTATTCTACCACATAAACAGACTGAACCCGCAAAAACCACATGATCACCTTACTAGCTGCAGAAAATAGATCTTTGACGAAGTCCAACACCCCTTCATAATAAAAGTCCTGAAGTGACTAAAGATACAAGGCATATACTTCAACATAATTAAGGCTGTTTACAGCAAGCCATTATCAATCTACGCTCAAAGCATTTCCACTAAAACCAGGAACAGTGCAAGGATGTCCACTGTCTCCATAACTATTCAGTGTAGCCCTTGAAGTCTTTTTTAAAGATTTAATTATTTATTCTATATAAATACACTGTTGCTCTCTTCAGACACACCAGAAGAGGGCATCAGATCTCGTTACAGATGGTTGTGAGCCACCATGTGGTAACTGGGAATTGAACTCAGGACCTCTGGAAGAACAGTCAGCGCTCCTAACCACTGAGCCATCACTCCAGCGCTGAGCACTTGAAGTCTTAGCTAGAGCAATAAGACAACTAAAGGAGGCCAAGGGGATCAAATGGCCATCGGTGGGAACTAACAGAGACCCATAAATGGACAATGTGCAGAGGGTGAGAGACTTTGGAGTACTCAGTCCCAAAGGGGATGTCTCCATCCCTTCAGGGCTCAAGGAACTGTGTGGAAGAGTAGGCCAACTGCCACCCCAAGAAATCTCACTGGGCTTATAAACCACACTTTACGGTAGGTGCTATCCAGTAGTAGATGGCCAGCACAAAATGAACTTAACAGTATTTTTAGAGACTGATTGTCTCAAATTGCTTCGCTTGAGCATTTTTGTCCTATTGGTCTTTTGCTTGTATATCTTCGCCTCTGTTTTTTATGTTATGTTTTTTGTTTCTGCCTGCCTGCCTGTCTGCCTGTCTGTCTGTCTGTCTGTCTGAGACAGGGTTTCTCTGTGTAGCCCTGGCTGTCCTGGAACTCACTCTGTAGATCAGGCTAAGTTCTGTGATTAAAGGTGTGTGCCACCACCAACAACTGTTTGTTTTTTAAAGAGGGGGGTGGGTAGAGATGGGTGAGTGAGAGGTGGGAAGAGTTGTGGGGGGAAGGGGTTATCAGAACAAAAAAAAAAAAAAAAAAAAAAAGTATATTGTATGGAAAATTGGTCTCAATTTAAAAATCTATAGAAGAAAAACAGTAGATCTGAGCTTCACCTTCCCTATGCTGCACAAGAAGTCAGGTCACAGTCTGTGGACTTATCTGCGTATCTGCAAGTGGAGGGATCCCCCGGGCCTGACCTCAGAGGTCCTCCAGGAGCCTCCTCGTGTCAGGGGGACTTGGTACTTGCTCTGATGTTTCCAAAGTCCAGCACTCTGAGTGGGCACCAAGTCAACAAGCTTGTGCCGTGCCGTGGTTTCAGACACGTGGCAGAGTTTATTTCAGTGGTCACAGCTGTATCACAGGCTGCAAACTCCGTGACAGGGCTGGCTGGTGGGATCAGCTGCTGTTGTTATTGTCTGTCCTTATTTGCAGACAGGATCTCACTATGTGGCCCATGGTGGCTTCAAACTCATGGAGTAAAGACGGTTATCACCAAGCCCGGGATTTTATAACTTTTTTATGCTTGAATAATTGCCAATAAACTAGATCGTCCTTGTGTAATTTGATTAATGGACATTTTCTCTGGAAGTACGTTTTCACTATGCAATTTTGTTAGTTTTCAAGGCTTTTGTATCCACATATGATTTAACAGTTAAATCGCTTCCCATTACCAGAGGATAATGATGTCACTGAGAGCTCAATTCCTGCGAAACTCCCTGGAGGGATTGTGGCAGTTTGCTTCTCTGTTGCTGTGATAAACACTGACCAAAACCAGTTTGGGGAAGGAAAGGGTTTATTTGGCTTACAAGTTGCAGTTCCTCATCAAGAGAAGACAGAGCAGAGGCTGGAACCCAGAGGCAAGAACTGAAGCAGAAGCCAGGAAGGAACGCTACTTACTGGCTTGCTTGCTTGCTTTGTTTGGCTCAGCTACCTTTTTTGTACAGTCCAAACCCACTTGCCTAGGGAATGGTACCACCCATGGTGGACAAGCCCTCCTAAATCGACTAGAAATCAAGAAAGTGATCCACGAATACACACGCAGGCCAATCTGATGGTGGCAATTCCTCAACTACATTTCCCTCTTCCCATGCATATCAGGTTGGCAACGCTAACTCTAAAGACAGGGATTTAATATTACATATACAGTGCTGTCACTCACCAAAAATACTCAGCTTTTATAAAACAAGGAAACATTTAAATATTTTTAAAAGATTCACATAGGCATCTTATTTTATGCTTGCGTGCCTGAGTGTATGTATGTGTATTATATGTGCTTGCAGGAGGCCAGAGGTCAGAAGAGGGGTCAGATCCCCTGGGACTGTAGCTACAGGCAGTTGTGAGTCACCAATCTGGGTCCAGGGAACTGAACCCAGGTCCTCTGCAAAAACAGCAAGTGCTCTTATTGGCTGAGGCATCTCTCCAGCTCCCTGGTTCACCGTCCCTGCCACAAGCTAAATAAATCAATAAATTATTAATGTGAATTTGCCTTCCAGAGTGGACTGTGATGTCTGGGGTAGAGCACATCTATTTTTCCTGCTTCTGTTCCTCCTACCCTGTCACTGGTTTAGGGCACACAGATTCTGCACTAACCATCATCCCTTGCGGAGGATGAGTTTGTTACCTTTTTTTATAGTCCAGACCCACGGGCGTAGGGCTGGCTCTGCCCACAAGAGGGCGCTAGCTCCTTTTCTCTTCCAGGGAAATAGCTCGAAGCAGTTTGTCCGCTTGCTGCTGTTGTTTTACGACAGTCTCCCTATACAGCCCAGATGGGCTTCGAACTCAGCAATCCTCCTGTCTCAGCTTTCCCAGACCTGAGATTGCAGGCGTGAACCTCCTTGCTTGTGGCCTTGGTGAGGTTAATACATAAGCAGAAGTAGCGGTTGCTGGACGTAAAGCTGACACGGTTCACTCGGCTTCCCTTATGAAACTGAAGTCCTCATGGGTTCCCTCGTTGTTCTACTATATGGTTTCTTTTTTCTGTTTTAAAAATTATTCTTTGCATTTGTTTCTTTTCCTGTTATGTGTACAGGTATTTTTGCCTGTGTGCATTCTGTGGACCACATATATAACTAGTGCTCAGGGAGGTCAGAAGAGGGCATCAGATCTCCTCCATCTGGTGTTACGATGGTTGTGAGCTGCCAAGTGGATGCTAGGAATTGAACCTGCGTCTTCTGAAAGAGAAACCAGTGCTCTCAACTACTGTGCCATCTCTCCAGCCCCAGTTTCTATTCTCAGTGAGTAGCTTATCAAGTCTGGTCACACGAGCCTGTAATCCCAAGATAAGAGGTTCAGAGGTCATCCCTGATTACATAGGGAATTAGAGGCTAGCCTGAGCTACAGGAGAACATCCCCCCACCAGCAAGTGTGTATTCCAGAAGAGTAAAATTCACATGCACAGGAAGAGACATTAAAAGCTACAAGAACAAAGGAAGGGAAAGGGGCTTCCTACACACAGGAACTGTCTCACCAATGAGACGTTTGACCTATAACAGACTACATACAATAACAGATCAAAGGCAATAACCAATTACATGCGAGGAGCACAAATACACTTTTCTGGAAGAGATGGGAGATGTCTCTGTCAACCAAATATTTATTTTGCATGGACTTGAGCTGGATCCCAGAACACAGGAGGGGGCAGTAAGGTGGCCCCACCCATAAAGGCAAGGCTTTTGCCAATTGACAATCGGAGTTCCACCTCTGGGACCTACATGGTGAAAGAAGAGGGGGTGGGGGATTTAGCTCAGTGGAAGAGCGCTTGCCTAGCAAGGGCAAGGTCCTGGGTTCAGTCCCCAGCTCCGGAAAAAAAAAAAAAAAAAGAAAGAAAGAAGAGAACTGTCTCTCAAGGTTGCCCCTCAAGCTCCACATACATGCCGTGATGTGTGAGTACACAAATGAATAAACATTTAAAAGTAATTTTAAAAGATTTTGGTTTTGCCGCCTGGTGCAGTTGAGGAATGGAACTCGGGTTCTAATCACGCACTTATTTAAATATTTAAAAGAGCAGTTATGAGCCTCTTACAGAGGACCCAGGTTTCGTTCCCACAGCCCAAGCTGCGTGGCTCAGTACTGCTGCCACGTAATTCCAGCTCCAAGAGAGCAGACGACTTGCTCATGGACTCATATGTGTGTAGATGCACACACACACACACACACATGCATAACTTAAAATACATATTAAAATAATAGTAATAAAAACTGGATATGGTGGTGGTGCGCTCCTACAGTGTCTCACTGGGGAGGTGGAGACAGCAAAGATCCCAGAGGCTCACTGGCCAGCGAGTGAGAGAGTGAGTGAGGAACTGGATGGACGGTGTGTGGGTAAGATGGTGGGTGCTTTCCTTTAATCCCCACCACGGATTGTTGCCTGGAGGGTACATGGAATACCCTTCCCTCCCCAAGTTGCTTTTGGTCATACTGTCTTATCACAGCAGTTGAAATTCTAACTAAGTCACCTAGTGTGCATGGGTGTAACTTCCACTCCCCAGCACCGTCCATTCCCGGGCACCATGGAAACCAGATGGTGGTGACACACACCTGTCACCCCAGCACCATGGAGACCAGACGGCGGTGACACACACCTGTCACCCTAGCACCATGGAGACCAGATGGCGATGACACACACCTGTCACCCCAGCACCATGGAGACCAGATGGTGGTGACACACACCTGTCACCCCAGCACCATGGAAACCAGACGGTGGTGACACACACCCGTCACCCCAGCACCATGGAGACCAGATGGTGGTGACACACACCTGTCACTCCAGCACCATGGAGACCAGATGGTGGGGACACACACCTGTCACCCCAGCATCCAAGGGGGAAGCAGAAGAGAGCAGGGCCATCCTTGGCTACACAGAGAGCCCAAGGCCAGCTTGGGCTACAGAAGATCCTGCCCCAAAATGAGTTATTGTAAAACTGTCTTCCCACCGCCTGGAACTTGCTTTAATTCCACATGGGCCCTCAGTGGGGAGGGGAGATCCGGCCCCTGTGACTAAAGTGTCTGTAGCAGGAAGTCAGATGTGGACAAGTCTTACAGCCTCAGGTTCAGGATGAAGAACTCGCTGAAGAGCACTGCGGGGCCTAGGAAAGTGTGAGCAGGTGACACATGGGAAAGATATGGAACTGGGGTAAGCACTAGGACGGGCTCATGGGATGAGCACAGGCTTCACTCACGGGGGGAGCGCCTGTGAGGGTGTGTGTGAAGGAGACTCATGCTCAAGGGCTATAGATTTCTGGGTGGTTTTCTTTTTTAATTTACATGTGTGTATGCATGCATGTATGTATGTGTATTTTTAGGTGTGTGTGTGTGTGTGTGTGACAATGCCTATATGGAGGACAATTTGCAAGAGTAACTTTTCCTTCTACCACAAGACCTGGAACTAAGGTCTTAGATATGGGAGCAACACTTTCATCCACTGCTTCCCTGCCTCTCTCTCTCTCTCTCTCTCTCTCTCTCTCTCTCTCTCTCTCTCTCTAGCTCTGGCTGGCCTGCCATTATGTAACCCAAGCTGGCCTCAGACTCACAGAGTTCCTGCTGACTCTGCCTCCCAAGCATTGGAATCAAAGGGTCAAAGGCATGCAGCACCAAGCCTAGCCTCTTCAGTGTTTGGAAACAGTATGTCAACTAGCCCAGGCTGGCCTTGACTCAGGAGGGGATAACCTTGTCTCCTGCCTCCCCACCTCTACATACGCAATAGTAGAATGGCAGCTTACACTGCTACTCTGGGCTTGGCTGGTTCTACTATAGGATGCTCTTTTTCCCACCTGCTCCCACCTAGCACTCAGTGTTTGTTAGAACAAATCTGAATTATCAAGTTTGATTGCAGTTCCGACGTTGGCCACGTGGGGCAGCGGTGGGCAAACCAAACCGGCAGTCATCTAGCTGCTGGTCATCTCTAATTTCCCTTTACTAAGGAAGGAGGAACGGAGGTAAGGAAAGAGCAGGGAGGAAGAGGTCAGTTCAGAGCTGGAGTGGTTGTTCGAAGCCCCGAGTTCCACCTTCAGTACTGAAAAAAAATTTAAAAAATGACAATAACAAAAATCTGAACACCCTGGCACTGGGGCAGAGGCAGGGGCATTCTGAGTTCCAGGACAGCCTGCCCTATAAGCCAGACTTTATCTCCATTAAATAGGTTACAACCGGATAAATAAAACACACCTTTGGAGACTGTTTTCTTCAAGCCTTTAGTTAAAAAGAAAACTACTCTGCTGCTTCTATGGCAAGCTGGGTAGGCGCTTACTTTCCAGACCGCCATCAAATTAGCATCTGAGCCTACTCACTCTAGTGAACTGAGTGGGGGAGTAGGAGGTGACAAATGCCTGTGGTCCCAGCACTTGGGAGGAAGATTCGGAGTTTAAGGCCAGCCTCGGCTATGTAGTAAGTTTGAGGTCAGCCTGGGGAACATGAGACTCTGGCTGGGTGGGGAAAGGCAAAGAAAACAGTTCCTGGAATACAGTTAGGCTGGCAGGAGGTGGTAGACCCCCATCGAAGTGTGATGGCTGTCCTTGACAGTCAACTTGACTGACAGTCTGTAAGGGTCCTTCGCTGAAGGAAGACCCCAGACTCAGTAAACATCTAGAGTGCAAGGGATACAATTGTTTCCAAATGGCAACCCCCACAGAGACATTCAGTCCCTTTTATAACCGGACTGCTTCTGAGGTAACAGCAGACTTCTAAAACTTAGGGCACATTCCAAGGGGCTACAGAAACCATTAACCGAAGGGCACATATACATCACAAGACCCCAGGTGCAAAAACAGGAGGTAAGATAGTGACTGAATTTGTCTAAACAAAGCCTCAAGGATGGCTTAGTTATAGTCTAAAACTTTTCCATGACCCTGCAGGCCAGGAGAAATGGTGAAAGTTAACCCAGATAGTTGCTCCTAGTGTTATGCACATAGTCATTCTCCGTTATAAACTCTTATTCAATCTATGATCTGAATGTGCAAACTCACAGCGAGCTTTTACCAGTGAATGCATGCTCTGAGAGCCACATAAGTATTGGGAGCAAAGGGCAGAGGTAAGTCCCCCTCCCCTTTTCTCCCTGGGCTTCAAATCAGAGAGGCACAATTCCCTGCGGAGGCTTTGCCTAGCTGCCTGTAGTGTCACTTTGAGGCACTAACCCGAGGCTTCAGAAGCCAGTCTTAAAGTGACATAGTGAGTTGGATCAGCTGCTGAACTGAAGAGGCACAGCACCTTTCACCCAGAATAGACGGCAAAAGGCGCATGGCCTAGTTTCTGAGTGGAGATAAAATGGGATACAAAAAAATGAACCTCTCAAGTCAACCTGATGGGATCTGGACCAAGATGTGACTCCTCTGGATGAATTTGTGTTTTCAAGAAGGGTTACAAGAGGGGGATACCCTTCTCTCATCTGTATGGGTGGTGCCTTCTTTCGGGTGGCCCAGATCTGGAAAGCTGCCTGCCCATCCACCCGCCAACTCATCTGCTTGCCCACCTGCCAGTCCACCTGCCTGCCCACCTGCCAGGCCACCTGCCAGTCCACCTGCCTGCCCACCTGCCAGTCCATCTGCCTGCCCACCTGTCAACCTACCTGCCTGCCCACTCGCCTGCCTCTCCTTTTGAGGGCCTCTATTGCTGCTGCTTTCACATTCACTGACAATGTCCTTCAGTGACATTGGAACACAACTTCCTCCACCTTCCTCAGGCCAGCGGCTGCCCAGGAATTCACCACAAGACTGGGACTTCTGAGGCATTCAACCTTGTGCACTGAAGCAGCTACCGGTTCTCAGCCTCCCAGGAGTGAGACAGCCACTGTTTTGAGAGCAAGCCCCCATCGTGTAAGCCACTCGAGTCTGGTTGGGTGTTTTTATTTTATTTTTTAAGATTTGTTTTCTGTATATGAGTGTGTGGCTGCACTTTGTATGTGTACTGTGTGCACACCTGATGCCTGTGAAGGTCAGAAGAGGGCATCAGATCCCCTGGGATTGGAGTTTCAGACAGTTGTGCACCACCATCAACTTGGCCTTCTGGAAGAACAGTCGGTGCTCTTAACCACTTAGCCATCTCTTCAGCCACGAAATCCTTTAAACACACACACACACACACTCACACATACTCACACATACCACACACCACACACACACACACACCACACACCACACTACATATCACACACACACCACACACTACATATCACACACACACACCACACACTACATACCACACACCACACACACACATACACACACCCTCACAAAACACAGCACACTAACATACCACACTCACACACACCACACACTCACACACATTCACATACACACACCCTCACAACACACACACACTCACACAACACACTCATACACACACCACACACTCACACACATTCACACACACCACACACACACTCATCACAAACACTCATCACACACAAGCACTCATCACACATGCACACTCACACACAACTGCACACATACTCATCACATGCACGTGCACACACACACTCATCACACACACACATGCACACACACACTCATCACACACTCATCACACACACATACTCATCACACACACACACAGGCACCCACACACACACACACACACACACACACACACACACACACACACTCTCATACACACACATACTCACACACACACACACACACACACACACACACTCACACACATTCACACACACCACACACACACACACACATACTCATGCACACACACACCACACACACACACACACACACACACACACACACACACACACTTCAGTTTTGCTCCCTCCCTCCTTCTCGACGAGGGAGTTAAGGAGAGCCCAGTAGGCAGCATATTCAGGCTTGATGGAGGACGGATGGAAAGAGCAGTTTTCAAAGGCTTCACTGATCCTGTCACACGCCAAAGACGCGTGTGCGCTCCTGATAGACGCTAGAGGCACAGCCAGAGATACCACAGAGAAAGAATGGAGTGCTGTGGGGGATCCTATAATCCCAGCCAGGAGGACCAGAAGGTGGTTGTTCTCAGCTGCACAAAGTTCCAGGCTAGCCTGGGCTATGTGAAACCCTGTCTCAAATGTCAAAAACCAAACAAAGAAACAAAACTCACCGGCAGAAAAAGTTACTGTGAGACAGTCACGCAGTTGGAGAGACGAGGAAAAAGAAGATAAATACGCACGACACTGGTCAGACATTGATAATGTGCTACAGGAAAGCTACAGCGATGATAAGTCTGGGGACTCAGGTGTGGCTCAGTGGTAGATCAGGAGACCCTGGGTTCCACAGCCAGGGTCTGTGTGGGTGCGGGTTGGCGTGGGCAGGGAGGGAGAGAAAGACAGAGAATCAAGGGAGTGACAGGGCAGGAACCCTGGAGCACCACTGGAAGAAGGAAAAGCCTTCAAGTAGGTGGGACATTGAGGGCAAAGGCCCTGAGGTCAAAGGCCAGAGGTCAGAGGCCAGAGGTCAGCAGCTCCCTCAGAAGGTGAGTCAGAGAAGCCAGGTTGGGAGACAGTGGAAAAAGAAAGGGCAGGAGGAGGAGGGGACAGATGCACCAGCTGGAGAGGAGCTCCAGCACAGGGTTGACCTGAGGCTGACGCTGCAGGGTGGGGGTGGATTGGGTGGGGAGCTGGCATGGTTGTTCTTCCTGTGGTCCTGGCACTAGAGAGGTGGAGGCAGGAAGATCAGGAGTTCAAGGCCAGTCTCTGCAATCTAGTGAGTTTAAACCCAATTCAGGTCGTTAAAGTTAAAAGCAAAAGACAATTATGAATGGTTCCCCGTTTTTCTCTGAAGGCAAATTAAGGCACAGAAAAACGAATAGACATTGAGCCAGCTGGGCATGGTGGTACATACCTGTTGTCTCGGCTACTTGGAAGGCTGAGGCAGGAGGATGGCTTGAGGCCAGGAAGGAGTTCGGGGCAGCCTGGACTAACTACAAATCCTAATCTCAAAAAATACAAAGAGTGTAAAATCCAATCAGCAGCGCGCAACATGGTGGAGAACGCCTTTGTGCCCAGCGCCTGAGGGGCATGCCAAGCTCTGGGAATTTGAGGCCAGCCAGGTCTCCTAGTGAGTTCCCGTGACACTGTCTGAAAACAAGCAAGCAAACAGGTTTTTTGACACTGACCTATAACCTCAGTGCTCTGGAGGACCAGGAGTTCAAGGTCAGGCCAGCCTAACCTGTCTGCTTGTTTTATTTTTTATGCAGGTTCTGGCTCTGTTGCTGACGTCAGCCTGGAGCTCTTGGTCCTCTGTCTTCTGCCTTCCCGGTGCTGGGATCCCAGGTGTGGCCACCTCGCCCGGCTTGGCCTGTGCCATTTGCTTAATTTCATCACTGCATGTACGGGATGTGTAGGTGTCCGCACATGACTCGGAGGCCCATTCTATCCTCCCATCATCTTCGCCAACAAGGGCTTTTACACACTGAGCCCACTCACCAGCCCTAGCTGGTATTTTCTTATCGGCGGCAGCTGTGGAGCTCAGGGCAAGGCACACAGGGAGTAGGGGGCTTAGGGGATGGGAGGATGAGGGGTGGGGGTGGGGGTGCTCACACATTAGCTCAGAGTCACATGATGTGATTGAGACATCAGAGGAAGACTTCCCTCAGTGTGTGTGTGTGTGTGTGTGTGTGTGTGTGTGTATGCACGTGCACACACGTGTGCCTACCCCCTTCTACTTCAAACATTTTTAGCTTTAATATTTGTGTGTGTGATATACTGTGTGAGCTCACATGGGTGCTATGGAAAGACTGTGGAGGTCTGCCAGTCACGGTGGCCTCTAATTCCAGCACTCTAGAAGCAAAGGCAGACATCTCTGTGGGTTCAAGGACAGCCTGCTCTACCTATCTAGTTCCAGAACAGCTACAGCTACGCTGTCTCAAAAAACAAACAAACAAAAACACCAAAACTGTAGCGATCGGAAAATAACTTTGTGTGTGTGGTTCTCTCCCTCCACTTTGATGTGGGTTCCAGGCCAAATTCAGGCTCCATTGTAAGAACCTTTCCTATCCTGTCTACCTCCATGTCTTTGTGTGACTGTGCAGTGTGCGTGTGTGTGTGGTGTGTGTGGTGTGTGTGTGTGTGTGTGTCCCAGTGAATTTCCTTAGGCTTGCTTACAGGAGCATGGATACCTCACCAATGAAGAAACTGCCTCTCCTTCAGTACTTGTTAACCAGCTGGTCCTCTAGGAGTGTGTAAGTGCACATAAGTGCAGGTGCCTACAGAGGCCAGCAGAGGGCATCAGTTGACCTGGTGCTGGAGTTACAGGCGGTCATGAGGAGCCTGGCTTGTGTCCTGGGAACCAAACCTGGTCCTCTGCAAGAGCAGAGTACAGTTATGAGTGTACTGGGTTATATGAAAGATATCCACTGGTGTACCTTTCTGGCCCCTGGGACTATGTTCTTTCCCCCCCAGAATTCATTTTTTGGGAAGGGTATTCTTTTTAGGCGGGCTCTCACACTTTAGCCTAGGTTAACCAGTCCTCCCGATTTAGCCCAGCTGTCTCAAGCTCACTACCATCCATGAGCAGACATGACCTACCACACCGGGACTCTTTAAATCTTTGTGGCATGTATTTACTTATTATTGGGAGGGCAACAACCCGTATGTGGAAGTCAGAGGACAACCTTTGGGAGTTGGTGCTCTCCTTCCGCCTGATGGAATGCAGGCTCTCAGGACTTGCCAGAGAGCACCGTTCTGAGCCATCCTGAAGACCCATCACCAGACTTTATTCTTTGGGATTCCTTTGTTACTTGGGTTGGGTTTTGTTTTTGTTTTTAGAGACAGGATTTTTCTATGTAGCCTTGGTCATCCTGCAATATTCTCTATAGATCAGGCCGACCTTTTAACTCAGAGATCTGCTTCTGCCTCTCAAGTGATGGATTACAGAAGCGAACCACCATAGGGGCCCAGCTTTATTCTTCAGAATTCTAAGGACAACCTATTAATTTATGAGTGAGAGTCTCGTGTCTTGAACTTGCTGTGGCGAAGAGATTCAGCATGAACTCCTGGCCCTCTGACCTCCATGGCCCAGGGTTACAGCTGAGTACCTGGTTTATACCGCCCCGCGTCTGTGACCTAGGGCTTCGTACGTGTTGGCAAGCACTCTACCAACTGAGTCACATCCCCAGCCTCCCTGCAGACGTGCAAAAAATTCTTGTTTGAAATAACAGGAAAGACCTGCAGTGTGCGGAAGAGGATGGCTCTGCTCCGCCCCTCTGGGTCCCTCTCTGCCTAAATTCCTCCTCTCCCCGATCCTGAAGGCCTGTTTTACAGGTGGCTATTATCTGGCACACAGAGCAGTCAAATCCGCCCCCTCTTTCCTCCACGCACCCCCAAACCCGCTCTGGTCCCAGGCAAGCCCTCCGCCGCTGACCTGCCACCCTGCCCCCTTCTTGCCCCTTCTAAAAGACCGGGAGACCGATTAGAGACAGCACACCTGACTAGGGAGCCCGGCTCAGTCCCTGGCTGAACCTCCCAGCGCGGCCGCCAGAGGCTGCGAGCACCCCAAGAGTCGAAGGCGGGTGGTACTGAAATCAGGTCCCGGGACACCCCCCCCCCCAACTCCTGGAACTCTGAATCTTGGAAGGAAGACGCCAGGTAATGGCTGAGGCAGGATCGGGGCGGGGAAACCGAGGCACCCGCCCTCTGCAACTCTGGACTCAGTAGGGCAGGCAGGGAGCCGTGGGCGAAGGCTGGCGGGCGCCGCCTCTTCACAACTCGTGCAGCCCCGAGCGAACTGCCCGCGGATCCGCAGCTCAGTTGGGTAGGCACAGCTTGTCCTAGACCCTGGACCCACCGCTAAGGTGAGACTCCCGGGCCAGGCCCCTGCTCTGCCTCTCACGGGGGAGGGGTCTCTGTCTGTTGAGGCCACCCCACTTCCTTCCTGTTCTCGTCTACTGAGAGGTGCGAGCGGGGATTCCATAGCGAGCCCTTCGCTGGGTGACCCGGGGTGAGTCGCCGACCCTCTCTGAGCCTTTTTGCAAAGCACGGAACCAGGGATTCCGGATCCGCGCTGGCAGGGACGGGAGAGATTGGTGGTGAGTGTTCAAGGAATGAGTCTGGAAAGAATGGGCGGTGTGTGAAGCCAAGGAGGGAGGGGAGGAGGTGAGAAGCTGGCCACACCTACCACAGCGCTGGGCTCTGCGGTCAAATAGGCCTGCAGCTGGCTGCTGTGGGTGCCAAGGTCAAAAGACTACAGCCACGTGGGGTGTGCCTTCTGGAAGTTCCTCAGGCTGGAAACCGGGTGGGTGGAAAGCCAGGGAAGAGTGTGGACAGAACTTCCTGGAAAAGGCAGGAGACTGGGAGACAGTCTCAGGCTTAGATGACTTCAAATACACAATTTACACTAGAGATGCAGCAGGACTTACACACAAAACAGATGAGACAAGGGTCTGTTACATGGGCGCCACAGAGGAATTATTTAGGCCTGTGATTCCAACACTCAGAAGCAGCAGCTCACGAGTTCAGGGTCATCCTTGGCTACATGGGGAGGGAGTTAGGGGTCAGCCTGGGCTTCTTGAGACACTGTCTCAAAACAAACAGAAAGGAAGGAAGAATTGGAGTGTATGTCACAGGCGAGCCACTGAGGTTCCCCTGCTAGAGCCAAGACACCCACCCAGAGAGAGTGATGGCGAGTTACAGGCGGCCACGGGTGTAGGAACACAGATGTTCAGGTTCAGGCCCAGCACAGCCTCAGCACAGTGTACAGTCAGTCACACACAGGACACTGTCAGCACTGCACAGTGTACAGTCAGTCACACACAGGACACTGTCAGCACAGCACAGTGTACAGTCGGTCACACACAGGACACTGTCAGCACTGCACAGTGTACAGTCAGTCACACACAGAACACTGTCAGCACAGCACAGTGTACAGTCAGTCACACACAGGACCTACAGATGCTAGCACAGCACAATATACAGTCAGTCACACACAGGACCCTGTCAGCACAGCACAGTGTACAGTCGGTCACACACAGGACACTGTCAGCACAGCACAGTGTACAGTCAGTCACACACAGGACACTGTCAGCACAGCACAGTGTACAGTCAGTCACACACAGGACACTGTCAGCACTGCACAGTGTACAGTCAGTCACACACAGGACACTGTCAGCACTGCACAGTGTACAGTCAGTCACACACAGGACCCTGTCAGCACAGCACAGTGTACAGTCAGTCACACACAGGACACTGTCAGCACAGCATAGTGTACAGTCAGTCACACACAGGACACTGTCAGCACAGCATAGTGTACAGTCAGTCACACACAGGACACTGTCAGCACTGCACAGTGTACAGTTGGTCACACACAGGACCTACAGATGCCCCGTATACATTTCCATCAGACCCTGGCTGGCCTGCAGCCCCCTGACTGTGCTAGCTTTGAGAAAGTTCTCACGGTCCAGCCTGGCCTGGATGCTTCCCTTCCCTCCCCCGCCCCATGTCCAGCTCTGGGGAAGTCTGGTGCTCACATGACCCAAGGGGAGGGCTCCTGGACAGTCCTCGGAGAAAGTGCATCATCTTTCCTAATGATGCACTTCTGCCCCAGAGAATAAAGTCTCAGCGATCACCGCTTCTGTTCCAGGAGCTTCCCTGCCTCTTGTGTCCTCTATGACCACCTGTGCTTCCTCCAGCGTGAGTGCCTGAGGGGCAGGGTGGTGGAAGGACCTGTGGGACTACTTTCCCTAGCTCCTCAGCTCCTGTAGGCCCAACTGCTGCTGCTGTGTCTGTAGAACTGACAGCTGTAGATGGTGGTGTGTGCGTGTGTGTGCGTGTGTGTGTGTGTATCTTGTTGGACAGGTCTAGTCTTTCTTACCTCAGACTTTCTGTTTCCGTTTTCTAAACTTCCTTGTAGCTGAGGCTGGCCTTGAACTTCTGATCCTGTTGCTCCACCTCTGAGGTGCCTGAGTTTATAGGCATGCACCATCAGACCAGGCTCAGCTGGTTGGTCTTTGCTTGGACCAGGGAAGGTGTGGTTCTTATGGTCTCGCTCTCTGTGCTTACCACAGACTTCCGATTCTCTCTTCCCTCACAGATGGATGCGTGGATGGTGCTGCTGGGCCTGCAAATCCTGCTGCTCCCACTCCTGGCTCACTGTACAGCCCCAGCTTCTACCCTGAGATTCGTGGCTGTGGGTGACTGGGGAGGGGTCCCCAATGCCCCATTCCACACAGCCCGGGAAATGGCCAATGCTAAAGAAATCGCCAGAACCGTGCAGCTTATGGGCGCTGACTTCATCATGTCCCTGGGGGACAACTTCTACTTCACTGGAGTGCATGACGCCAATGACAAGAGGTTCCAGGTATGTCCTAGGCGGAGTCAGAGGTGACAGTGGGAGGCCACTCCACACCGGGGCCTTCCCCTGGGGAGGGCAGAAGGCAGAAGGACCTCGGACTCCCGGTGGTTCCGTTGCCCTTGGTTTCTGATTTGGTAGAAGCAACAGAGTGACTGTTGACCCCAGAGGGGGGATGCCCTTACTGTCTGTCACAGGAGACCTTTGAGGACGTGTTCTCTGACCGTGCCCTCCGCAACATCCCCTGGTACGTGCTGGCTGGAAACCACGATCACCTTGGCAATGTCTCGGCACAAATTGCCTACTCCAAGATCTCCAAGCGCTGGTGAGTACTTACTTCCCTCTTTCCCTGAAGAGGCCGCCATGTCACTCAGGGGCAATTTAATTGTGTTTTATTTATGGGGAGGGGGTGGGGGGCACAACACATGTGTGAAGGACAGAGGACAGATTATGGGAATCCGTTTTCTCCTTCTCCTGTGTGGCTGCCAGGGATGGAGTTTAGGTCATCAGGCAGTGGGTGCTTCACTCATTGATCCATGGCACTGCCCTTGGAAGGTCTGTGTTTTGTTTCGCCTTTTTGTTTTGTTTTGTTTTGTTTTGTTCAAACGGGGTGTTGTGTAGCCCATGCTGGCCACGTAGCCAGGGATAATCTTGAACTCCTGATGCTGCTCTCTTCAGCTCCTACGGGGTACATTTTCAGACAGGCACTGCCACACTCATCTGCTTGTTTTTGAGATGGGATCTTGCTATGTAGTCTTGGCTGGTCTCAAAATTAAGATTCTGTTGCCTCGGCCTTCAAAATACTGAGATGGCGGGTGTGCACCACTGTGCCTAGCCAGAGTAGCCTTTTGAGGCGAAGGAGCATGAAGTCAGGAAAGCACTTGGTAAGCAAATACAAGGACCTGAGTTCAGCCCACACAGTCTGTGTTAAAAGCAGAGTAGAGGCACGTGATTGTAATGGTGCTGGGGAGGTGGAGACAGAGAAGCCTAGAGGGTCGGTGAGCCCTACAACTCAGTGAGATGCCCTGCCTCAGAAGGCAGGATTGAGGGATAAGTGGTTCAGTGGATACAAAATCACTTACCTCATAAACCTGAGTTCAATCCTGGGAACCTTTTGAGAAAAGAGAACCCGTTACGAAAAATTGTCCTCTGACCCTCACTCACACGTGCTAATAATAAAAAATGGAAACAAAAAAACCCAAAACAAACAAACAAAAAATGTAGCCGGGGTTATAGGGGAGACAAGAGGATGTAGGGGGCCTTCTGGTTTCCAGGTTAGTCCAGGGTGGGATATACGCCAGGGTCAACGAGAGACCTTGTCTCAGATGAACAAGGTGGAGAGTGACAGGACACTGAGCGGCCTGCTGTGGCTTCTGTGGATACATCGGTGTGTCCGCCCCGCCACACATAAAGAAATACATCAGAAAACTCAAGATGAACAGCTCTTGAGGGACAACAGCTGAATTTGACGACCCTGATTTCTATGCACGTGTGCAAACATGAGTATATGTGAGTGCGTGCACACACACACACACACACACACACACACACACACACATCTTAACATCTCGGTTTGTTTTCCAGCACCCATATATCAGCTCACAGCATCTGTAATTCCAGTCCCAAAGGAACTCTTTCTGGACTCCTCAGGGACGGCATGCACGTGGTACACAGACACACCTTCAGGCAAACATTCAAGCTTATAAAATACAAAAATAAATAATTAACTCTAAAAAGAAAGTTTTTAAGATTAAAAAAAAAAGATAAAAACGGGAGGTCCCTTGGCCAGAACCAACCTTAGTGTCTCTGCTAAAATGTCTTCCCCATGGCTTCTGTTCCCCCTGCAGGAACTTCCCCAGCCCTTATTACCGTTTGCGTTTCAAAGTTCCGCGGTCGAACATCACCGTGGCCATCTTTATGCTGGACACCGTGATGCTGTGTGGCAATTCCGACGACTTTGTTAGCCAGCAGCCCGAAATGCCCCGAGACCTGGGAGTGGCCCGCACTCAGCTGTCCTGGCTCAAGAAACAGTTGGCAGCAGCCAAGGAGGACTATGTTTTGGTGGCCGGTCACTACCCCATCTGGTCCATCGCTGAGCACGGACCCACCCGCTGCCTGGTCAAGAACTTGAGGCCATTGTTGGCCACATACGGGGTCACCGCCTACCTGTGTGGGCATGACCACAACCTGCAGGTGAGGGATCTGTGGATAGCGTGGGGAACCTGGTGAGCAATTCTTACTGTACTGCAAGGTGCCACATGGCTGCGCTCTTCCCCAGTGAGGGTCTGGGAGCGTGGCTCAGCAGTAGGACCCTTACATAGGACCACCTAGCGAATGGATGGGGGCGTGGTTCAGCGTTAGCGCTCCGACTAGAATCCCCCAGTGAGGGCCCAAGACCGGGACTCAGAATAGAGTCCTTGCCTACCAAGCAGGAATCTGTGAATTTCATTCTCAACACTGCCAAAAACAAAAAGGTTCCCCTAAATGCCAAAGTGACTCCCAGTCGTGCCCGGGAAGTAGGATCCACTCCTGTAGATGGGGAAACTGAAGCAAAGAGAGGCTATCCACCGCTTGCTCAAGGTAGCTCTGTGGTCAGGGGTAGACCTATCCCCACGTTTGAGGCAGATGGAGGTGAAGCCCCTGGTCGTCACCTAGGCAGGGCCGGGATGACCAACCTTGTATCCTCTGCCCCCAGTATCTTCAGGATGAGAACGGTGTGGGCTATGTGCTGAGCGGGGCCGGCAACTTCATGGACCCTTCCGTGCGACATCAACGAAAGGTCCCCAACGGCTACCTACGCTTTCACTACGGATCTGAGGACTCTCTGGGTGGCTTCACATACGTGGAGATAGGCTCCAAAGAAATGAGCATCACGTATGTGGAAGCCTCTGGAAAATCACTCTTCAAGACCAGCCTCCCCAGGCGACCCAGACCCTGAACACCTACAAGGGTCCTGCTTATCCCCTAATGGGTCTGAGGGAGGAGCCTCTGCAAGCGTGATGGGTGGGCCCTGTGAGGACCTCACCCACCGGCAGCTTTTTCTCTGCCCTGGTACTCTGGCAGAGTGGGAAGGGGAACCACAGAGGCTTACATACAGGAAAGAAGTACGCTCACACCAACTGGCCCCCACAGCCAGGCTTACCCCTGTGGTTTTGGGGTAGAGCTTTCTTGGGAGTGGGGCTTTCTTTTAAATCAAGCATCTCACTGTCACTGCTATTCAATAAAACAATAGTTGACAAGGCTGTACTTGTCTCCAGAATGGGTGTGTCATCAAGGTTAAAAGGCAACGTGTGTACAGGGTAGATGCAGCCCTGCTAGGCATGTGGAAGTCAAAGGTCAATGTGTGGGGGTCTGCTCTCTCCTTCCACCACGTGGGTCCCAGGGATCAAACACAACAGGTTCCGCTTGATGGCAGGTGCCATTACCTGCTGAGCCATCTCTTCAGCCTTTTGTCCGTCTCTTAGTCTGACACGTAGCCATCTAACCTTATACCTGAGCGTTAGCCCTGCTACCCCGGCTATGAGACTAAGAGATCTAGGAGCCATGGAGTGCAGGCCTCCTGCATGCTATCCAAGGCTCTACCACTGAGCTGCACCCTTGACCTTTGGTTTTTCTCATGTAGCCCAGGCTGGCCTTGAACTCAGATCCTGCTGTCTGTGGTCCACACACCACCTCCCCCACCACTGAGATTATAGGTAGCTCCCATTGTGCCTGGCTGCAGATGAGATATCCCCAGGCACACAGGGGAGTGAGAGCAGAGGACCACTTAGACCTAGAACTCCCAGGCCAGTCTGGCAGAGGCGAGGTCCTGCTGAAAATGGACAGCCGGCTTGGTGCAGCATGCTTTAGTTTATCCATGAGAAGATAGAGGCAGGCTCATCTCAGTGAGCTCTGGACCATGGTCTACACATCAAGGTCCAGCTCATGCTACATGGAGAGACCCTGTCTCAAAAAAATCAGTCAATCAGTTACCCTCAGAAAGAAGGACATAGCAAGTCTTCCAACTTCCTGTCTAGAGCCATCCTCCTGCAGGCAGAACTCTTCCCCCTCCGGCCATCCTCACTTCCCTGTTTTGTTTGCTTGTTTGAGACAGGGACTCTCAAAGTTCGTGTGTTCAGACTGCTGAAAGGCAGGGGTGGGGGTGAGGGGTGGGGGGGGTGGGGGGTGGGAGGTGGCCTTGAACTCTGGCTCACCCTACTTCCAGTCCCCAGGGGCTGGAGTTAACAGGTTTCACACCACACTGGTTTCTGTGGGGCCGAGGACGGGGCCCAGGGCTTCAGGAATGCTAGACAAGCACTCCACCAACAGACTTGCATCTCTAGTCCAAGTTTTAAATTATTTTATATTTATTATCATTATTCATGTCTCTGTGTGTGCCTGCTTGTTTGTATGTGTACCTCGTACTTGCAGGTACCTACAAAGGCCAGAAGAGGGCGTTGGGTCCCCCGGGACTGGAATTACAAGTGGTCGCCAGACCCCAGTAAGTAGTCAAGGATGAGCAAGAATTCCTCAGATATACCACCACATAAGGATCTGGCTTTAGAGGCTTTGGAGAATTAAACTGAAGGCTTTGAGACTCTCCGCATGTAATTTCACCACAGGGCGTCGGGTTCCATTTTCCTCTCCATACTGGGATGCAGACATTTTGAACACACTTTTGAATGCCCTACCACAAAGCTACACCCCAGGCAGCTCTGCTTTTCCTGTCTTTTTCAATACCTCATTCTTCACGGGTGTGGATCACCAGCTGAGCACGGCTGTATTCAAGGTCCCTTACTCCACCACAGCTCTTCACAGGTTTGTCTCGAAATGTTAACTTCCGACCGTTTCGTGGGACTCAGAAGATTCGCACCCTCAAAGATCTAAAGTTTATAGGACGGTGCCGCAGGGCTCGGTGGCACAGACGTATGATCCCAGCATACAGGGAGTCAAGACTCAGTGACCAGAAGTTCAAGGTTATCCTCTAACACATAATAAGTTTGAGGTCAGCCTGGGCTACATGACACCCTGTCTTAGAATATATATGTAAGCACACAACTTTAATCCCAGTACTCGGGAGGGACAGGCAGGGGGATTTCTGTGAGTTTGAGGTGCGCCTGATCTGTACAGTAAGCTCCAGGACACTCAGAGCTACAGCGAGAGTCCCTGTCTCAAAAACGCCAAAAAGTAGAAAGAAGAAAAAGCTGTGGCTGGAGATACAGATCATTTGTTATGTGTGCACAGGGCCCTGGGCTCCATTGCAGAGCTGTATAAAACCAGCTGGCTGGGTGGGTATGCGTGTCTGTCAGCCTAGGGAGAAGAACAAGCAAGGGGCCAGCGAGGTACAAGTGCCTGCTCCTGGGCTGCAGAGAAAGCTCAGTGGTTAAGAGCACGGGCTGCTCTTCCAGAGAACCCAGGTTCCATTTCCAGCACCCACATGGCTGCTCACGACTGCGTCTAACTCTAGTCCTAGGGGATCGACACTCTCCTATGGCCTCCACAGGCCCCAGGCACACAGAAATACACACAGAAAAGACATCTATGTGCCTAAAATAAACATATAAAAATTTATAAAAACTACTCGTCACACATCCTAATGACCTGAGTTCAATCCCCAAGGACCACAAGGTGGGAGGAGAAAACTGAGTCCTGAAAATTGTCCTCTGACCTCCACACTCTGGGACACACGCATCGTGCCCCCTCCACACAAATAAATGAGTATATAAAAAAATCAAGTAAATATTAAAATAAAATAGAAAATTAAAAAGTGTACCATGTTTCCTTCTCCAAGTCTGTCCCTTTCCTTTCTTCTATCCTGACAAGAAAATGCTTCCTGTTCATCGCACAATCATTTTCTCTCCTCTTTCTCCATCTCCCTCCTTCACTCCCTCTTTTCCTCCCCTCTCTCTCCTTCACTCCCTCCCTCTCTCCATTTCTCCCTCCCTCCTTCTCTCCTTCCCTTCCTTCCTCTCTCCTTCCTTTCCTCTCTTTTTTTCTCCCTCCCTCCCTTTCTCTTTCTCCCTCCCTCCCTGTCTCCCTTTCCCCATAGACAGAAAGGGTCTCACAGTCTGCCATGCAGCGCTAGCAGGGCCTCTAACTCCACCCTCCTGCCCCAGCCTCGCAAGCTTTGACTAGAAGTGTGCGTCACTCTGCCCAGTTTCTTTTGTACACTTTGTTACAAAAACCAAAGCAAACCAGAATACGTTTTTCTCTTACCCACTGAACCACACCTTGCTTTTTTTAACCTTCCTTTTCTTTGAAGCTCACTTCTTTGACGTGTAACTCACACACATAATCCAAACTCATTAAATGTACAGTTTTACAAGGTGTGTACATACATGCATGCTTGCATGTGTATGTGCATGCATGCATACACACATGCATGCCTGTATGTCGCGCATGTCGGCTATCAAGCCAGAGAGCCTTGAGAACACCAAGTAGCACCCTATCCTAACCACACCCCTAGCCAGCTGGCCTAAGCTGCTTTTTTTAAAAAGATATCTGTATTTGCATGTGGTTCTTGGTGCATTTGTGTAGCCTGTCACCCTTCAAGTTTTTGTTGCCTCTCAAGAACTCAAATCATAGGCCTGTGCCAGCTACATCCAGTTTATGGGGGGTTAGATCAAACCCAGGATTTTGTGCAAGTACTTTACCAACCGATCTACACCAACCCGTCTGATAAGTTTTGGCAAAGTCATAAACCCACCACACATAAAATTGCGGGGATATACGGACCTACAATAGAGCCTCTGCCTAGAATCCCCTAATGAGGGGCTTGGGTGTGGCTCAGTGGCAGAGTTCCTGCCTTGAATCCCCCAGTAAGTGCTGGGGGCGTGGCTCCATGGTAGACCACCTGCCTAGCATCTGGGAGTTCCTGGGTTCCATCCCTCATCCCAAACATACACGAAAGCGCCCAGAATTCTCATCAGCCAAAAAAGTTCCTTTCGCAATTTAATGCTTGTACGATTTATATCTGAAGATCTGCCCCCGCTGCCAGTGGTGATCTTGCTTTTAGTACAAAGACAGGGACCTGATCCTGAACTTCGAACCCTCCGTCTATCAAGGATCTCTTGGGCGGCTTGCAATTCATTTTGCAATCTGCCTGCAAACAGTACTGTACGGCTGCCCTTGTACACTCACATCCTGTGTTCAGACTTGCTTCTGGATAAACTGGATTTGCTCCTGGGAGAAGCTCTATCGTCTTAGCTTCCTTTTGATGGCACTGGGAATGAACTCCAGAGGCTCACCCATGTGGGTGAGCACTCAGCTCCGCCTGGAGTGAGCACAGGGCTTGCCTGGTGCTGCACACCTTCAATGTCACCAGCACTCAAGAGACAGAGGCAGGTGGATCTCTGTGAGTTCAAAGCTAGCCTGGTCTATATAGTGTGTTTCAGGGCTATAGTGAGTCTGTGTCTCAAGAAGAAAGAAAAAGAAAAAGAGGGGACTGGAGACAGAGATTGAAAGGAAAGAGAACAAACACAAAAGCTATTGGTCTGCCAGCTACCGGGAGCCCAGTTCCCTACTGTGGGGAATTGAGTAACATCTGCCCGCAGACATGTTTGCCTAAACCATTGATGTGAGGAAAGTCACACAAACCACTCTCTTGAGAGCTTCAACTGTCACACTAGGCGTGACAGAAAAGGGATGCTGGGTTGTCTGCTGCCTGGCGGGGTCAAGTGGCAACCTCCAGTATTTCCTCGATGTTTCCTCCACAGAGAGGAGCACGGCAGAGGGAGCTACAGCCATGCCCTGCCCTGTGTTGATACGGTTGAATTGGAGACACAAGTTACTGAAATAGTTAAGACCGGGATGTGGGGCTTGGGCAATGGCTCAGGGGGTAAAAGTGCATGCAATCAAGCCAGACGATCCAAATTCCATGCCTGCAACAAACGCAGTGGAAAGAGGGAACTCTCAAAATTGTACTCTGACCTCCGCAGCTCTGTCTGACTACACTTTTTCTGTTTCCCTGAAGACGTCCAACCCCACAGAGGTCTGACGACCTCCTTTCCTGAGCCTGCCTGCCTTCTTGAACACTAAGATAAAAAGCAGACTTATCTTTCTTACTTCCATTCACGGTCCTCCTCCTGGCAGCTGCTGAGGCATTTTCTTACGGCCTGTCTGCTCCGTTATTTTTCTCTCAGACTCTGTAAAATGTTCCTTGAGCTGAGCTGGATGGATGGATGGATGGATGGATGGATGGATGGATGGATGGATGGATGGATGGATATATAGCCTGGCTGTCCTGGGACTAGCTCTGTAGACCAGACTGGCCTCAAGCTCAGATTCTGCCTCCTGCGTGCTGGGATTAAAGGCATACACCTCATTGCCTGAGGCAGGTTTCTAAAGGTGGTAGCTCATGCCTGTAATTCGAACACCTGGGAGGCTAATGTGGGAAGATCACTGTGAGTCTGAGGATGGCCTGGGGTACAAAAGGAATTCCAGGTGAGCCTGGGCTAGAGTGCAACCCTTGCCTCAGTGTCACATTAAGGAATATGTAGAAGGAAAGGAATCTTGGTTACTTTGACCAAGAATAAGGCCAACTTTGAATTCTCTGTTTTTCCCTGTGTCTTCCCTGTGTCTGTACTGTGTATTCTGGCCCATCGGTAGGCTGCCTGCTGTGTGTTTCTGATCTGTCCCTGTTGTCTGTGCCTGTGTGTCTGTTGTGTCTGTCCCAAAACAAGGACCTTTGTTCTGCATTTATTGAACAGCACAGAAGACACGCGTGGAAGGAAAAAGGATTCTTTACAGAGATGGCTTGCAGAGTTTGCAAGGGAAGTTGTTTTACTAACTTCAAATAACCTAGACTAGCACTAAAACCACCCTGATATTAGCAGCCTATGTCCCAAGTTGCTTCCAACATTTATGGGATATTTGTTTTAAGATTGCTTTCAACCCATTGGCTACTTTCAGTAAATGATTACTACACAACACACACTCATATCATACATACATACACACATACTACACTCCACATACAAATACCACACACACCACATATACTTACACCACAAACATACCCACACACATACCACACATACACACATGCCATACACACACACACACATATTACACATACACTACATATACACTTAAGCCACCCACATACCACATACACAGTTAGTTATACCACACACATCACACACATACCACACACACATGCCAGAAATACATCACACACATCACATACACACCACATACCACGTACACCATACATACATATACATCACACATAAATATACATAACACACACACACACATACATATACCACACATGCATAGATACCACACACATCACACATACTACACCATACTCACAGTATACATACACCATGTACACACATACATATCACATACACACACATACCACAATATACTACACACACAACATACACACATACCACACTCCACACACAAATAACACACATACTACATATACACTTATACCACATACATACACACACATACCACAAACACATCACACACACCACATACACATACACACATACATATGCACACCACATATACTACACTCCACATACAAACACCACACACAGCACATACCACATACACCATACATACACATACATCACACACAAATATACATACCACACATGCAACACACATACATACACCATACACAAACACCATACACACACACATCACATACATATCACACGTACTACACCACACTCCCAGTATACATACACCACGTACACACATACATACCACATACACACATATCACATACACACACACACACACACACACACACACACCACCCAACACATAAATACATATATCACCCACACACAACACACACACACCATACACACACAGGCACTACACTATTCTCATCTGAGAAATGAGAAAAGGCATGGTTTAAGATTAAAAGCTATGCGTTTGGTTTGTAAAGCTCCCTATATGGGAAATGCAAAGGCCAGTAAAATGTTTGCATTTTCTTAAAACGGTTTAACTGGAAACGGGCTGAGTGCACGTCTTGAATGATCTCAAGCATAGCTAGCTCAGCTGCAAGGTCTGCAAACATTTCCTTCCCACTGAAGGGAAGAGGTATTTTCAGAAAACTATCACCATAGATCCTGTCTCACAGAGTCTGTCTCAAAACAAAACAAGGAAGAGATTAGGCCATGTGCCAACACACACACACGCACACACATGCAGAGAGAGAGAGAGAGAGAGAGAGAGAGAGAGAGAGAGAGAGAGAGAGAGGAATACATGACATCATCCTAAAAAAAAAAAATCACTTCTGACCCTGACCCATGAGGCAATTGCTAGACTATCCTTGTTTTTCATAGGTAGGACATTACAGAGCCCAGACAGGTCTCAGCATCGTGTCTGTCCTGGTTTGTGCCCTACTGTGTTGATAAACCATTCTGACCAAGAACAACATGAGGAAGAAAGGGTTTACTAGGCTTGTACTTACAGATCTTAGTCCATCACTGAAGGAAGTCAGGACAGGAACTCAAGGCAGGAACTGAAGCAGGAGCTTGTAAGCAGTGCTGCACACTGGCTTGCTCTCCATGGCTCTGTCAACACCTAGGACCATCTGCCCAGGGGTGGGACCACCCACAGTAGGCAGGGTTCTCCCACATCAATCACTAAGAAAGTGTCCCACAAGCCTGTCTGCAGGCTAGTCTGATGGAGGCATTTTCTCAATCAAGGTTCCCTGTCCCCTGACCCTAGCTGTGTGTCAAGTTAAAAAAAAAAAAACCTACCCAGGGTTGGGGATTTAGCTCAGTGGTAGAGCCCTGGGTTCGGTCCTCAGCTCTAGAAAAAAAAACAAAACAAAACAAACAAACAAAAAAAACTACCCAACACAGGTTGACGACTAGCTGTGACTACAGCTCAGGCTTCCTTGTTAACCTCAGCCATCTTGGAAATTCACAGCCACCAAGCCTCTTCCCACTGACTCAGAGGCTCCTGGCAGTCAGAGCACTGAATCAGCTTCACCCAGTGTCCCTGTTCCCAGGGTCTAGAAAGGAGAAGAGACATAGTAAATGTCACATGGAGACTGCAAACCAAGTTCCCTATCTCACTAAGCACCAAATGCTACAAAGATTTCTCAGAGACATGGAGAGGGACCCTGGAAGCTGTGTGGTGCCCCTGCAGATGGACTTCTGTCCAGCTGAGGTGAGGGCAGCTACCACTTGCTGGTTATGAGATCAATGCTGTTCTTCCCCGGCAGTTGCAATGAAACCCAGGGCTCTGTGCATGCTAAGTAAGCACTCAACCATGCAATCCGCAGTCCCTGGGTGTTTTTAATTAGATACGGTCACCCTGTGTAGACTAGCCTGGCCTCAAACTCACAGAGCTCTGCCTGCCTCTACTTCTTTGGTGCTGTGTGCTACCATACCCAGTTTATGATTACTGGTGTGTGTGTGTGTGTGTGTGTGTGTGTGTGTGTGTGTGTGTGTGTGTGTGTGTGTGTGACATATGTGCACATACACCATGGCACACACATGGAAGTCAGAGAACTACTTGGAGGAGGTACTGGTTATCTTCTTCCACCATGGACTTGGGACTGAACTCAAGTCACCCGGCTTGCAGGACAATCATGTGAGCTGCCTCTCCACCCCATGGTTGGCTTTTTGAGACAAGAACTCACTGTATAGAACTACTGTTTTTCTGGAGCCCACTGTTTATGCAACTCTGTTTATAAAACTCTGGTTTATGCACATTCTCTTCCTTCCACATCCTGAGTGTGGAGATTAAAGCAGTTAGTCATCATGCCTATCTTTGTTTTTTATTTGGGGACAGGATCTAAGTTGCCGAGTGTCTTAGTTAGGGTCTTATTGCTGTAAACAGACACCATGACCAATGCAAGTTTTATAAAGGACAACATGTGATTGGGGCTGGCGTACAGGTTCAGAGGTTCAGTCCATTATCATCTTGGTGGGATCATGGCAGCATCGCAACATCCTGGCAGGGATGGTGCAGGAGGAGCTGAGTTCTACACCTTCACCCCAAGGAAGCCAGGAACAGATGAGCATCCTCAGGCAGCTAGGAGGAGGGCCTCCAAGCCTACCCCATAGTGACACACTTGCTCCAACAAGGCCACACCTTCTAATAGTGCCACTCTCTGGGCCAAGCATATGCAAACCATCACATCGAGGTTGACCTTGAACTTTTGAGCCTCCTGTTTCAGCCTCCACAGCGGCTGGGATGACAGCCTACAACCCAGGCTAAGACATTGTCCTGTTTTATTGTAATTCGGTGATTTTATTTATTTATTTATTTATTTATTTATTTATTTATTTATTTATTTATTCACAGGGCCTCTCTATGTAGCCCACTCTGATCTCTGACTCAAGGTGACCCACCTGTCTCAGCCTCCTGAGCTGGGATTACAGATGTGTTCAACTGTGCCGGGCTTCTGACACCTTCTGAACATGAGGACCATGATGCTGGTGTCTGTGGCCAGTTGTCATGCGTCGTGGTACATCCATTTCTTTCCTTTCTTTCCTTTTTTTTTTTTTTTTTTTTGCGATGTGATGAAATATCTTGTTTAAAAGCCGCATGAGAGAGGACGAGTTTCTTTGCTCCACAATTCAAGGCACAATCTGTAGTGCGGGCAAGGCTGGCGGCAGGGCTCAGGGCAGCCAATCACGCCGCGACTGCAATCCCGAAGCAGAGGGAGATGGATGCTGGTGCTTCGCTGGCTTTTCCTTTTATTCTGTGAGGAACGCCAGCCTGGAAAAGGTGCTGCCCACATTCATGGTCAGTCTTCCCACATTCATTAACCTAATCCAGACACTCCTTTACAGAGGCACCCAGGGGCTTGTCTCCCATACAGATCCCGACTCTAGTTTGAATCAAGCTAACAAAAACTAACCAGAACCCAGAACAATTACTGAACAACGAGAAGAGTTCTGCATCTGTGTCTTGACCATGAGTGCAAATAAAACAGCAAGCCACAGGGTAACATGCATTGACTGAGCTTATCCTTCATGCGTGTGTGCATAGGTGTGTGCGTGGGAGGGTGCGTGCGTGCGTGCGTACGTGCGTGCCTACGTGCGTGTGTGCGTGCGTGCATGCGTGTATGCGTGTGTGTGTTTTGTGAGCCAGGGTCTCACACCGTTGCCACGGTTAGCTTTGAATTATTCATATAGCCCCGGCTGGCATAGAACTAGCAAAGACCTTGTCTCTGCCTTTTGAATGCTGGGATTTTAAGCCGGAACCACTACACTCAGTTTCCTGTGTGAACTGAAGTTGCCAAAACAGAGAAATGGTCTTCAGAAAAGGCAGTTCAAGGATGACACTGCCCCCTATAGCATCTTGGAGATCCATCCACTCTAAATACCTCAAGTTGCCAGAAACATACTAAGGAAATAAACCTCAGTAAAGTCCTCAGGGCAAAGCAAATACTTACCAACTCAACAGTTGCTTTTACTTCCTTTCATTCTCTTTAAAAGCATTAACAACGTTAATGACACAGCTAAGTCACGCTCTCTCTCTCTCTCTCTCTCTCTCTCTCTCTCTCTCTCTCTCTCTCTCTCTCTCTGTGTGTGTGTGTGTGTGTGTGTGTGTGTGTGTGTGTGTGTGTGTGAACAACATGCAGGAATCAGTTCTCTCTTTCCACCATGTAACTTCCAGGGATTGAGCTCAGGTTTCCAGGTTTAGAAGGAAGTGCTTTTACCTGCCGAGCCATCTTGCTGGCCAGAAGCCTTTAATTAAGAACAGAAATATGTGCTCGACAGGTATATTTGTGAGGGTCTGCACCCAAAAGCCACACCCTCACTCTCTTCACCTTATTGAGGCAGAGTCTCTCTTGACCCCAGAACTCAGCTCATCTGGCTAGCCACCTTGTTCTGGGGGATCCTCTGTCTCCTGCAGGCTTGGATTACAGGCGGGTAACCACGCAGACCTGACTTTTCTGTAGGTGCTGAGGATTCGAGCTCCAGTCTTCAAGCTTACCTGGCAAGTGCGTTACCAGCTGAGCCATCTCCTCAGCCTCTATCCCATGCTTATTATACCCCAGACTCGATCCTTGATTTCTTTCCCATGGGATGCCTCTGCTGTCCTCCTTGCAGCGGCAGCACTCAGGAGCTCTGCCGAAAATAGCCCCCCTCTCCTCCACTCTGTTGCCTCTGCCCATTCAATTCTTCCTGGGGCTTCTACTTCAACTTGAGCGTCAGCCTGTGTGCCACAATCCTCCTACTCTCAGATCGCCTGGCTACTCTACCAGCATCGGATGTCCGGAGCCCCAATGCCTCTCTCCCTGCTGCACAGACATCCTGTAATGCACCCTTTCCGTGCCCTTCAGTCCACTGAGGGAATGGGGATTTGTGTCTCCCTTCTCCATCCCAGTTCCAGAAACCAAGTTTGGCTTCTGTCTTAGGGTTTTACTGCTGTGAGCAGACACCACAATGAAGGCAACTATTATAAGGACAACATTTAATTGGGGCTGGCTTACAGGTACAGAGGTTCAGTCCAATATCATCAAGGTGGGAACATGGCAGCATCTAGGCAGGCATGGTGTAGGCAGAGCTGAGAGTTCTACATCTTCATCTGAAGGCAGCTAGAAGTTTGACTCTCAGGCAGCTAGGAGGAGGGTCTCAAAGCCCACCCCTACAATGCCACACCTACTCCAACAAGGCCACACTTAATAGTACCACTCCCTGGACCAAGCATAAACACCATCATAGCTTCACACCTCAGTTTCTAGATATATAAAGTTCTTTCTGCTCCCATTAATACAGCTCTCCACAACAGGCTACGATCCACTCAGCTACTGCCACGGCTTTCAAACTGTTCTTCCAGCTCTCCTACCCGGTCCACACTCCCTCCTACTTTTCATCCACCAACTAGGGTGGCTTTAAAAGGGGGGGGCGTCTTTGTAACCCAAGCTGGCCTTAAACTCAATTTGTAGATGCATTAGTTGGGGTTCTCTAGAGTTACAGAATTTATTGAATGAATCTCTCTCTCTCTCTCTCTCCCTCTCTCTCCTAGAGTACGTCTAACTAATCCAACAATGGCTAGCTGTGAACAAAATGTCTAAGAATCTAATCCAATCCACTAGATGTCTCAGCTAGTCTTCTGTATATGCCGGTTGTACACGCCTTTAATCTGACCACATCTTCTCCACTAGATGTCTCAGCTAGTCTCCTGTATATGCCAGTTGTACACACCTTTAATCTGACCACATCTTCTCCACTAGATGTCTCAGCTAGTCTTCTGTATATGCCGGTTGTACACGCCTTTAATCTGACCACATCTTCTCCACTAGATGTCTCAGCTAGTCTTCTGTATATGCCGGTTGTACACACCTTTAATCTGACCACATCTTCTCCACTAGATGTCTCAGCTAGTCTTCTGTATATACGGTTGTACTTGCCTTTTAATCTGACCACACTTTCTAATGTCTCAGCTAGTCTTTAATCTGACCTTTAATCATCTTCTTCCACTAGATGTCTCAGCTAGTCTTCTGTATATGCCGGTTGTACACACCTTTAATCTGACCACATCTTCTCCACTAGATGTCTCAGCTAGTCTTCTGTATATGCCGGTTGTACACGCCTTTAATCTGACCACACCTTCTCCACTAGATGTCTCAGCTAGTCTTCTGTATATGCCGGTTGTACACGCCTTTAATCTGACCACATCTTCTCCACTAGATGTCTCAGCTAGTCTCCTGTATATGCCGGTTGTACACGCCTTTAATCTGACCACACTTTCTCCACTAGATGTCTCAGCTAGTCTCCTGTATATGCCGGTTGTACACGCCTTTAATCTGACCACACTTTCTCCACTAGATGTCTCAGCTAGTCTCCTGTATATGCCGGTTGTACACGCCTTTAATCTGACCACACCTTCTCCACTAGATGTCTCAGCTAGTCTCCTTTATATGCCGCTTGTACACGCCTTTAATCTGACCACATCTTCTCCACTAGATGTCTCAGCTAGTCTCCTGTATATGCCGGTTGTACACGCCTTTAATCTGATCACATCTTCTCCACTAGATGTCTCAGCTAGTCTCCTGTATATGCCGTTGGGACACACCTTTAATCTGACCACACCTTCTACTGGAGACCTATATAAAGACATTGGAAGAAGGAAGATTCACTCCGCCTGCTTGAGTTTCCTCGCCAGCACATCTGTTGGGACCTACTTCTACAGAAGACCAGCTGAAACACCTAGCCTCGTGGGACGACTGTGCAACTACTAAATTCTTGGATTTCCCACTCACAGCCGACCATTGTTGGGGTAGTTGGACCACAGACGGTAAGTCATCACAATAAATTCCCTCAATATAAAGACACATTCCATAAGTTCTGTGACTAGAGAAACTAATACAATGTGCTTTGACCATATTAACCCCCTTACCAGTTCTCTTGTCTCTCACTCACCGTGATTCCCTTCCTCTTCCTAACTAGTCTCTTCTAGGGTTAGGGTATTAGAGTAAGCATGGAGGGGTTGGGGATTTAGCTCAGTGGTAGAGCGCTTGCCTAGCAAGAGCAAGGCCCTGGGTTCGGTCCCCAGCTCCGAAAAAAAAAAAAAAAGAATGTACATCTAGAGTGAGCATGGAGGTTCGGAAAATCTAGGTTTTCAAGAGGGTAAGACAAGTGAGACGAATCCAGAGCGATGATCACAGGCAAGGACCTTAACCAGACTACAGATGGAGCCACCGCTCCTGCTGATTCAATCACAGACATCCCTAGAAATTTGCTAACGAATGAGCGGGACGGCGCATGCGCTGTAACAATTGCGCGGAGACAGGCGGTTGGAGGTAGGGTCTACACGCCCATTTACTTGGTTAAGGAGTGGGCGGGAAACACAAAGCGATATTTCCGCTTCCGTTAAGGGCCGGAAGTTAGCGTCTCCTGGGTGAAGCAGCCTTGGCTGAGAGGCAGGGTTGGTACAAGTAAGTGTAGGGTCTCGCGGGCGGGCGTTGGGCTGGGCGGACCGGCGCTCTTCTCTTTATCGCCCGCAGAGCATAGAGCCAAGGCCCGGGCATGGCTCTGAGGACGACCGCGTGGGGAGCCTGACCCCTGGACCCCTGTAGGTGGGCGAGCGGGCGGCGCCCCTTCCCGCTGTCCCGGTCGCCTCAGGACACCATGGCTTGTTCGCAGGCTGCGGTTTGCCCGTGGATGCTGGGGCCACACAGAAACAGATTCAGGGAAACTCACTGATTCGTTCAACAAGTAGTTATTAAGTGCATAAGGTATACCAGGCACTGTAGGTGCCGGGGATTGAGCAGTGACCAAAGTGAAATCCTTCCTCAGAGATTGATGGGTAGGGTTGTAGACGCCGAAGGACCTGTGAGGAGTTTATGGTGATTGTGAGTTAGTTTTGGATGGTGTGTGTGTGTGTGTACAGAGGACAGCTAGAGGAGTCGGCTCTCTCTTCACCGTGAGAGCCCAGGGAGTTGAACTCAGGCTATCAAGCTTGGCAACCGGCATCTTCACCTGCCGAGCCATCTTCCTTGCCCTTTCGTCCTGCATTTTTTCTGTATGTGTATAATGTATACAGAAATTAATTAACAACTTGCGGGATACATCCTCTCTTAACACCTTTATGTGGATTCAAACTCAGCTTTTCGGGCTTGGCAGCAATGTCTGTAACCAGCTGGGCCAGGCTGGGCCATGATGTCCTGTCTGTGATTCTATTGTAGCTGGTTGCCAGGGTCAGATGGGAAGGGAAGTAAACATATCTGCAGTTGACAGCTGGGCTCTGGACCTGGCTACACTTCACCTTCAGGATCTGGCCTTTCTGAATCTCACATTTTGTCCCTGTTGCCCTCAGAGCTTCTGAAGTAAAACGATGAAAAGAGCCTTCATCTGGCCCAGACTCTTTTCAGGTACTCCCCTCTTCCTGGCTGGCTTGGCATCAAAGCTCATTATCCAGGCTTCATCTGAAATGACTCTAGAAGAAAAGATCCTTCCTGATCCCCCTTCACCCAGAATAGCCCCATCTTAGAAACCCGCATTAATCTCTAATAGCCTCATAGCAATAGCATTCGTCCAGTTACAAGTTTTCTTCAGAACCTGTCATCGGTAACTTAATACAGAAATTTTGAAGATTTATTTTTATCTTATGTGTCTGGGATTCAGGGTATCTGATATGGGACCCCAAAACCCACAGGTTCAGAACCTCTGCCCTTGAGCCTTATACGTGCTATGATGGTGGGTGGCACGTGCCTTTAATCTCAGCCTCAAGAGACAGAGGCAGGCGGATGAGGAACTCAGAACTCTGAGCCTGGTCTACAGAGTGAGTTCCAGGACAGAGAGGACTACACAGAGAAACCCTGTTGAGTTTTCATGTTAAGAGTTAAATATTTATTAACACAGGTTTTTATTTTCATCAAATAGATGGATGGGTGGATGGATGGATGGATGGATGGATGGATAGATGGATAGATGGATGCTTTGCCTGCATGTATGTCTGTGTGCTTCCTTTGGTTTATTTTAGACAGTAGATTTGGATTTGTTTAGTTGCCCAGGCTGGCCTCCAGCTTTCAGGGATCCGAAGGGCTGGGGTTACAGTGTGGGGAGGACTAGCTCAGACTAGACTCCAACTTGAGATGGATTTTCCACCCTCCTGCCTGAGCCTCCTGGGTTCTGAACTTCTGGCATACACTAACATGCTGACGTTTTCCGGTTCCTTCCTTCCTTCCTTCCTTTCTTTTCTTCCTTCCTTTAATACAAAAGCCAACTGTGATGGCACATGTACACCTTCAATCCCAGGCAGGGGCTGGCAGATCTCTGTGAGGTTGAGGCTAGCCTGTTCTACATAGATAATTCTAGATCAGAGTTATACAGTGAGACCCTGTTACAGTACATACATGGCCGAATGGCCTGGTGCGTCCCTTTAATCTCCACACATGGAAGGCAGAGGCAGGTCTTCATAGTGAGTTCCAGACCAGCCCTGGAGTACAGGGACAGTGTCTCAAAAGGAGGGAGGGCACTGACCAGTGGCAGACAACTGAATGTAACCGTATTCTCCATTCTCGAGGAGTGGCTCCTGTCCTAGGGGGTCTGGCCTAGAAATGGTGGGTGGCTGTGGTCTGGTGGATCTGGAGGTGCCATGGAGATCAATGACTGCAAAGGCAGGCTGAGTGCAGTGCCTCGCAGCAGCTTAGTGATAGCTGCCGCCCCCTCCTTGCCCACTGCCACCGTGTCTGCCCTCTTGGCGCCCCTCTCACTGAGATGGTCATCTCTCCACACCCACCTCTTCCTATGTCTTAGATTTCTGTACGGGACACTTGATAGCTGTCATGTCCAGGCTGTCCTGAGTTGGTGTGGATTCTGACAGGTTGATAATCGGTATTGTCTACGACTATGTCATGTGGAGACCAGGAATGCTGTAGCCCAACACTTGTCAGGTAGAAGTGGGAGGATCAGGAGCTCAAAGTCATCCTCTGCTATTTGGGAAAGAGGCCAGGCCTGGGCTATGTGAGACCTTTGTCTTGACTATGTAGCACTGGCTGCCCTAGAACTCAGTATGTAGACCAGGCTGGCTTCGAACTCATAAAGATCTTCCTGCCTTTGCCTCCAGAGTGCTGGGAGCAAAAAGCCCATGAACATACCGGCTATCTGGGTCTCTCCTCCCAACCTTATATGTCCCCATCACAGCCCCACCCCAAACTGGCACCGATTCAGTTGACATGTCCCCGTCTCGATCACTGCCGTCCACTCCTGTCCCCTAGATCCCCATTCCTGATGGAGACTCTGTATTTGGTCAGAGGAGGCACACATCGTGCATGTGGAAGTCAGAGAACGATTCTGGGGAATCTGTCCTCACCTTCCAACCTGTTTCTGCCCCATCCCTATGTAGTCCAGGCTAACCAGCCAGTGAGTTCCCACACAATCCTGTCTCTGCCTCCCACCTCCATGTCAGAATGCTAGGGTTTCAGATTTGAGCCACTGTGCCTGTCTTTTTATAGGTTTCTGGAATTGAACTAGGGTTGCCATATTGTCGTGGTTGGTACTTTTGTCCACTAAGCCATCTTCCTGCCCTTAACTTCGCCTTCAGTCACTCTTTAGACTTAACTCTCTCATCCCATAACAGCATGGCATTATGTCAGAACCCCTCTCTGTCCTGTTTTCTCTCCAGCTAGCTGTCCACCCCATCTTCCCTTGAGACCCTGAGCACAGAGATCCTAAGTGACCTACCTAAAGACAAACAGGAAGTTGGGAAACCAAGGCTAAAGGCTGTTCTTGGCCCTGCTGCCCAGGGTGTACACAGGGACAGTTTTGCCCAGGCCCAGGAGCCTGGGTGACGACAGGGTATACATCTTCCCTTCTCCACGGAGCACTGCTGGTTGCCTGTGGCCTGTTTCTAGGGGATGCAGAGGAAGAGAGTGGTCAACTGCTACCAGCCTCTGACCCCGTTCCCTGTACCACAGGTTTCATCCCCTCTGCAGTTATGGGACGAAGGAAGTCTAAACGGAAGCCACCCCCCAAGAAGAAGATGACAGGCACCTTGGAGACTCAGTTTACCTGCCCTTTCTGCAACCACGAGAAGTCTTGTGATGTGAAAATGTGAGTGGGTGTTCAGGGTGGGCCAGCCTTCTTGTGTGGGCACCCAGGCCTCTGTCTCCCACCTTGCTCACTCTGGGCCTTCCTGCTGGCAAGGTCACCTCCACGGGCTCAGGGCTTGTTCTCATGCATACGTCCACCTTGTCTCACTGCAGGGACCGGGCTCGAAACACTGGAGTCATCTCCTGTACCGTGTGCCTAGAGGAATTCCAGACACCCATCACATGTATCCTTGGGAAATTGGCTCATTCTTGGGGAATGAGAGAAATGGGTGGGAGTCGGGCTGTCCTGACCTGCCTGGGGGCTGGTGACCAGAGACAGTGAACATGGTCACTCCTGCAGCCCTGGCCTTGTGGCCATCTAGGGAAATTGATATCGTCTACTGGTTTAACACTGAGCGACAAGGCATAGGGCAGGGGTCCGATGGACCCCATCATAGCAGAGATGTGCCTGACAAGGGGCTTCATTGCCACAAATTATCCTTGACCCTGCTCCAGACCTGTCAGAACCCGTGGATGTGTACAGCGACTGGATAGACGCCTGCGAGGCAGCCAATCAGTAGCGATGTCACGGACCTGCTCCCCCGAAGCCCCCACTCTGGCTACTGATCCAGAGACATTCCTGGGCTCCAGGGTGTAGGTCCAGCGCCGGGCCAGCCCTCCCTCTGTGTGTGTGGAGTGGTGTGAATGAGTATCTGCACACATGGCTGCAGATGTGACTGCCGGGATGGAGAAGAGTGATTGCTGTGTCTCACCATGCAGTCCAGGATTCCTCACAGAACCCTATGCCTCAAGTGACTGAAAGCCTTCGAGTGCTCCCTTCTCCAGCCCACTGTCTTCTCCGGTGACGGTCCCTGACATCCCAGTCAGGGGATAGCTGTAGGATCTCCAATCACCTCAGCCACCTCACCAGCACCTTGCCCTTGAGGAACTGGACTTTCTCTCCTTCCCAGCCTCCTAGTGCTTGTGGTCTACCCAGGTCCCTTGGCTGGGATTTGCTGGGGCACACCATTTTTCTTGTTTGCCTTTGTAGAAAAGGTGTAGGGGCTTATTTGGAATACAGCTGTCCCTCATGAGCCTGTCAATAAAGCAGCCAGTGTGTATCCCTTGCCTGTCTGTACTTTCTTGGGTATGAGGCAGCCCCAGGGTCAGAAGGGGAGGGGGGATTCAGGACTGAGGCATTCAAGAGAGATTGTTTTGACTCTATGACGTATGGTTTGGTCAGTTTTTTGAACTTTTGTTTTCTTTGTAAGGACAGGCTTAGTGATTAGAAGGTAGGATATCATATACCAGGCTGGCCTTGAACTTGCAATAATCCTGAGAGCGGCCTTAAATTCCTGATCCCCTGTCTGTCGCCAAGTGCTGCGATTATAGGTGTGCACTAACACATTAGTTCATGTGGTGCCGTGGACCGGACTGAACCCAGGTCTTTGTGCATGTTAGACACTCTACCAGTTGAGCTGCAGTCTAAATTCCTGGTGGAAGATGCTTGGTTTGGCTTGGTTTGGGGGAGGGGAGTGAGGTGACATAGGATCTTACTGTGGACCGGGTTGGCCTTGTGCTCAGAGGTCAGCTTGCCTATGTCCGAGTGTTGAGATGAAAGGCGTGTGCCACCACATCCAACTAGTGACAAGATCTCACTGTGCAGTCCAGAGCAGTCTCAAACTCATCCTTGTGCCCCAGCCCTTTAAATGGCGGAATTACAGAGATACGACACCACTTCAAACACTGCCCAGTGGATGATTGTGGGTGTGCAGGACACCAGGACACCAGTGAACCAGACACACGTCTAGATGGCTTTGTGTTTACAGCAGCAGTAAAAACCATAGAGACGGTAGGGAAATAGTTCATCCAGTAAAGCCTTTGCTCCGCAAACATGAGGACCGTAGCTGATCCCCAGGAACCACATGAAAACGCCGGGTATGGCTGAATGCCCTGGGCCCAGTAAGTCCAGTGCTGAGGGGGCTGACAAACAGACAGCCTTGTCTAGTTGGCTAGTTCCGGGCCAGTGAGAGACGTGTCTCAAAACATGGTTGTGCTGGGCTTGGTAGCACACACTTTGAAAGATTTGGTTTTTATTCTAATTACATGTATGTGTATGAGCTTGTGCATGTGAGCAGAGGTGCCTGAGGGTAAAGGCATGGGATCTCCCTGAGCTGAGGATCACAGAGCATTCTGGGTGACCTGACGTGGGTGCTAAGGACTGCACTCAGGTCCTCTGGAGGAATGGCAAGTGCTCTCAACTGCCAGGCCAGTTTTCAGCACTCAGGAGGAGGCAGGGATAGGAAGATCTGAGTCTGAGGCAAGTGGTCTGCCCCAGCCAAAGCTGCATAGAGACCTGGTCTCCTAACAAAGGTCAGGTGTGTCAGCTTGATGCCCTGAACTCAGTCCCTCGGGACTAGGAAGAAAGCTGACTCCTGAAAGTTGTTCTGTGACCTCCACATAGGCCCTGTAGCACACAAAACCCGGCACCACGCGCATCACACACAAAATAGTAAATTTTTTTCTAAGTCACAAACCCAGGCCAACAAAATGTCTCAATTGGCAGGTGTTTGCTGTGTCAGCTTGACAATCTAAGCTCTGTCCTCAAGCCCCACGTGGTGGGAGGAGAGAACCAACCTCCGAGGGTCCTTTGAGCACACATGCTCCGTCGCACCCGCACACTAAGGATTTAAACTGTGTACACATTTTAGAAAGGGTTTTATGTGTAATGACGTTTTGCCTGGGTATCTGCGCCACCTGCATGCAGTGTTGAGTCCAGAAGTGAGTATTGGATCTCAAACTGGAGTTGCAAGTGGTAGTGACACATGAATGTGTCCCTGAGGATCAGGAAAAGGGTGCCGGGTCCCGTGGAGTTGTAGTTTCAGACAGTCATGCTGACATGGGTGATGAGAACTGAACCCTGGTCCTCTATAGGAGCAGGTAGTGCTCGTAACCACTGAGCCATCTTTCCAGCCCAAATAAAACGTTTTAATAGAAAACACAGATAGCAAGTGGGGACCACCAGCTGAGGCTGACCCTTGGCACACTTGTATATCCACATAAACACAAGACTTCTAGACGGGTGACCCAAAGGAGGTGACACTCAAAAGTTGACACCCACACTGGATATCCGGCTGCGTGCTGGCAGCCACCCTGTGAAGGGGAAGCAGGTGCCCAGATAAGGGAGGGCTGATGCCCACGTTCCTGCAGCCTTAGATGCAAAGAAGGACCTTGGCTTCACAACCCACCATTTTAACTCCAGGTCCTGGGCTGAGGTCTCAAGTTCAGGGTGCTTTGGGCCACTGGGAAAGTAATGGTCACAGGAGGGACATTTTTAAGGGGGGTAAGGGCTCTTAGAAGGCTGGAGGCTGTGACTGGGTAGACACTCTTAATGGCATGGGAGAGTGCTCTGTGCCCTCACAGGGTCTCAGGGTGACAGGAGACTTGAACCAAGTGGTTCAGCCCCTCCTCTGTGGTTTAGAGCTCCTCAGGGTATGTCTCTTGTAGAGAGCTCAGGAGGTGACTGCCAGGGAAGAACTTGACCTGAGATCAAGTCCCTAGCGCCCATGTGTACCTCAACACAGGGGAAGGAGAAATGGACAGATGACATCGTTGGGGCTTGATGGCTGCCAACCTCACCACATCAGTGAGCTCTGGGATCAGGGAGGACCCTGTCTCCAAAAGTAAAATGCAGGCTAACCCAGGACCAGGCGAATCAGCCTCTGACCTCATGCTCACGCATGCGCATGCCCGCACACAGAGTTGTGTATACAACACAGGAGAAACTGCCAGAGTCGTGCTGAGTGAACCAGTGGCAGAACCTGGCGTTAAGCTGACCCAGGAATGATGGCCGCTAGGCTGGGCTGCCAGATCTTATCTCCTGATTCACCCTTCGGTGATATGTCCCTTGGTGCACTGAGGTCCTTTAGGCTTGGCTGGAGCCAGGGTCCCCAGGCAACAATGGTAGGTAGGTTTCTCATTAGATGGGGCACCCAGAGCTGACATCAGTGCCACCCTATCTGACTGACAGGCCAAGCCTGGGCTAGTTAGGTTCCTGCCCTCAGCATAGCCCTCCAGATCAAAGGGGCCAAGATGCCTGGAGTCCAGCTTATGAGGCCAGGGTCTATGTGTCTGTGTGCAAAGTTTCAGGTATTGCCCAGGGTTACAGCCTCGACCTCTGCCCTGGGACTGGTGGAGTGGGGACGAGACTGGGTTCCTTCCCATCTTTCTGTATTCTCTGGAGAGCTGGCCAGCGGACAGGTAGTCCAGGCAGAATACCTAGAGCCTTCTTCAAGAGAATAGGGTCCTTGCTAAAGTAAGGTGATGTTAAAATCCTGTCTAGACTTTCAGGAACCTAGGCCAGCCCTGGGACTCAGTTTGTGGGTTTGTTTTGTTTTGTTTTTTTCCCAAAGACATTTATTGCTGAATGATGGTGGACCCAGCACTCAGGAGACAGAGGTAGGCAGATCTCTGTGAGTACAATGCTAGCATGGTCAAAAGAGCAAGTTTTAGGACAACCAGAACTACAAAACACACACACACACACACACACACACACACACACACACACACACACCTGTCTCAAAAAGCCAAAAAAAAATTGTGGGGGGAGGGAGGGGAAAAAATTGTGAGTGGGTGCATGCATTCGGTAGCAAGAGGTAGAGGACAGTTTAATGGAGTTGGTCCTTCAGCGCATAGGACCTGGGGTTCAAACTGAAAGTCGTCAGACTTGGCAGCAAACACCTTTGTTTCACACAACACACCTTTACAGTTGTGACATCTCACCAGCTCATGGGATCCAGTTTTAAGAAGAAAAAAGATATCTCTGGGCACAGGGCAGGCCTGTAGAGAAAGCCACGCCCTGAGGTTAACTACTCAACTGCCCTGCCAACATTGGGTACATTACCCGGCCCAATAGCACCAGTGCACACCACTTGCACACCGTCTGGGACCCCTCCCAGGACACTCCTGATCATTCTGCTTAAATGTATGTGATATTTGCAACGTGCCTACCTAGTGGTGTAAGGTCTGTAGGTGTGTATGTAATTTTTAAATACATATTTAAGGAAGGATATCTATCACATGGCCTGTGTGTGGAGGTCAGAGAACATGGCAGAAACTGGTTTTTTTCGACCATGTGGGTCTCAAGGATTAAACTTAGGCCGTAAGCTTGCTGTCAAGTGCCTGTACCAGCTCTGAGCCATCTCACTGGCCCTAGTGTACGCAGGAGGGTATGCCTACCTCCTAAATACGTGGGAGGATGCAGGCTAACCAAGCCACGCTCCTAAACAACTGGCCCAAGACTCCGATGATGTCACAGCCATTTATTGTGCTCCAGTGAAATAGAAAAAGAAAGTGTTCAAGTTACAAACGCTGCTGTCACATCCACAAACGCCAGTCACTGCAAAACCAAACTGCGTGTGTGTCCACTGCATTTCCAGGCATGCATTCTGCTCCCGTTGCAGGAAGGGGGCAGGGGTCAGGCCAAGCCTGGGTTCTGGGGGCTTCGCTTGAAGGGTTTCTGGTTCTGGGAGGTACTTACTTGTGAGGGAGTAAAGGGGGAAGCTGAAATGGCTTTACTCAGTGCTTCCTTTGGGTGGTGTTGGGGACACCCAATTCTATGTTGGGCCCTGGGAAAGCTCCAGGGATGAGGGGGCCCCCTTCTTCCCATTGCCCCCCTCGGCCTGATCTCCCCAAACTGTAACCCTATAGGCAGGTGCCAGGGGGCTGGAGGACGCCATGCAGGAGATGGGGTTGGCTGGGCCAGCTGGGTCCAGCCAAGAGCAGCAGCCAGCCCCTTGGGGGCCCCTAGGCAGAGTTATAGTAGTTGTGTGGGTGGTGATTGTGGGTGGGCTCGTCCAGCTCTGGATATTCCGGGGTCAGGCAGTACTTGGGATCATACACCTGGCGGGGCAGCCCATACACTGTCATGCCCCTCTGTGAGGCCCCCTTGTTGCTGCCCATCTGCAAGCTGACGTTGAGTGTGTCACAGTGTTCCATGCCCAGACCTGGCTCAAAGATCTGCCGCTTGGTGCCTGGTGCAGTCATGCCAGCCTAAAGGAGAAGGAACAGCGGTCAGGCCACGGTAGCAGCCCCACTCCCCCACCACAGCTCACTGGGGTGTCCCACTGACTACACAAACCTGGCTGGCGCCCTTGTTGGTACCCATCTGTAGACTGATAGTCGCCTGGTCCAGGGGTTGATCCGTACCCAGTTTGGGATCATAGAGGTGACGCCGGGTACCATAGGCTGTCATGCCCTGCTGACTGGCAAACTTATTGGTGCCCATCTAGGAAAGAGATTAATTAATCAATGAGGACTACAGGGTATCCCTGTGAGATACAAGAGCAGGAGGTCAGACAGAGTAGGGATATTAGATGACCAAGCTTTCAGATTCAATGTGTGGCCCACATCCTGCCGCTGTGTGGCGGCCCACAGCTGTAATCCCGAGAGGATGAGAAGTTGAAGGTCAGCCCTGAGAGACGGATGGCTCAGTGGGTAGAGGGTCTCGCCTCCAAGCCTGATCACCTGAGTCTGACCCACACGACCCACATAGTGAAGGGAGAGAACGTGAGAAGGCAGAGGCAGGCGGATCTCAGTGAGTTTGAAGCCAGCCTGGTCTACGTGGTGAGTTCCAGGGCAGTCTGAGACACACAGTGAGAACTTGTCTCAAACAGTAAAATAAATGAAAGAGAAGGGCAGTAGGTCAAGCTGGGGCTGCCGGCACAGGTCTGTAGTCCTAGCTACTCGATGGGGAGCCCGAGGAAGGAGGATGGCAAGGTAAAAAGGCCACCAGCCTGAGCAACTTAGCAAGACCCCGTGTCAGGATAAAAGTTGTACCCAGGAGGTAGAGGAAGGAGGATCAGAAGAGTAGCCCAAGGCTAGCTTTGAATAGTGAATTCAGGGCTAACCTGGGCTGTAGGAGAGCCTGCCTCAAGGGCTTACATAGGAAACCAACTCACAGGACAGTGCTATCCCTAGACAGGTGGTCCTGAGTTATATAAGAAAATTGAGCAAACCATGGAAAGCAGGCCAGCAAGTAATGTTTCTCCATGGCCTCTGCTTCAGTTCCTGCCTCCGGGTTCCTGCTGGAGCTCCTTCCCTGACTTCTCTCCAGTACGTACTATGAGGTGGAAGTACAAGCCAAATGAACCCCTTCCTCCTAATTGATTTGGTTAGTGTTTTATTACATCAGAATGCAAACTAGAAAACCCAGTGAGAGACTCTGTCTCAAAAAGCAAGATGGCCAGATAGGGAGGCGCACACCTTTGATGCCAGCACTTGGGAGGCAGAGGCAGGTGGACCTCTGTGAGTTTAAGGCCAGCCTGGTCTGCATAGCAAGTTCCAGGACAGCCAGGGCTACAAAGAGAAACCCTATCTCAAAACAAAAACAAGGTAAAGTGGATGGCTCCTGAGGAGGGACAGTGGCCGAGACCTCTGACCCTGATGTGCCCACATCCACCGGCACATCCACACAAAGGAAAAGTGACGGGGACTGGAGATGTAACTAAGGCAGTGTGCCTGCCTAGACTGAATCACCAATGCTGGGCAGGAGGGGGGAGGAGGGGGAGGAGGGAGGAGGGGAAAAGGAAGAAGAAGAAGGAGGAGGAGGGGGGGAGGGGAGGAGGAGGGGGGAGGGAGGAGGAGGAGGAGGAGGAAGAGGAGGAGGAGGAGGTGTGCTTAGCAAACCTAGTTTCCCTATTTGTAAAAAGGATGGAGAGATACTCAGTAGTTAAGAACACTGGCTGCTCTTCCAAAGGATCCAGATTCCACTCCTAGCACGCACAGCAATCCTTAACTCCATCCCCAGGGGACACCCTCTTGTCTCTGTGGGTACGACACACACCGTGGTGCACATACATACATGCATGCATGCAGGCTAATGTAAACATAATTTTTAAAATATTTTTTAAAAGGATCCAGAGGCTGGAGAGATCGTTCAGTGGTTAAGAGCACAGGCTGCTCTTACAGAGGTTCTGGGTTTGTTTTCCAGCACCCACATGGCTGATAACGATTGTTTATAACTCCAGGTCCAGGGGATCTGATGCCCTCTTCTGGCCTCTGTGTGTACTAGACTTCATAGGTATACATGTGGGCAGAACACGCATACATGTAAAGATAAATAAAAATATCCTAAGGACCTGTAAAGCCAGGAACTGCTTCAAGTATGGGCAGGGGAGCAAATTAGAGAATAGGAATCAGGAACGCTGTCCAGTGTCCCACCCAGTCCGAAAGTTCGTACTAATATCCTGACCCCCAAAGCCTCTAGGATCTGGGCTACCCGAAGCCCAGAGCAGCCCATGTGAAGAAGGGGCCATACCTGTAGGCCAATGATGTTCCTGCCTTCTCTCAACTTCTCGGGCTCAAATCTCCGCTCTTGTTTCTCTGCATATTTGACCCCCACATTGACTTTGTTTCCTTTTGTCTTGGCCTGCATGGAGGAAAGGAAGGCATGAACCACAGATGAGCCTCCAGCAGGCCTCACTTCCCCCCAGTGACTCACCCTTTGTGAAGCTCAAGGGCCTGAGTACCCCTATAGATATCAGACCTCAGCCCAGCCCCAGTCCTAGCCCCTACCCCTTCCCCAGCCCCTGCCCCAGCCCCTACCCCAGCCCCAGCCCCTGCCACCTGCCCCAGCCCCTGCCCCAGCCCCTGCCCCTGCCCCTGTCGCAGTCCCACTCTGTCCCCACACTCACCATGCTGGCCAGAGCCAAGAGAGTAGACTGAACTTGTGTATGATTGGTGTTTTCAAACAGGTCATTGGCCTCAAAAATGTCGTGGGGTTTCACCCCATACTTGGTAATGGCTTTGATGAAATTTCCTATGTTCTCCAGCTGTAGGGGAACAGACTGTGTCAGAGATGGGAGGGTGGAGGGCTGAGGAGCTAGGGGTCAAGGATTGAGTGGAACTCCTGTAACTCCAGCACCAAGGGGTTCAATGCTCAGTAGTTAAGAACACTGGCTGCTCTTCCAAAGGATCCAGATTCCACTCCTAGCACGCACCGCAATCCTTAACTCCATCCCCAGGGGACACCCTCTTCCAGGCCTCTGTGGGCACTGGTCCACACAAACACACACACACACACACACACACACACACACACACACACACACAAATACATAAAAAGGGTTCTTTTAAAAAATCAAGTTAATAAGTAGGCTTAGTGGCACAGGTCTGTCATCCCTGTGATGACAGGCTGAGGCAGGATTGCAAATGCAAGGGCTGGCTGAGCAACTTAATGAAACATTGTCTCAGAATAAAAATTCGGGGCCAGGAAGGTGATTCTGGTAAGAAATACAAACAAAACAAACAAACAAACAAGCAAACAAACACTTTCTGTACAAGTGTTGGGATCCGAGTTCAAATCTTCAGAAAACCAAGTAGAAGCCAGATACAGAGCATGAACTTCTGAAATCCTAGGACTCCTATAGGAGAGACCAGAAGCCGGGACAGAATCCTCAGTTTGGGAGACTGCCAGCCTGGTGTCAGGGGAAACCAATGGAGAGTTGGAGACCTTGTCTCAAACAAGTGGGAGAGGACTAAGACCACAGTAGTCCTCTGACTGTGAGGGGAGGCTTCGACAAAACCAACAGTGGAAATCAGTGGTTGAGTGTGGGTCTAAGTAGAGCCCCTGCCTAGAGTCCCCCAGTGAGGAGGGGCTGGGGTGTGGCTCAGTGGTAGAGCCCCTGCCTAGAATCCCCCAGTGAGGAGGGGCTGGGGTGTGGCTCAGTGGTAGAACACCTTCCTAGAATCACCGGGAGAGGGGCTGGGGTGTGGCTAGGCAATGGAGCTCCAGCCTAACACAATCAAGGCTCTGGGTTCAATCCTCATTCCTAAAATAGAAAACAAACTAGTATGTTGTGTCTGAACTTACCTGGTGCCAGTTCTGGGTTGACTCATTGACCTTCTTCACAGATCCCGGCTGGAGCTTGTTGATAAATCTAACAAAGAGAGGTAGGGAGTGGGGCAGGTAAGTCCCAGTTGCCTCGGGATCTAGGCTGGAAGAGTTGACAGCCAGAAGGGGATACTTTTGTACCTAGCATATGCTTATGCTGGACAAAACCATGGGCAGCTAGACCCAGTTGCCAGGCAGGAAATCTGTGTGTCAGCAACACATGTGTGAAAGTCGGTGGACAACTTTTAGGATTCTGTTCTTTCCTTCCAGCATGGGGTCCTGGGAATTGAACTCAGGTCAGCAGTGTTGGTGGCAAGTGCCTGTACCCACTGAGCCAATCGTCAGCCCGTTGGGTGTTCTTCATTGTACTCTCTTGCTACTGGCATGAGTGTGGTTATCTGGTTGGCTGGTTGATAACCTTTTCTTATCATGGTGATAGTAGTGCTGGGTATGGAACCAGCACGATTTCCCCCAGTAGTAATAATGTAGGCTCCATGTGGAGTCTGGTTCACTGTCTGTGTGCCTAGAGCAAAAACCTGTGTATACCAGGAGCTCTATAAAATGCTTACTACATGAATGGCTGGGGAAATGGCTGGGTGGTCCAATAGCTATATAGTGCTGGGGATGGAACTCAGGCAGCTTGGCCCAGGGAGTGGCACTATTAGGAGTGTGGCCTTGTTGGAGTAGGTGTGTCACTGTGGGCATGAGCTTAAGACCCTCATCCTAGCTGCCTGGAAGCCAGTATTCTGCTAGCAGCCTCCAGATGAAGATGCAGAACTTGCAGCTCTGACTGCACCATGCCTGCTTGGATGCTGCCATGCTCCTGCCTTGATGATAATGGACTGAGCCTCTGAACCTGTAAGCCAGCCCCAATTATATGTTGTCCTTATAAGACTTGCCTTGGTCATGGTGTCTGTTCACAGCAGTAAAACCCTAACTAAGACACTTGCTTAGATGTGTGTCCTATACTGCCCTGGCTTTTCGCTCAAGCCTAAGCCAGCTCTCTGTTAGCCGAGACACCAGCCTGCCCCAGGTCCTTCCTGGTAGATAGGAATGAAACAAGACAAACTGCCAAGCATTTGGGCCTTGGGGAAGCTGAGCTGTACTGCGCCTCTGAGAAACTTTCCAAGAGTGAACCTCAGAGAGGCAGACAGGCCCCAGCTGGGCTCAGAACCTTGCCCAGCGTTAGAGGGAAGTGGGATGTCTAGGTGTGTGGTCATGCTAGCCTAAAATCCCAGCACTCAGAAGGTGGAGGCAGCAGGATGAGGAGTTCAAGGCCAACCTCTGCTACATGAAAACCTGTCTACAAAAAAAAAAAAACAAAGAGGGAGCTAGAAAGACGGCTCAGCGGTGAAGAGCACTGGCTGCTCATCCAGGGGAAGACATACATGCTGCCGAAACGCCCACGTGTAAAAATACAGTTGGTTTGGTTGTTTTGTTTGTCTTTCAAAGAGGGCCAGCAAGATGGCTCAGTGGGTAAGGCCACTTGCTGCCAAACCTGATGACTTGCGCTCTAATCCTGGGTAAGAGGAGAGAACCAACTCTCACAATTTGCCCTCTGACCTCTGTATGCGCACATACAATATATGTACCCCATTTCACACTCACAAATGTGTGTACAGAAAAGAATTTGTACCTGGTGCTAGGGGTTGCAAGAGTCTCTTCTACTATTGCTCTGTGCTGTGTGCATGTTTGCACGTGTGCAGCTTACGTGTGCGGAGGCCAGAGGCCAGTCTTCCCTGTGAGCCCTCAGGTGCTAGTCACCTTGGTGCTGGGGAGGGACACATGAGGTGGGCTGCCTAGGTGGAAGTCAGAGGATGGCTGTGTGCATTCCGTCCCCTCTCTCCATCTTCCCATGGAGACAAGGCCTGCGGCTTACCAAATAGGCTCGACTGGACGGCCAATGAACATCTGGGCTCTGCTTGCTTGTAGCCAAGCCTGACCACCTGTGTCTCATCCCCGGGGCCCCATGGTACAAGGGGAGGCCTGATTCTGGGAGTTGTCCTCCAACCTCCACACTCATGGTGTGGCACACATACATGTGAGCTCTGAGCACACAAGTAAACAAATATAATAAAAATGTGTATGTATGTATGCGAGCGTGTGCACCTCTGTTCACACGTGTAGAGGCCACAAAATGACATTGGCTACTTCCCCTATTGCTCTCTGCCCATTTTTTTGAGGCAGGGTCTCTTCCTGAACCTGGGGCTCACGCTCTCTCAGCTGGGCTGGGAGCCATCAATCCTAGTGTTCTTCCTGTCTTCCCAACCCTCTGAGCCAAGCATTTGCAGGGATGTTTGACTTGCTTCATGGATGTCGGGACCCCACCTCTGTTCTTCTGATCATAGAACAGGTGCGTCGATCGCTAAGCCACCCCTCTGACCTGCCTTCTGTTTCAGGGTTCATGTCCCTAGACCTACACAGCAAGCCCCTTCCTGACTGAGTGATCCCCCAGGCCTAGTGTCCAAACCCAATGTGGAGCCAAGGGTGACATTGAATTTCTGATTCTCCTACCTCCACCTCTAATGTGCCCGGGGTTATAGGCCTGCACCACCATACCTGGCTTTATACTGTGTAAGAGATGAACCCAGTGGCTCCTGAATGCTAGGAGAGCACTCCACCTTCCTCACCAACCATCCCCACGTTAGAAGACAGAGTCTGGTTATGCAGCCTAGGCTAACCTAGAATTCTGAACCCTACCTCAGCTTTGCCAGTGCTAAGGTCACAGGTGTATGCCAAGCCACGGTGAGGATTTTCATCTTCCCCAGTGATGAGGCCAGTGGGAAACGACGGTCTACATAAATTCTGTGACACTTTCCCAATGCCATTAAAACTGGTGATAAGCAGTCACTGTTGCCCACTGACATTTACCTATGATCCTGGAATTCACAGACAGGCCTGGTAGCTGAATAATGCTCTCCTAACAAACACCTCAGGGTGCTGGGGTTACCTGACTGTGTTTTTAACCTGACTGACTTGTCATCTCGGCCTGTGAAACTGGCACAGGTTGAGTCTTCTTGGCCTTTCAAGGAATGGGGCGGCATCAAATATGAGTGTCTGACTCCAGCTCAGGATCATCAGGGGGTGTCGAGGGGCTATTTGGAGAGGGGCTGCTGGGCTGGGGGCAGGGCCTGCACCCTAAGAACCTCACTCACTCGCAAAGAATGATCCCGTCCTTGAGGCCATCCATGAAGTTGCTCCCGATGCGGCGGCCTGTCACCCCCTCGATCCACTCTCTCAGCTCCTGCTCACGCTGGTGGTCGTATTTCTGGGCCAGCTGAGGAGGAGACAGGAATGCAGGCAGGTGATTAGGACACAGGCAACAGAGAGTGGCTTCGGCTTTCCGGGACCCGGCCCAGCCCGGATCGGCCGGATCTCCTACCCCATCCCAACTAAGGCAATCCTGTCTCAGTGTCCACAGTAGGGGAGGGGTGCTGGGGGAGGCTGAGGGCCAGGGTTGAGGTGGCACCTGCCCAGGGGGCCATTCCGGGCATTCTGAGGTTTGGCACCAATGAATAGACAAGAGGGGGCTGGAAAGATCCTTGAAGCTGGGGGTGGGGGTAGGGGTGGGGGCGGCACTTGGCTCCTTGGTTTCCCCTCCAAGCCAAACTTGGGGCTTAGCTTCCTCTGACCCAGCCCTCCCCACTCTCCTGTTGGAAGGGGAAATGCCTTCAACTGGGGGTGGGGAGGAACCCTAAGAAGAAGCCCCTGGGTGCTGGTTTCCTGGGAACCTGGAACTCCACGCCATTCACTTGCTCACACGGCTGTCTCAGGGTCGTCCCAGGTCATCATGCATACAATCTCTAGTTAGAAATGAGAGCATCTTGTCCCCCTCCTAACCCTTGCCTGTCTGTTTCTTTAGGTCTGTCCTCTGCCTTGCTTGGTCTCTCTTGCTGTTCTCCAACTCTTTACACTGTCTTTTACTCAGTCTCGGGGTCCCATCTCTGAAGAGCTGTCCAGGCAGCTGTGAGGCTCGTGGCTTTTTTGTTTTTGTTTTTTGTTTTTGTTTGTTTTTGTTTTTGAAAGCTTCCGCCCTGATCCCATCTTCCCGAGTAGGGGCGGGATTCGGCAGACTCCCTTCTCAACCTCCTAGCTCTTATCTCCCTCCTGGCTTGCTCTCCAGCCTCCTGTCTCCAGTCTCTAAGGCTGCTTTGCGTTCTTTCTGCAGTCCTCCTGCGTGCTAGCCTCCCAGCCCCTGGTGGTGGTGAGATGGAGGGATGCTTCACTTCTTCTGCATGGGGAGAGGAGGGATGCAGCCCCTTACCTGGCCCCAGCCCCGTCGCCCCCCTCCTCACCAGCCCGGCTTTATAAAGCAAACCGGCCCTTATATAGCGCGGGCCCGGGCTGCCCAAGGCCGCCTTATAAGGCGCGGCGGCTCCTCTGCGACTCTGGGCCGGCGCTGGGGGGAGGGGGCGGCGCTGCCATCAGTCTCCGGCAGAGCACCCGCCCCCCACATTCCCTGAACTCCAGCCCCTAGGATACCCCAACCGGATCCAGGTCTCAATCCCTGCTTCTCTCTCCCCACAGCTCCTGTGTGGTACCCTGGAAAGAAAGTGCCTCAGTGTTCCCTTCTGTCAAATGGGACCGCCTCTCCCCCTCCGCGCAGTCCCCTGTCCCGAGAAGCTTGCCCATCCCGTCATGGAGACGGTTTGGCTTTGCACTTGCCTTACCTGGCGCCCTAGCTCCTTGTTTCTCCTTTCTAAGCCTCAGTTTACCTATCCATGGCAGGAAGATGCAATTGCAGACCGGCAGAGTTGATTTTTTTTTTTTTTTTAAATAGTAGGGACTCTGTCCCCCTACATCCCTCCCAAGAACGAGAAGATTGACCAAGGACTCTGAGCAGGTGGGGAATCTTTGCAGCACTCTGATTACTTCTTTTTAAGGATCCCTTCACTTCACTCCTCAAGTAACTGAGGACTCTGGGATGTTGCAAGAACAGAAAAACAGCCCCTACCCGTTATCTTCCTTCTCTTCTCAGGTCTTAGGACGCGTGACACAGGTAGGAGGGAGGGGTGTTCAGGGAACAGGGCTCTGTCCCCGCAGGGTGTTTGTCAGTCCTTCCAGCCTTACCTTGTTCTTTACCTCAGCAGACAGGCCGTAGGCAGGACCTCGGTTAAAGTGTGCAGAAGACATGCTGGCCAGGGGGCTCTGGCAAAGCGGGGGTGCCGAGATGACCCAGACAAGTTCAACAGGCAGCTGAGCTGAGGTCTGCACCCTCTTCCCTCCTCACACGTTTTTGAAGGTCCAGAAGCCAGCCCCGGGCTCTTCCAAGCCTGTCCCATTGGCCACGGGGGCTTGCCAAGGGGCGTGGCACCTCACACATACTCTGGCCACCCCCACCTCCTGATGTCAGAGCCTTGGTATTGGGAGCTGACTGTGTCATTGTTTCCACCTAGGGGGCAGAATGCCTTATTCTGGGAAGGGGGTGCTCATACAGCCCACCTCTCTTCCACCCTTCTTCCCATGCCAAGTGTCTGCCTCCCATCTCTGAGTCTCCTTGTCTCAGAGGTCATTGATCTCCTCTTCAGTCCCAAGGCACGACTGCTGCACCCCCACCCCAAACCCTAGAGTAGTAGGATGATCTGACTGACCTCCACACACCAACCCTCTACACATAACCTCTGCCTCCATGGGTCTCTATTGCCATATCTTAGAAGGTCGAATGACAGTGCTTGCCTCACGAGGGTGCAGTAAAGGTCAGGGGGGAAATGTCACCTCCAGAGTGCCTAGTTCAGAGAATCTAGCACCCAGTTCTGTCAAGGAGCTGGAGCAGCAAAGAACCGAGATCTAAGCTCATAGATGACCCATGCCTGTAATCCCAGCACTTGGGAACTTTGAATCAAAAAGACTACTGAGAGTTTGGGACCAGCCTGGGCTACATAGTGAATTCCAGCACAGCCTGGGCTTGAGAATCGCTCTCTCTCTCTCTCTCTCTCTCTCTCTCTCTCTCTCTCTCTCTCTCTCTCTCTCACACACACACACACACACACACACACACACACACACACACACACACACACACATTAGTTTAAAAGGGGTAGGGGGAGGCTGGCAATATGACTTAGTGAGTTAAGGTGTTTAGCAACAAGTTTGATGACTAGAATTTGAACTCCGGGACTCAATAGAATGAGAGAACAAGCTCCTTCAAGCTTTCCTCTGACCTCTGTTGTGTGTACAGACACACACAACATATACACCCATACACACACAACATACACACACAACATACACACACATACATGCAACACACACACATACACACATTCACACACACATACACATATACACACACATATATACACATATACACACATATACACATACGCACATACGCACATATACATACACATATATACACACATACATACACACACATACATACACACAAATGTAATGAAAAAAAGGTAAAAGGTGAGGCTGGGACATAGGTCTGTTAGTAGAGCCTTTGCCTGTCATCCACAGAACCCTGGACTTGATCCCCAGGGCCACATAAGCCAAGCCTGGTAATCCATGTGTGTAATCCCAGGACCCAGAAGGTACAGACAGGATGTTCAGAAGTATAAGGCCATCCTTGGCTACATACTGAGTTCAAGACCCGTCTGGGCTATCTGAAATGGGGGGGGGGACCACAAACAAACATCCTGGATCTATTCCCAGTATCCATTCACTGGCCACCTGAGCCACTGGGGCTCAGATGACAGGTCTGGGGCCGGGAATACTGCTTTATCTCTATCCAAACCATGGTCTGGTTGGACACCTGTAGTGTTCCTATCGAGACAGCTCTCATCTGGACCATGGAGTTGGATGCTCCACCCACATCATGTCAAGGACAGGACAGTGACACGTAGATGACATCAACCTTCTACACATTAATGATACTTTAAGAAGCTGCAATTTGGGGGTTGGGGATTTAGCTCAGTGGTTAGAGCGCTTGCCTAGGAAGCGCAAGGCCCTGGGTTCGGTCCCCAGCTCCAAAAAAAAAAAAAAAAAAAAAAAAGCTGCAATTTGCTGGCCACAAATAAAGGGCACATCTGGCAAGGCATGGAGTCCACACCGTTTATCTCAGTACTCAAGAGGCAGAGGCAGGTGGATCAAAGAGAGATCCAGACCACCCAAGGCTACATGGTTAGACCCTATCTCAAAACAACAAGAAGTAATAATAATAACAATACATTTTTATTTTGATACGGGTTGGGGACACATGTCAGTGGTAAAGCCTCGGTGGCAAGCCCTTACCCAGCACGTGAAAATCTAGTATAACCGCCAACATTGTAAGAGAACAGCACAGACTGGAGATGCTTCCAGATGCTATACCGAACAGTGAACAGAAGGGCGGAGGAGGTGGCCTAGCAGGTAAAAGAACTTGCCACCAAGCCCGATGACCTGAGTTTGATTTTCTGGGACCTCCATGATAGAAGGAGTAATCTGAAAGTTGTTCTCAGACCTCTACATGCAAGCTGGGGTATATGTGAACAAACAAACAAACAAACACACACACACACACACTGAAATGCAAATGTTTATTTCTAATATTTCTGGGCAGTGAGTGAGACAATGTCTTATGCGGCTCAGGTTGATATCAAACTTGTAATGTAGCCCAGGATGACCTTGAACTCCTGGTTCTCCTTCCTCTACTCCCAGCCCTGAAATGACAGTCAGGTACAACCACGACCAGGCACATGGTCGTCTATCCCCCCACCACTATCCTCCTTGCTCCCCCTTTTTATATTTAATTTTCTTTCTCTTCCCAAACAGTCCCATGTCTGTTTTCATGTCATATAGAATATTAAACAGACAGACAGACAAACCTTTTCGGGCTGCAGAGATGGCTCAGTGGCTGAGAGCACACACTGCTCTTGCAGAGGTCCTCAGTTCAGTTCCCAGCTCCCGGATCAGGTGGCCACAACCTCCTGCAACTCCAGCTTCAGGTATCTGATGCCTTGTCCTGGCCTTTAAGGGTACTACATACACGGACACAGACACAATAAAAAGAAAACCTTGCTTGAGACAAGGTCTCACTAAATTCCCAGACTGTACTTGAACTTGGAATCTGCCTCTCTCTACCCTCTATGTGGCTGGGATCACAGACATACATTGTCTAACCTGACTTTGCCAATGGCTATTTATTTATTTAATGTATATGATGAATATCACTGTCACTGTCTTCAAAAACATCAGAAGAGGGCATCAGATCTCATTACAGATGGTTGTGAGCCACCATGTGGTTGTAGGAACTTGAACTCAGGACCTCTGGAAGAGCAGCCAGTGGTTTTTGTTTTTTGTTTTTTTTTTTAGATTTATTTATTTAATGTATATGAGTACACCGGAGCTGTCTTCAGAAACACCAGAAGAGGGCAGCAGACTTCATTACAGATGGTTGGGAGCCACCATTTGGTTGCTGGGATTTGAACTCAGGACCTGTGGAAGAGAAGTCGGTGCTCTTAACCACTGAGCCATCTCTCCAGCCCCCTATCATGGGCACTTTTTGGATGGAGGAATGGAGGCACAGGCAGGGGTGTGGAATCCCTTCCCATAGGAATGTCACAGAGGTTTGTCAGTGTCACAGGAGAATTTGAACTCAGCCTCTCTTCCAAATTCTTTGAGAGTCAAACCTGGTGTCTCGGTCACCGAATGGATGCTTGGAATGGATAATTCTTTGCCCTGTAGCCCCGCCCTGAACACTGTGACTTTAACAGCATACCAGGCCTTTATGAGATGCCAGTAGTACCTGATCTCCTTTTTTTTGGAGATTAGGCTTTCACAGTGTAGCCCAGGCTAGCCCCCTGAGTGCTAGTGTGTCAGGTGTACACCAACAGACCTCGTGCAAGCTGGCAAACAGAAATTGTACAGGCACTGTCAGATGAACCTTGAGAAGGGATGGGTGGATACCCAGCTTATTGTCAGTTGACCTCTGGTGATATGTGCCTGCAGCCCATCATTTGGGAGATGCAAGCAGGGAAGTCAAGAGTTCAAGGTCCTCTTCAACTACATAATGATTCTGAACCCAACCTGCGCTATGTACGTGGCATAGACCCATCTCAGAAAACAAACAAACAACATAAAATGAAGTGTCAAAGATTCGATTCCGTTGGTACAGTGCTTGTCCATCACAAATTAAAACCTGTCTCAAAATAAAATACTTGGGTCCCATTCCCAGCCCGGCACAAGCCAAGCGCAGCAGACTGAGCTCGCCTCTAATCTCAGCCACTGGAAGGAGGCAACACAGGATCAGAGACTCGAGGCCATATTTAACTTACATACCGAATGTGAAAGGCTACACGAGTGAGATCCTACTTCAAAAGACCAATAAGATTAAAGAGAGAGCACAAGAACATAAGAAAAACAAATAAAAGAGAAATGGTTGGTCGTGGGGGCACACGGCTTTAATCTCAGTACTCATAAGACAGGGTCCGGTAGATCTCTGAGTCCGAGGCCAGCCTGGTCTATGCAGTGTGATCCAGGCCTGCCAGGGCTACATAGTGAGATTTTGGACAGGAGGAAAAGAGGGAGTGGGAAAGGAGAGACAGAGACAGAAACAGAGAGAGAAGAGACAGACAGACGGATGGACAGACAGACACTGTCTGGGCTAAGGATCGAAGAGCATTAAATAAGATAGCAACCCAAACCTCCCAACGACCCTCTAAGGAGGGTCCTACAGGAGGAACAGAGGTGTAGGCGGTTGTACAGGTCACACAGCCTGAAGGAAGTAGAGTGGAATTTGAATTAATTCATAACCAAAAACTTCTTCCACTGAGAGAGCGGCGATTGCTTCAGCAAGGTCTGGTACCCCCTGGCGGCCAGGGCACTGCGCCGAGGCGAGCGGCTGACGTCAGCGCTGATTCATTCGCGGGGCTCCCGGTCCGCGGCGGCTTGGCCATTTATAGAATCCCTGCGAGCTCTGAAGTCAAGAGCGCAGGCACCGCGGCTGAGGGCGGTGGGTGGGGAGCCCGGGTACCCCAGGGGCGGTGCTCTGTGGGCCTCCCTTGTCGTCGTGATCCTGGAACTCATCGCCGGTCCCATCCTGGTCCCTGACCACCTAACCACAGGGCCACAGCAGCTACTGTGCCTCAGTTTACCACTCCTAGAAGCAGCTTGCTATCTTTCAAGTTTGCTGGAGTACAGCTGTGATACGGCACTCAGGAGGTGAGGCAGGAGCATCAGGAGTTCAGGTCAGCGTGGACTACATAGTGAGTTCCAGGCTGGCCTGGGCTACATGATAGATAACCTGTCTCAAAACAAAACAAAAATTTAATTAAAATTATTTTTAAACAGGCCAGGCAGTGATGGGGTACGTCTTTTTTTTGTTTGTTTGTTTGTTTCTTTTTTTCGGAGCTGGGGACCGAACCCAGGGCCTTGCGGTTGCTAGGCAAGCACTCTACACCTGATGGGGTACGTCTTTAATCCCAGCACTGGGGAGTCAGATGCAGACAGGTCTCTGAGTTCAAGGAGGCTGCTTTACAAAGCAAGTTCTGGTACAGCGAGGGCTACACGGAGAAACCCTGTCTCAAAAAGTAAATAGTTAAACAAATAAATAAATAAATAAATAAATAAATAAATATTAAATATTAAATAAATACATAGGAAAGAAGGAAAGGTAAAACCGGCACTTTCCCTAAGCTTAAGGGGACTCCCTAAAACACTTGCCCACACATCTCTGTTGGCGTGAGTGATTAAACACCACTAGCCCAGTTTTTCTTGGCAGTCCTCTCTTAAAGAAATGTTCAGCATCCTTAGTCATTAGGGAAATGTAAATCAAAACGACCCTGAGATTCTACCTCATGCCAGTCAGAATGACCAAGATCAAAAATTCAGGGGACAGCAGATGCTGGCGAGGATGTGCAGGAGGAGGAGCGCTCTCCCATTGCTGGTGGGAATGAAAACTTAGTCACTTTGGAAGTCAGTTTGGCAGTTCCTCAGAAAGCTGGGGATAGTTCTACCTCAAGACCCAGCTATACCACTCCTGGGCATATAGCCCAAAGATGCTCCACCATCCCACAAGGACTCAACTATGCACAAAGCAGCTTCATTTGTAATAGCCAGGGACTGGAAACCACACAGATGTCCCTTAACCGAAGAATGGATAAAGAAAATGTGGTACATTTACACAATGGAATATTACGACGTAGCTATTAAAAACAATGACATCATGAAAATTTCGGGCAAATGGATGGAACTTGAGAATATCATCCTGAGTGAGGAAACCCAGACTCAGAAAGACAGATGTGGAATGTACTTACTTGTAAGTGGGTATTAGCCATAAATTACAGGATAGTCGTGCTACAATCCACACACCCAAAGAGGGGAACCAACAAGGAGGGCCTATGGGGGCGTGCTTGAATCTCACTCAGACAGGGAAGTAGAATGGATGGCTGGGATGGATGGGAGGGGGATGGAGTGGGGGAGGGGAAGGGATCAAGTTGGCGGAGGATAGAGGGAGATTTCATCCCTAAATACAAGAACAGTGGAAGATCCAGGTCTCACACTCACCCACTTTTGACAGGTGGGTTTTTAGATGCACACCAAGTGGGGTGTAGCTCCCCAGCCCTGGAGGGACCAAGGGCAGTAGCTCTGAGAGTACTTTGCATGTTAGTCTCTCCCTTCCATAGAAAAGCAACACACAGGGACTGGGTTGTGACCTGTGACTAGCATTTTTCTAGAACACCCAATATGTTTTAGCCTCAGAGGCAGCAGGGTTTCCAGGAAATTACTGAGAGAAAGAAAGTACTTGGTTACTAGGCGTGGTGGTGCACACATTTAATCCCAAGACTCAGAAGGCAGACGCAGCTGGATCTCTGTGAGTTCAAGACCAGCCTGGCCTCCATAATATGAGTTACAGGCTGGGTAGGGCTACACAGTGAGATGCTGTCTAAAAGAGCAGAGAGGGCTTATTTGTACTTAGCTTTATTTTATTTTAATTTCTGAGACAGTCTCCTGTAGCCAGGCTCACCTTGAACTTCAGATTCTCCCGTCTCTGTCTTCTGAGTGCTGGGATTACACACCTGCCTATATTCTATATTTTTATTTTTTAAATTACATTTATTTTATATGACACAGAGATTCGTGTGTGTAAGTCAGGGAACAATTTGTGGGAGTCAGTTCTCTCATTATGAGGTATAGGGGTTCAAATTCGACTTGCTTGCTGGCATTTAATTCTCTCTCTGTCTCTGTCTCTGTCTCTCTGTCCCCACCCCACTCCCCACCCCCTCACGAACTCCAGGCTGGTTTTGAACTCCCTGTGTAGCCATGCCACCACACCCAGATTTTTTTTTTTTTTTTTTTTTTTTTTTTTTTTTTTTTGGTAAGATAAGTGACTATCACACCGGGAAAAGCAAGACTCAGACAACAGGCAACACGTAGGCTCTCTGATGCTTCTGGTGAGTGTGAGCAATTTTCAGACATTTCATATGACGAAAGTCCTCAACTTCAAGCCCAGGCTGTCTTCTTTCTTAGTAGCCTCAAGAAGGTCCAAGTATGGGTATGGAGAGCGGCCAATGGGTTCAGGAACATCCACTGCCGTGGCCATGTGACCCCACACATCCATCAACAGGGGATACGGGACACAAGGGATCAGTGCATGCAGACTCCGCTGCAGCCAGACGGAGGTGCCAGAGCACAGAGCAGAACTCCTCGCCTTTTGCTCTCTGTGGAGCTGTAGTAGTTTGTAGGAGGATGGCCACCATCCACCCGCTCATGTATTTGACTGCTTGATCCCTAGTTGGTGGGCTGTTTAGGAAGGCGTGGCCCTGTTGGAGGCGTGGCCCTGTTGGAGGATTTGTGTCCCTATGTGGGCTTTGAGGCTTCAAAAGTCCGTGTCAGATTTTGTCCCTCTGACTCCAACTTTTGGGTCAAATGTGAGCACTCAGCTGCTGCTCCTGCACCATGCTTGCCTGTCTGCCGCTTTGCTCCTGCCATGATGGCCATGGACTCACCCTGTGAAGCTAACTGTGTAAGCAAGCTCCCCAAGTAAATGCTTTCTTTTATAAGTTACCTTGGTCATGGTGTCTCTTCACAGCAATGGAACAGCGACTAAGACGTGGTTGTGCACCAATGCTTCCTGGCTTCATGGCCTTAGACAGGTTGATTTTATTCTGGATTGATTTTTTTTTTTTTAATACAGGTTTCAGGTAGCCCAAACTGATTAAGTCCTCAATCTAGGGGCCATTGAGATGACTTAAAAGGGTTTTGATGCCAAGCCTGAAGACCTCAGTCTTAACATTAGAACCCATGAGAAGACCAACTCCTTTAATGTTTTCCCGACTTCCATTATACACACCAAGGCATATATGACCCGCACAAATAAACAAAGTCAAATACTTTTTTTTTTTTCTTTTTCTTTTTTTCGGAGCTGGGGACCGAACCCAGGGCCTTGCGTTTGCTAGGCAAGCGCTCTACCACTGAGCTAAATCCCCAACCCCAAAGTCAAATACTTTTAAAACGTGACTTAACATATAGCTAAGGATGGACTTAAGCTTTTGATCCTCAACCTTCATCTTCTGAGTGACGGAATGACAGCTGACACCACCCCTGCCCCTGGCACCCCCTTCCCCCCACCCCGGCTTTGGACAGTTGTCCAAACCTTTCTGAACCTCGGCTTTCTGAACCTCCATTTCCTTCTGTAATGGGTTTTGAAATAGTTCTTCTCAGGCTTACTTGTTTAAAACAGTTTTTAACATTCATTCATTCATTCATTCATTCATTCATTCATTTATAATTGTACGCCAGTATATGTGGAGGTCATAGGACAACTTGTGGAAATGTTTTCTCCTTCCATTATGGGAGTCCCAGGAATGGAACTTGGGTCCTCAGGTTTAGTGGCGAGTGCCTTTACCTGCTGACTCATCTCCCTCCGGCCCTTCTAGGCTGGTTAGTGGGTACAAGCATTTATACCCACTAAGAATGAAGAGCTGAATTTGAACCCCTCGAGCCCATATTAAAACTAGGTATGGCAGCTGGGCATGGCGGTGCACACATTTAATCCCAGCACTTGGAAGGCAGAATCATGGATCTCTGTGAGTTCAAGGCCCACCTGCTCTGTACACTGAGTTCCAGGACAGTGAGGACTACATAATAGAGATATGTCTCAAAACAACAACAAAACAAATTTAAAAAGCCAGGCATGGGTGCCCGTGCCTACGGGTAGGAGCAGGGCTGAGGCAGGAGCGCTCTAGAAGCTGGCTGATGAAGCAGGCTTGCCTACAAGAGTAGCCAGGTTCATTGAGAGGCTTTCATGTTAGGGGAATAAGATAGCAATAAAGAAAGACAGTAGATGTCGCCCTCTGGACTCCTCACTGCACATACAGGGCACAGGTACCTTGACACACATGTACACACCCATACATATCACACACACACAAAAACCCTAGTAATTTTTAGGGAAGAGTTGTAAAACTAGTTACAGGGTTCTTGTGTATACTTATTCCCAGATGCTTATATTACTCATATTAACATTTTAAAAAATTTTATGTATGAGTATACTGTAGCTGTCTTCAGACTCACAAGAAGAGGGCATAAGACTCCATTACAGATGGTTGTGAGCTACCATGAGGTTACTGGGAATTGAACTCAGGACCTCTGTAAAAGCAGTCAGTGCTCTTGACCCCAGCCCCAATGTTAACATTTTTTAAAAGTTGTACATGTATGTGTGCTCCCATGCATTTGTATGTGCATGTGAGTGTATGTATGTGCATGCAGTATCCGGAGATGTTGGATCCCTGGAGCTGGTGGTACAAGTGGTTGTGATCTATCACATAGGTCCTGCAAACCAAACTCAGATTTTCTGCAACAGCAGTGAGCGTTCTTAACTGCTGAGCTCTCCCTCCAGCCCTTAATGTCAACCGTTATAAAGATAAAATAACTTTTGGGTTGTTTGAGACAGGATCTCATTATGTAGTCGAGGCTGGCCTCAAACTCACAAGTCTCCTGCCTTAGCATCCTAACAATGGGGGTTACAGGAACATACCCCATGTCCTCCAGCTCAGGAAAACTCTATCTGCTAAGCTACAGGCTTCCTGAGGATGGCTTTGGGGCTTGGTTCTGTTTGATTCTCTGTCCTTCCCTCACACTGTGTCCCTTATGTGGCTAAGAGCCTTCCCTGCCTTTAGTCTCACTCACACTTCTGTAGATTCTCCAAAGGTTGTCCCACAGTCGTGTGTGAGCCTGACCCCTGTGTCAACCCCTCAGAGGTGACTCTCTATGTAGATGGGTCTCATCAGTTGGCTGACTGAAGCTTTTTGGGAAGAGTAGTGGAGAGGTGACAGTGTGCTTTCTGTGTGCGTCATACCCCGGGTATGTGACGTCACCATGACTCATGGCTGGTGATAGGAAGCATGCATGGCCCTCTGCTGCTAGGGCATCTGCCAGCACTCTCCACTATTTTCCTAGGGCTATTTTAAGGACCTCATAATAAAGAGGGACACCTGGAGCCTCAAACATACTCTTGTGTTCTATACCATGTTTGTCTGACACAAAGACACAGGTGTCCCTGAAGGCACTTGTTTAAGTCAGCCACTCAGGGCTGCATTCCCCAGCCCCTCTCTCTTTTTAAAATTTTTTATTACATCCATACACTTGTGTGTGTGTGTGTGTGTGTGTGTGTGTGCATCTAAGCACAGGCCAAACACGCATGTAAAGAGCAAAGGAAAACATGTGGGAATCTGTTCTCCCTTCCACCGAGAGTCCTAGGAATCAGAGTCAGCTCTCAGGTATTTACATGGGTCACATCACTACATCACTGCTCTTTTTTTTTTTTAAACTTTTTTTTCTTTTTTTTTTTTTTTCGGAGCTGGGGACCGAACCCACGGCCTTGCGCTTGCTAGGCAGGCGCTCTTCCACTGAGCTAAATCCCCAACCCCTTTTTTTTTTTTTTTTTAATGGTGACAATGAGAACTGAACCTAGGGACTTAATGCATGCTAAGCACCCTAGCACTACACGTTAAACCCCATGGCACCTTTTCACTTTAAAGCCTTGATTCATTTTAAATTTTTATGTACAGGAGTATTTTCCTTGCTCTTAAGTGTAGCATGTGTCTTCAGGCATGTGCTGGGTTTGCTCACTTTCCTTTCCTTCTCTTTTCTTTTCTTAGCTACAGATACAGTTTGAGGCTAACCTGGGCTACATAATAATAGGTATCCTAAAATCCTAAAAGTAGCTAACATCCTAGAGACAGTTAATCTAGTGGCCAAGCACAGTGGCACGGGATGCTTATGTGTGGCTGGGTCTAGAGCAGCCCTCTCTGCAGTAGCATGTCTTATATCTGCAGATCTCTGCGAGTTCAAGGCCTGCTAGAACATAGTCCAAGAATGGAGTTTTTGTGAGGGTTCTGAGTGCTCGTAAGGAAACAAGATATGACTCCTGTGACCTCCATTTCTTCAAGACACAGAATTGTTCTTGGAGTGTGTTCTTGTGCTTCTGCCCAGGTGTAGTGAATGGCAGTGCATTTATTACAGCCCTTGTTACTCATGTGCCTCTAGGGAAGACATGTTTTTACTACGTATGGCCTTATAATTGAACACCTCACCCATGCGATGCCTCTTAACCCTCAGAGTATAACTTGCCTGAAGCTCTGAATTAATGGTGGCTATTGAAGGAGACTTTAGTCAGCCTCAAAATGAGGCTCCACTCTCCCAGGCTTACACTGCCAACTGGAGCTGTAAACAAAGGCTAGACTGGTCTGCATAAAGAGTTCCTGGCTAGCCCGGCCAAGCAACACAGCAGGACCCTGTCTAAGCAAAACAAAAGGACTGGGGCTATACCTCAGTTGGTAGAGTAACTGCTTACAATGTCAGAGGCTCTGGACTGTACCCCAGCACTACAGAGACAATGTGTGGTGGCATAGGCCTGTAATCCCAGGACAAAAGAGACAGGAAGATCAGATAAGTCAAATTCAGCTACACACAAGTTCAAAGCTAGTCCAGGCTACACAAGACCTTGTCTTAAAAATGATTACTTATGGGGTTGGCAGGTTAGCTTGGTAAAGTGCTGTCAAGTCTGATGGTCTGAGTTCAATCCCTGGGACTCCCAGGATAGATTATAGCAAATTATCGCCACATGCACCACCCGCAAAATAAAACAATGTTAAAAAAAAGCCTATATTCAATCAATATATGTATATGTGTATGCGTCTGTGTATGCATATGAATAATATATCTATATATAATCGCTATTATCTATACACACATACAACAAATCCAGGGCCATCCAATCATCTACACATACACTCCATAGGCCTCTAAGCTCTCAGTGTGGGTGGTCTGAAGAGTCAATCTAGACTCCCAGTTGGGGAGGGAGAGAGGGGTGTCAGGAATGCATGTCCTTTCTCACAGTAGCCCTTGTTGTACTTATATGGCCATTTCACATAGTGAATTCAAACTTCAAAAATTGTTACTTAGGGGCGGTAAAAGTGCTCGTAGCCAAGCCCGATGACCCAGGTTTCATCCCCAGTACCCACATGGAAAGAACATTCCCCCTAAGTTGTCCTGAGTTCCACACGAACGTGCTCACACAGATTTACTTACACACATAACACACAATGAAAATAAACATAACTTGACATTCTGTTAAAGCTGTTGGCAGTGTTGCCCACCTGAAGTTCCAGCTATTCAGGGGGCTGATCCCTGAGGATCTCTTGAATCCAGGGTTTTGAGGCCAGACTGAGTACCACTGCAAGACCCTGACTCAAACAACTGGACCAACCAAACTAAAAAACCCGTTTAGTAAAAAGAATAAGAATAAATCCCAGGACTTATGCTGTGGCTTAGCAGACAGCGGTAGAGTGCTTGCTTAGCACGCAAGAGGCCATGGGCTCCGAACCGGATGTGGTGCTTCCAGTCCGTAACAATAATTTACCATCACGGCGGAGAAAACTGGACCGGACAGACGTAGGGGAACCCGATCCAGCGCCTCCGCACGGGTACCCAAGGCTTCTAGGGCTCGGTGAGCAGCAGGGCCTGCTCCTGAGGAGAAACCAGTGTCTTCCGCCTTCCTATTGGTGGATCTCCACTTGAGGGCGGGACTTATCGTCACAGGTTTTTTCTGATTTGCTGTCACCTTCGACTCGTAACCGGAAGCTCTGTGGCTCAACATGACGGCGCCCAGCGGTCCCAGCTAGCCTGCTCGGGTGTGCGGGTGGCCGCGTGAGTAGGTGGGTCGCGCGTGGGAGGGCTATGGGACCGTCTGGGATTGGGGCGTCCACTTCCAAGCCTGGTAGAGCCGGGGAATATGACCTTCAACTCGACCTCAGTCAGGGCACTGTGACCTTTTCAGGTGCAGGCTTGGGAATGAGCAAGGAAAGGTTGCTGGGCACCTCTTGCTGCAGGCGTTCGTTTCACAGATGGGATAGCGGACTCGGGCAACGTACATTGTCTGTGAGGCAGGCATTGGAACCTTCCAGCCTCTCTCAGAGACCCAGAATCGTGCCAGCCCACACGCATACATACACGCTACCTCGCTATTCAGATTTATCCATGTCTTGTAGAAACTTTCTGCTTATTCACACTCAGTTGATCGGTGTTGGGCATTTACAGTGTGCCAAGCACTGGCCCAGTTGGTGGAGACACAACAATGAGAAAAACAGATTTTTTTAAAAAAGTACTATCTAGGAGAGCCAATTATTGAGCAAATCACACACAGAGAGAACAGGTAATCTCGTGATTTCAAAACAGTGGTGTTGCAAGCAGTGTGTTTTTCCCTGATTCAAGAGTCTTTATGTGTCCCAAGCTGGCCTCGAACTCATCATCATGATCGTCCTCCTGCTTCAGCCCCCGAGTTCTGGATTATAGGCATACACCAAGACAGTAAATAGTAGGCAGAGGGTAAAACAAGTTCAAAGCCTGGGAAGCCAATAAACTAGTCTTGTTTCAGAAACAGTGTAGCTGGTGCTACAAGAGAAAGGGGGAGTACAGCAGGTAGAAGCCATCCGATGTGTATTTACTTTGAAGTTTTATTTTGGTTATGGTGTGGGGGGTGGGACACATGTGCCATGGTGCATGGTGGAGGTCAGAGGACAGCTCTGGGGTTTTATCCATACACCTTATGTTGGTTCCAGGGTTTGAGCTCAGGTCATTAGGTTTGCTTTGTTTTGACAGCAAGTTCCTTTCCCAGCTGAATTCTCTCTCCCTGCTCTTGTTTAAAGATTAGACAGGACCTTTCTGTAGCTCAGACTGCCATGGAGCTCACTAACGTTCTCCAGCTGCTTTGATTCTGGAGGCCATCCTCCTGCCTCACACTCCCCAGTGCTGGCTTTACACACACAACACCTATCTCAAGCACATTTTCTTTTTAAAGACAGGGTCCCACTATGTAGCCCTGGTTGGTCTGGAACTTGCTGTCTGTATAGATTAGTTTCACCTCAAACTCAGATCTGCCAGCCTGTCTCCCAAATGCTGGGATTACAGGTATGTGCTATCACACCTAGCATTCTTGTGTGTTCCTGTGTGGGTACAGGGATGTATGTTAGTGCATGTACACATGTAAGCACGTGTATGGAGGAAAAATGTCAACCTAAGATGTTGTTCTTCAGGAGCTGTCCACCTTGTGCTTTGGGGCCTGCTGCAGGGAGCTCAGGGGCCTGCCTGCAGGGAGCTCAGGGGCCTGCCTGCTTCTGCTTTCTCAGATTCCTCAGATTGCAAGTGCATGGCACCTCGCCTGGCTTTGTATGTGGGTGCTGGAGCTCAGGTCCTCATTCTTTCAGGGCAAACAGTTTACCAATGGATCCATCTTTCCAGCCCACCTGGTTTCTGTTGTTAAGAGCTTCCTTTTGCAATGGAGGGAAGTAACTAGCAGGGCAAAGAGAGAAGGCAGAAAGGTATGCAGGAAATCACTGTGGAATGGTGTGGTGACCTGCAAGAGGGATAGGTTTGGAAGTAGTCTCCAGGACTATCTATGGACTGAGTAGGGACACAGTGACTGCTGAGCAATTCTTACATTGGGGCCTGAATAACCAGGAAGGGTGGTGCTACTGGCTAGCCTCCAGAGAAGCAGAGTCAGCAAAGGTGTTGTCAGTTAGTGTTCCCTGGATGGAGTTTGGCATGGCTGGTTGGTACCAAAGTTATACTTAGGTATGGAGGCAAAGACATTAGGGAACCATGAGCATAAACACTAACAACTCCAATGCATGAGGAGCCACCTATGGGTGTTACAATGCAGATTCTCATGCAGTAGACCTGAGTTACAGCCAACATTCTACAGGTCCTGGAACACAATTTGCAAGGTTTTAGAGTCTTTTTATCCAACTATACCAAGCAAGTACCTACCTTGAGCCACACCATCAGCCTTTCCGTGGGGGATTCTAGATAACACTGAGTCTCAGTTCCAGCCACTCACTAGGGGAATCTAGCAGAGGCTCACTGGGCCCAGCAGCTCCCTGGAGGAGTCTAGGCCAGGTCTATAGAGTCCCAGCCTGAGTCCAGTCTAGTTACATTTCCTAGGCCAGCAGCTGTTGATAAAAGTTGTCAGAAGTGTGGCCATGTTTCCACTAAGCCTGAATCTACAGGTTTTGTGCTCCCAGGGCATTTGTCTGCACCCTTGGCAGTGTTGCAGATAATGCTGACATTGAAAGGCATCTCATGATTGGCTGAGAGGTAGGCACGGATGCCAGGGAGAAACCCAAGGATGTTAGCAAGGACTATAAGGGAGGGGACGTCACTGTCTGATACTTGGAAGTTGACACCTCAAAGTCATTGCCTTCTTCAAAGTGTTGAGCACAGCGGTGCATTGGGCGGGCATTACTGACAGGACTAGGGCAGCCGTCAGGCTGCTGAGGAGGAGGAACCAGTGTGTAATCATGGCTTAGGGGAAGCTCTAAGGGAAAGAAAGCAGGGAGTGGAGGGAGATTTGAGGCCAAGATGGGAGATACTGGAAAAAGAGTTGGATTTTTTTCTCCTTAAATAGGTTCTCATATGTAGCCTGAGCTGGCCTGGAGCTCACAGGAGTCTGGCTGCCTTTACTCCTGAATGCTGGGATTAAAGGTGTGCATTACTGTGTCTGGCTCAACTAGAGAAGGTTGTTTGTTTTTACTTAGAGAGAGAGAGAGAGAGAGAGAGAGAGAGAGAGAGAGAGAAAGAGAGAGAGAGAGAGAGAGAGTGTGTGTGTCCATCCACTGGAGGAGCGGAAGTCAGGACAACTCTTTCCTTCCACCCTGGATTGCGGGGATGGAATTCTGGTTGTCAGACGGCAGCAACTGCCTTTGTCTGCAAAGCCATCTTGTCACCCCAAAGGGAGTTTTGTTGTTGTTTTGTTTGGTTTTCTTTTCCTGATTTTGAGACAAGTTTTCCTGTAGCCCAGGCTGGCTTCATACTTGCTGTGTATCCAAGGCTGAGCCCACCTTCCACCTCAGTGCTGGGATTTACAGGCATATGCACAACACCCACCTCCAGAAAGTCTTAGTGGTGGCAAGAATGATCCAACCTCTTCCTAACATGTTCTCTGTGGCCTAGCCACCCTGATACAAAAGCAAACAGGTATACTAAGGAAACTACAGACTAGTGCCTCATGAATTCGCTTGCAGTGGGCTTGCGAGCATGCAAAAAGAATTCTACATCTTGCCTAAGAGAATTTATCTTCAAAATACAAGGTTAGTTTATTTGTTTTTGTCTTTTTTTTTTTTCCAGAGCTGAGGATCGAACCCAGGACCTTGTGCTTGCTAGGCAAGCGCTCTACCACTGAGCTAAATCCTCAACCCATTTTTTTTTTTAAAGATTTATTTATTTATTATATATAAGTACACTGTAGCTGTCTTCAGACACATCAGAAGAGGGCATCAGATCCCATTACAGATGGTTGTGAGCCACCATGTGGTTGCTGGGAATTGAACTCAGGACCTCTGGAAGAGCGGTCAGTGCTCTTAACCACTGAGCCATCTCTCCAGCCCTGCAAGGTTAGTTTAACATCTGAAAATTTATGTATATATTAATAGAACAAAACCCTAAAATCACATCATTATTTCAGGCAATACAGAAAAGTATTTGAGAAAATCCAACACTTACTCTTTTCATTTGTCTGAAATGACAGCTCACTGTGTAGAACAGGCTGGCTATGGTGGTCCCTGCAAGTGTCACGGCCAGCAGGGAGCGGTCCAGATGAAGTTAAGAATGAAAGTTGGGTCAGCAGAACTTAGCTGGTACTGGTTCCAAACTTCTGGAGTCTAATGCCAAGTGACTTATTTCTAACACCTTTAAATACAGTAAAACTTTGGGGATAGGTTTCCATGTAACAATTATTACAACAGAGCTTCAGGCACGGCTGCATCGAAACTCCCTTGAAACGCACATCTCTAGCAAAGCACCTTTCCACAAGAGTGGCTGAGAGCAGTAGCAGTGTTCAGGACAAGGGCCCAGGGAAGAACAGGCAGAATAGCAAACTCTTTTGCAAAATACATGGGACCTCTTTCACGAGAATGGGTTCTCTGGACTGAGACAAAGTGCTCACTATGCCCAGTGAAAGAATAGATTCTTTTGCCAGAGTTTAGGAGCCAGACAAGGCTGTGTACTCTGGCCACTTTCAGTGCTGTCAGTGTTGAGCTGCCAGTAGTAGCACTCAGGCAAGAGAAAGAACAGAGCGGCCATGGAGACAGTGCAGAGAGTTAAGTACTTCCTGCAGGAGCCTGGCCACCTGAGTTCTATCTCAAGTACCCAAAGTAAAAAGAGGGGACTGGTGAGATGGCTCTTTGGGTAAAAGTGCTTGCTGCCAAGCCTAAGGACCTGAGTTCAATTCCCAGCACCTACGTGGTAGCTCACAACCATCTGAAACTCCAGTTCCAGAAGATCCAAAGCCCAATTCTGACTTCTCCAGGCGCCAGGCACTCATGTGGTGTACATACATAAAGGCAAAGTATTCATACATATAGCAAAAGAAAATTTTTTTAAAAATAAACAAACAAACCAGCCAGGTGGCAGTGGCACAAGCCTAGCATTCAGGTGGCAGAGGCAGGAGAATCTGAGTTTGAGACCAGCTGAGTTCCTGGACAGCTATAACTACCCAGAGAAACCCTGTCTTGAAAACCAAAGAAAAGAGAGAGATGGCTCAGGGAATAAAGGTCCCTGAGGACCTGAATTCCATTCCTAGGACCCACATGGTGGCTCACAACTATCTCTCACTGCATCTAACACCTTCTCCTAGCCTCCGTGGGCACTGGGCGTGCATGTAGTATACAGATATACATGCAGGCAAAAAACCCATACATATAAAATAAAAGTAATTAAATACATCTTTTAAAAAGCCAGATGCTATGGCATTCCTACAGTGAGGTAGAAGACTACTGAAGAGTTGTTCTCTGGCTTCCACAAAAGTATTATAGCCTATGAACATGTGTATACACATACACACAAACTAAACGAATAAATCTTTCAAACTGTCAGGTATGAGCCGGTGGGCCGGTTCATGTATGAAGGCGCTTGCTGCCAAGCCTGGGAAGCTCAATGCTGAGACCCACTGGTGGGAGAGTGAACCAGTGCTGCAAGCTGTCCTCTGACCTCCACACACATGCATGCACGCACACACATGCACAACAGATCAGTAAACAACCTGAAAGACTGCCCAGCATGGCAGCTCACACCTGTAATCTCAGCACTGGGGAAACAGAGGTAGGAGATCAGGAGTTTAAGGCCACCCTTGGCTACCTGGGCCATATGATACTCTATTGAAAGCAATAGAATCGAACAGAAGTAGCCCTTGGGGCTTGTCACTAGGCTCTTCCCTCTGCACTGTGCTCTTTGCCATGGGGCTGCCTGGCATGGAAGGTGTGCTGCAGGCTAATGCTGTCTCCATCTCTCTCACTAGGTGTGGTGGAATCTACAGAGGCATGAGCTGGGTACAGGTCAACTTGCTGGCCCGAGGCCTCTCCAGGGGCTGGGGCAGCATCTGCAGGACTGCGCTCTCAGGGACCCCCTTTGCTCAGGTAATGCACATGCTCAAAAATGCACAGGCTGGGCATTTTTGGGTGGAGAAGGGAAGGCTTGGGCTTTACTCTCCCCCTCTCAGGATCAGGCTACGGAAGCTGAAGGTAGTCCTTGACCTGCCTGTCCTGGTGGTCGGCTCTGTGTTAGGAAGTATGCCATTGCTGTACTAAAGCACCACGGCCAAAGCCAAAAGCAATTCACATTAGGAAGAGTCTTGGTTTACAGTTCCAAGAGCAGAGTCTCTAATGGCCGCTTGTGATCAGAGTAGGACCCTGAGATCACATCTCAAGCATATAGGAAGGAGAACAACTTGTAAACAAGAAGTCGTTATAAAGCCTCTACTCCACCTCCAGTGAGGCTCCATGTCCTGCAGGTTCTATAACCTCCCCAGATAGCACTGCCAGCTGGGCCAAGTGTTCAAATACACGAGTCTCTGACGGACATTTCTCACGCAGAGCACAGCAGGCTGCGGCCCAGAGACTCCTGGCAGTATCATGATGCAAAATGCACTTCATCCAGTTTCAAAAGTTCTATGGTCTTTCACAGTGTCAGTATCATTTAAAGATCCAAAGTCTACTTTGAGGCATCCTTAGAAGTACAAGTAAATCACACACTTCCATCATGGAATGGCACAGACAGTGTCCTCTCATTCCAGAAGGGAGGAAGGAAGACATAATGAACAAATACTGAGCCCAAAGCAAGACTGAAAACCCAGCAGGCAAACTCTAAACCCAGCAGCTCCAAAGTGCTAGATGTTAGTTCCAACAGGCTCAGGTAGCCCTACTCCTGTAGCTCTGCTGCCCTAAAACATGCCCCGCCCCAGACTAGCTCCTTCCCCTGAGTGTGGCTGACCTTGGCAGACACAGCTGTGACATCAACATCTTGAGGTCTACTCAGCAACCCAAGCTTCGCTTTCACAGACTATGCAATGGTCTCCTGGACTCCTACCTGCTCAGGACTCTTGCTTCCTTCCTGCCTTCAAAGCCAGTACCACATAACACTGCCAGGCTAGCTGTACAACACTGCCAGGCTAGCTGTACAACACTGCCAGGCTAGCTGTACAACACTGCCAGGCTAGCTGTACAACACTGCCAGGCTAGCTGTACAACACTGCAGGCTAGCTATGCAACACTGCCAGGCTAGCTGTACAACACTGCCAAGTTAGCTGTACAACACTGCCAGGCTAGCTGTGCAACACTGCCAGGCTAGCTGTACAACACTGCCAGGCTAGCTGTGCAACACTGCCAGGCTAGCTGCACAACACTGCCAGGCTAGCTGTGCAACACTGCCAGGCTAGCTGTACAACACTGCCAGGCTAGCTGTGCAACACTGCCAGGCTAGCTGTACAACACATTGCCAGGCTAGCTGTACAACACTGCCAGGCTAGCTGTGCAACACTGCCAGGCTAGCTGTACAACACTGCCAGGTTAGCTGTACAACACTGCAGGCTAGCTGTACAACACTGCCAGGCTAGCTGTACAACACTGCCAGGCTAGCTGTACAACACTGCCAGGCTAGCTGTACAACACTGCAGGCTAGCTATGCAACACTGCCAGGCTAGCTGTACAACACTGCCAGGTTAGCTGTACAACACTGCCAGGTTAGCTGTACAACACTGCAGGCTAGCTGTACACTGCAGACTAGCTGTACAACACTGCAGGCTAGCTGTACTAGGTCCTTCATCACAGTAGCAGAGAAGTAACTAGTACACAAGTTGGTGTCCAGAAGTAGGGTGGTTGCTGTAGACTCTGACCGTGTTATTTTGGGAAAGTGGAAGACTTTGGAGATTTGGTCTAGACAAGCAAGTGCATGCTATAAGCAGAGTTTGATGGCCTATGGGGGAACTTCTCACTCAAACCACAGCAGTGTGTATACATGTCTTAGGGTTTTATTGCTTTGACCAAGGCAACTCATAAAGGCAAGCATTTAATTGGCTGGCTTACAGACTCAGAGGTTTAATCCATTACCATGGCAGGAAGCATGGCAGCATACAGGCAGACATGGTGCTGGAGAAGGAGCTGAGAGTTCTGCATCTTGATGCAAAGACAATCAGGAGAGACAGGCTTCCAGGGAGCTAAGAGGAGATCTCAAAGCCCACCCCCACAGTAACACGCTTCCTCCAACAAGGCCACACCTCCTAATAGTGCCACTCCCTGGGCCAAGCATAGTCAAACCTGGGGTATGCACATGTGTAGATACATATATCTATGTCAAATCTGTGTGAGTGCTTTATCTTCTGAGCCATCTTGCTGGTCCTGGTAATGCTTCTTGATGTTTTATTTGTGTGTGTGTGTGTGTGTGTGTCTGTGTCTGTGTCTGTGTGTACATGCGTATGCACCATATGTAATCCCAAATGGCCTTACAATATGAATGTATGGTTCAAGCAAGCTTTGAGCTCTCAATTCTCCTGCCTTAGCTCCCTGGGGGTTGGGATTTCAGGCGTGTGCTACCATGTGGCAGTGTACTTTGATGCACTATGTCATATCCAAGCTACAGTTAGCAGCCACAGTACCAAAGCTCCTGGAAGGTCCTCCATGATGTCCAGTGTAGCTCTGCCAGCAAACAGAAAACAAAAAGCAAGCACCACCCTCTCTCCCCAGCTGTCCCTTCAGGCTCCTCGAGGCCTCCACTGTAGTGCAGTCACACGCAAGGATGACGTGTGGTTGGTTCCTCGACCCTCCGAGCCCCAAAAGAAACCCATCAAGGTTCCAGCAATGCATGAAGACCTGTTCAGGCCATCAGGAAACGGGGAGCAGGACAAGGCAAGCTTCCTGAATGCAGTGCGCAGCTTTGGGGAGCACAATGTGCGCAAGCGCGGCCACGTGGACTTCATCTACCTAGCACTTCGCAAGATGCCAGAGTTTGGTGTGGAGCGGGACTTGTCAGTATACAACCTGCTGCTGGACATTTTCCCCAAGGAGGTCTTCCGGCCCCGCAACGCTATCCAGCGCATCTTTGTCCACTACCCACGGCAGCAGGAGTGTGGAGTCGCTGTCCTGGAGCAGATGGAACGACACGGTGAGGGAAGTGGGCCCAGCCTCCCCTTCACTCCCTGCTCCACTCACCTTTGTCAGTCTCCCAAGTCCTTTGCCTGCCCCTCCCTCCCTCCCTCCCTCCCTCCCTCCCTCCTTCCCTCTCTCCTTCCCTCCCTCTTCCTCTTACAATTATTGGGCCTAGGGCTGTAGACAAGTTGGAAGAGGACTTACCTGATTCCCCAGTATCAGTGCCAGTACCCCAAGGCTCACATCCTCAGGTGCATACCTGTTACCTCAGCTCTTGGGCAGTGAGGGGCGGACAGGGATTCCAGCTCACCCTTCCCTATGTTTGTTTTTTTGGTTTCTAAGATTTATTTTTAGTCATAAGTATGCTATCTGTCCGTGTGTATGTGAGTTCTGGTGCCCAAGGAGGCCAGAAGAGGGTGGTGGACGCCCTGGAACTGGAGTTACGTGTTCCTAATAGCTGAGCCATTTCTTTCCCCAGCCCTCCTTCCCCAACACTTACACTTTACATAGTCTCTTGTAGCCCAGGCTGACCTTGACTGTGCTGTGCTGGGCAGCCATGCTGGCCCTGGTGGCTTTTGCCTGTTGTTGAGTGCTGGGATTACAGGCATGTGCTGCAGTGTGCCTTTTATATGGTACTGGGAGTCAAAACAAACAAAACCACTGATGGACCAGATGTGGTAGTGTACACCTTTAACCCCAGCACTTGGAAGACAGAGACAAGCAGATGTCTGTGAATTCTATTCTATGTATGATAAGACTTCCAGACCAGCCAGGGCTACCTACATGGGTAGCAAAACTCTGTCTCAAAGTAAGAATGAGGAAAAAAAAATCATGAGAAATAAATCCCCTTTAATTCTGTTCTTCCTGACTTGGAACTTGTGTCTAACTATATCCTGCCTCTCTGAGGCTGTGCCTCCAAAACAGGAGTTATGCCCAACACAGAGACTGAGTTCCTGCTGATCCAGGTGTTCGGGCGCAAAAGTTACCCCATGCTCAAGTTCCTGCGGATGAAGCTGTGGTTCACCCGCTTCAAGAATATCAACCCCTACCCAGTGCCCCGAGATCTTCCCCAGGACCCTTTGGACCTGGCCAAACTAGGCCTGCGACACATGGAGCCTGATCTCAGTGCTAAAGTCACTGTCTACCAGGTATGCACTACTGTTTGTACCTCAGCTAAGCTACCCTCACTGGCTGCGCCTTATTCCTTCCCTGGGCTCTTCTGCTGGTGTCCCGACAATGCTCCTTTATTACCACAGTTGGGCCTGTCTTAGTCATTTACCCATTGTAAGAAAGTACCAGCCAGGCACAGCGGTGCATATCGTTAATCCTAGCGCTTGGGAAGCAGAGGTGCCTGGACTTTCTGAGTTCAAGGCCATCCTGGGTTGCATAGTGCTTCAAACAAAACAAAAACCACTGATGGGCCAGGTGTGTCAGCCAGAGCTACACAGAAGAGTCTGCTTCATCCCTCTAGGGTTGGGGCTGGGGCTATGGCTCAGTGGTAGGACACCTGCCTTCCTTGTTCAAGGCATGTGGTTCCATTGCTAGTGGTGTGACAAAAGAGAGAAACTTGTCTTTACACTGTATGCTAGGCAAGCACTTGCCAGCTGAGTCAAGTTCTTGGTGCCATCTGAAGAACTGTTACTTTCTGTTACTGCCATTTTTGGGCATGGATAAACTGAGCTATGTAGGTATAATGACTCGGATGAGGTCACTACAGGTTGAACTTAGAGTGGATGGCTTCAGGGTAAACTCAATGTTGGCACTCTGGCCAAACTGGCTACAAGGAAAGAGAAAAGGGCTACTCCCAGTGCCGAGGTGCAGCTGCTCTGGAAGCATCCCCTTCCCTTTGCTCTCAGGCTCCCCTGTAGAGGTGGGGGAGACACAGCCCTGCTCTTCCTTGCAGATGTCTTTGCCCAGTGACTCGACAGGCATTGAAGATCCCACACAGCCTCACATTGTAGGTAAGGCCCCAGTCTGTCCCAGTTTCTGCTGGATCCCTCTGGGCCCACTAAATGTACTTCTGGGCCTTTTGCCACTAAGGCACCAACAGGCTCTTCTCTCTACACCAGGAATCCAGAGTCCAGATCAGCAAGCTGCCCTGGCCCGACACAACCCATCCAGGCCTGTTTTTGTTGAGGGCCCCTTCCCTCTCTGGCTTCGTAATAAGTGTGTCTATTATCACATCCTAAGAGCTGACCTGCCACCCCCTGAGGAAGAGGTGAGTTACTGCCAGAGCACTTGCTGCCAATCCAGACCACCTGAGTTTGATCCCCACGACCCATGTGGTGGAAGGAGAGATCTGACTCTTACACATTGTCCTCTGAGTTACACAGGGGCATGCATAAATGTTTAAAAAAAAAAAAAGAAGAAGACATAAATAGCAGTACTCAGGAGACAAAGGCAGGCAGAGCTCTCTGAGTTTAAGGCCAGCCTGGTCTACACAATGACTTCCAGACTAGCGACAGTTTGTGTCGGGGGTGGGGCTGGCGCTGTCCTGAAGGCTCAGCTGAGAGACTGGGGTTTTGTGTTCTGATCTCTAATCCTGCCTGCTCTCTTGCCTGAGGTAGACAGTAGAGGAGATCCCAGAAGAATGGAACCTGTACTACCCAATGCAGCTGGACCTGGAATATTCAAGGAGTGCTTGGGACAACTATGAATTTGACGTGGATGAAGGTAAAGCAGGTCTTAACATAGCACACCCTGCATGGTAGCCATTTCTTCATTCTCCACACAATGAGGGGTCATATGCCCCTGGGGTTCCTTTTTGGCTACTCCCTCTCCCCCTTGTAATCTCTTTTATGGCACTCCCTGTACTCTGGTGACATGACCAGAACAGATGCAAGCCTCAGGGCAGTAGGGAACAGTCAAGTTATATTTGGGGGAGTTGAGAGGAGGCACATGGTAGCCTCCAAGTTAGGGGTCAAACTTGGTTTCTTGGTAGTATCTGAAGCAGCAGGCGGCATGGCCCAGAGGAAATGTGGAGCATGTATGTGGCAGAGGGAGCTGTGTGTGAACTCATGGAGGTGCTCATGATGGGAGGTCAGGGTACCTCCAGGTGGTGAGAGCACAAACTCCTCCTGACAGTGACAGAAGGCCCCGTCTTCGCCATGTGCATGACTGGTGCCCATGATCAGGCAACGTTGGTCAAGTGGATCCAAGGCTTGCAGGAGACCAACCCAATGCTGGCACAGATCCCAGTGGTATTCCGCCTGGCCAGGTCCACAGGAGAGCTCCTGGCAACCACAAGGCTGGAGGGACAGTCCCCTCCCCACAGCCCTCCCAAGGGTCCCGAGGAAGATGATGAGGCCATTCAGGCACAGCAGCGGCAAGGTCAAAGCTGAGTCAGAGCTGGCATGAGGAGAAAAGACTGGACTGGTATGAAATATTATGGAGAAAATAAAAAAGTCAAAACCTCTTCCCTGGCCCTGTGGCTTCTCTTCAGATGTTAGGCATGGGCTCTTCTGGGTTTACCACCTCCGGACCCTCCTTTTCAAAAATGTATCTTTTTAAAAATTCCATTTATGTATTTATGGGATGGGAGAGATGTGTGGAGGTCAGAAGACCATTTGCTGGAGTCTGTTCTGGCATTTAACCCTGTAAATCCCGGAAATGCAACTCAGATTGTTAAGTTTGCCAGTCACCAGCTTTACCTGCAGAGCCGTCTTGCTGGCCTTTAAAAACACCTTTTAAAAGTATTTATATGCGTTGGTGCTTTGCATGCATGTTTATGAGAATGGAAGACTTGGAGTTACAGTTTTGAGCAGCCAAGTGGGTGCTGGAATCTGAATCCAAGTCCTCTGGAAAAGCAGAGTGTGCCTTTAACCACTGAGCCATTTCTCCAGCCCTTCTGAAAAAAAAAATCTTTAACCACTGCTCTAGAATTCAAGAGAGAGGCAAGGATAACCTGAGTTTCAGGACCCAGCTGCCTCTACCTCCCAAATAATTGACTGTAAACAGAGCGCACTTCCACGGCCCGAGCCGGACGGACTATGCGCATGCGCAGCTTTGGCTAGTTGTCCCCGTTTGGCGCCGCGGGCAGAGAAGACCCTGTGAGAAATCTCCCGACGGCGCAGACTAGGCGCGCCACTTCCGGTCGAGGCTCCTAACAACGGGGGAGGCCGGTAACCAGGGAGGGGGGGATGGCGGAGCGGGCTCCAGAGCCCGGGGCGGAGGCGGAGGCGGGCGCAGGCGGGGAGGCGGCTGCAGAGGAAGGCGCGGCAGGCAGAAAGGCGCGGGGCCGGCCGCGACTCACCGAGTCGGACCGGGCCCGGAGGCGGCTCGAGTCCCGGAAGAAGTACGACGTGCGGCGCGTGTACCTGGGTGAGGCGCACGGCCCCTGGGTGGACTTGAGACGCCGCAGCGGCTGGAGCGACGCCAAACTCGCCGCCTACCTCATTTCGCTGGAGCGTGGCCAGCGTAGCGGCCGCCACGGGTAAGGGGGCGCGGGGCCGGGAGAGGGAGGGAGAGAAGAAGCCGGAGGGAGGGACGAGATGAGCAGGGGCCCCGCCCCCGGAGCTCGAGGCCCCGCCCCAGGGCCTCCTGGCGGGTCTCCGTCTCAGGCTTAGGCAGCCCAGACCCCTCACGCGCCTCCTCGCGGCTCCGCCTCCGACCCATTGACTACCCAATGCAAGCCTGTGACCCACCCCTCTGCCCGCCTTCAGAAGCTCTGACTGGCCCGTCTGAGGAGTCGACCCCGCCTCCACTGGCCTGGCTTGCGGCTGTCTCTCAGGTGTAAACCTCCAAAGGTGCTGAGCACTCTTGATTTTCTGTGTCTGAGTGCCTTGCCTTCATTTATATATGTGTACCACGTGCATGCCTACTGCCTGCAGAGGTCAAAAAAGGGTGTCGGATCCCCCGAAACCACCATTGTGAACCACCATGTAGGTTGTGGGAGCCAAACCCGGATCCTCTACAAGAAAGGAGTCTTATCCCAGCCACCTCTTTGTTTCAGTTCCCTTGTCGGGGCTACTTGTGTGCATCCTGAGTGCTGGGACTAAAGGCATGTGCCAGGCTTGACATGAGGACTCTTTTAAGATTTTGTTATTGTGCCTGATATATGGAAGCCCACGTGAGGAGGTGGGAGGACAGCTTTGCAGAGCTAGTTCCCTCCTATCAAATGCAAGCTAGGGATCAGACTAAGATCGTGAATGTTTCACCACGCTGTAGTTGTCAGAGTATTGGTAAATTGTCATGTGGGGGTTGCCCGAACTGAGAAACTGGCTCTGGAAGTACGGATGCCCTCCTATTTGAGACTCGAGCATGTTTGTCTCAGTGTCCTCCAACCCTGTGCCCTTAAGAACAGCAAGAAGGTAGAGCGTTTCCAACAGGGGTAACTCCTGTCGCCCCATAACACAGATATCCACAGTGGGAAGAAAAACTGGAGGCTCAGCCATGGAGGGAGCTCAACCTAGAACTCCAGCTTGATGCCCCCGCCTCCCCAGCCAGTGGCTGCATGTTGTGAACACTGGATTTGATATCATCTGTCTGGTTTGCACAGGTCCAGCCAGCCAGGGCTACATAACCATACTCTGTCTCACGTAAGATGCAAAATGAAAGCAGAGAGCTTAGGAAGGATTTGGCCCACAATAAGGTTTCACTTGTTCTGCTCTTGTCTGCATTCATCCATATGAATGATTCTTTAAGAGTTGATTCTAGGGGTTGGGGATTTAGCTCAGTGGTAGAGCGCTTGCCTAGGAAGCGCAAGGCCCTGGGTTCGGTCCCCAGCTCCGAAAAAAAGAACCAAAAAAAAAAAAAAAAAAAAAGAGTTGATTCTATGCCATGAAAAGGTTGGCTTGGTAGTTAAGAGCATTTGTTGCTATTTCAGAAGACCTGGGTTTGGTTCCAGTCACCAGGTTCACAACCAACTGTAACTCCAGTTCTAAGGGATTTCATGCCCTCTTCTGACCATCATGGGCACCATGGGTACAGAGATGTGAATGCAAGTAAAAACTTATGCACATGAAATAATAAAATCATTTTTAAAAGTTATCCAGGCATAGTGGCACATGCCTTTAGTCCCAGCACTTTGGAGGCAGATGCAAATAGAGCTCTTTGAGTTTGAGGCCAATCTGGTCTATATATTGAGTTCCAGGATAGACAAGAAGTTATCCTTGGCTATAGAGAGACAGGTCTCAAAACAAAAAACAAAAACACTTTGATTTTGAGGGGTAGTAACTAGCTAGGAGCAGGGGGTATAACTCAGTGGTGGAGTTTCTAATGCATGCAGAGCTCTGGGACAAGCATATGTGCGTGTACATGCGTGCTTACTAGTTGAGTATACAGCTCCATCAGTAGCTTGCCTGTTACATATAAAGCTCTAGATTCATGTTTGTACTCCCAGCCCTTCAGAGGAAGGTGTCCCAAGTCTAGTGATCCTAGTTGATCCCCAGGACACATGGCAGAGGGAGAAAACCCCTGCAAGTCTCCCTGCCCTCCATCCACAGCATTACGGCACATTCCTTACCCTATAAATGATAAATAAGTGTGACAAGTCCTATTAGAACATCACAGTCTTACATTGAAGCTTGAGTACATTGAAGGGTAGGCACTGGGATACCAGGAAGGAGGAGCTTGCAATAATCCTCCTGCTGGAGATTTATTTATTTTATGTATGTGGGTACACTGTATCTGTCTTCAGACACAACTGGAGAGGGCATCAGATCCCATTACAGATGGTTGTGAGCCACCATGTGGTTGCTGGGAATTGAACTCAGGACCTCTGGAACAGCAAGCAGTCAGTGCTCATATCCTCTGAGCCACCTCTTCAGCCCCCTGCTCTACCTCCTGAGTGCTGGGGCTACAGGCATGAGCTGCCACATAGGGTTTATATGGTTCAGGAGAAGGAGACCTGGGCTTTGTGCATGCTAGGTATATGCTCCAGTATTTTCTTCATACTATTTTTTCTTCATTTTACCTTTTTGAAACAGGGTTTTCCTATATAACCTAAGCTGGCCTTTTCTTGGTATAGTCCTGACTGGTCTCAGTTCATGATCCCCCACCTCTGCCTTCTGCGTGCTGGGGAGACAGGAATGCACCACCACTCCCAGCTAACATGTCTGATGATTGTTGGTGGGATGGCATCCAGGGTTTGTGCCCCACAGGGTAGGGATCATGGAGCCTCTCAGCATTCCTCCCACCCTCCACATCCCATTTACCTGGGACCCTCTGAGTACCAGTGTTCTCTGAGTAAGGTAATGGTGAGACCACCATTCAGGGGTGCTGGCAGGAGCAGTTGTCCAAGCCACAGACTGCTGGGAAAGCAGCAGGGCTACAGAAGTTCAGATGGCATCCCAGAGCAGATAAACTGCTGTCATTTTCTACCAGGCCAGGAATTGGGCCTACCTGGGCCCCTCGTTCACCCTCTCCACTCTCTGTGTTACAGGAAGCCGTGGGAGCAAGTCCCCAAAAAGCCAAAGCGGAAGAAAAGTAAGTGGAGCCCAGCGTGGGAGGGGTGGGAGCAGGCAGAGCAGAGCCTAGAAGGGACCAGTCACCGTCCCTGTTCCTTTGCTACGACAGTCACCCTGCCTGACCAACCAGCATGTAGATTCATGAATCTACAAAGGCTTGGGTTTCAGGTCCCCATCAGGAAGGTCTGAGAACCACCTGGTGGCAATGAGCCCTGCTCTGCCTCATTTGATACAAAGGTCTCGTGTAGCTGCACTGGCCTCAAACTCCTCCTCTAGCAGAGGCTGGTCCGTATCCCACAGTGCTAGGCTGTACAGGTGTGTACCACCTCACAGCTCACGTGGTGCTAGCAGTGGAGCCCAGGGCTTTGTGCATGCTAAGGAGAAGCTCTGTGACTAAGCCGTATTCCCAGCTCCCCATCTTAAAAAGTTGTTTTCACATGCATTTATCCTTTTATTTGTGTGTGTACGTGCATGAGTGTGTACATCACAGGTGTGGGAATCAGAGAACAACTTTTGGGAGTTAGCCCTTGCTTTCTACCACATAGGTTCTGAGTATCTAACCTGAGTGGGCCAGGCTTGATCACAAGCACCTTTACTCTCTTAGCTATCTTGACTGCCTCCTTCCTTCCTTCCTTCCTTCCTTCCTTCCTTCCTTCCTTCCTTCCTTCCTTCCTTCCTTCCTTCCTTTCTTTTTCTGGCTGGTTTTGCCTTGTAAGCTAGGCTGGCCTCAAAACTCAAAATTGCCTGTCTCAGGATTACACATGCCTAAAGATTCCCATTCCCAACCTTGGCACACAAGTGAGCTGTAATCTTTCCTGTGCGGCCCCAGAGGGTTAGTTAGGTAGTGCCAGGCTGGCAATGGAGCAGCTGTGGAAGTTCATGTCACTGACATGGTTCTCACTCCTGCAGTCCAAAACCCTTTATTGGCCCTCTCTCCCCTTCCAGCCCTACAGGCAGAGGATAGTCCCACCCCATCATACTATCACAGGCCTTCCTCAGGGCCCTCATGGCTTCTTTGCTCCCTCATGCCTCCCTGGCAGTCCCCAGATGTAGAATTCTGCTTTGCCTCTGGCCACTCACTCAGCGCTGCCTAGGCAGATTGTGGCAGAGCCAAGATCTAAATGCAGACAGTCTGGCTCTGCCATGCTCACCCTCCAGCACCCCTACACGGCCGGAAGCTCTTCCCTAGCCAGTCCCAAAGAAGCAAAACTGACCTGTTTCTGCCCTTGTGGGGCTGGCACTCTACTGGGGAAGACAGACAAGAGGCATCCAAGTAGATGGCACAGGCAGCCTCTTTGTGCTTTTGTAAACAACCAAAGATGGCTACGCTGACTCTGGAAAGGGTGGCTTCTGAGAAGAGTGTACACGTGGGGAGGTTTCTGAATGAAGGCACTAATGAGGAACCTGAAGGAACGGCATAGCTGTGCAAGGGCTGGGGCAGGATCAGCTTAGCTCATTTGAAGGACAGCTAGGAGGTCATGTGGCTAGAGGGAGATGGAAGGGAGGGTGAGAGACCTGGCAGTGCTTTGCTCGCTACCTTGGCACTTGTTTCTTTCTCTCCACCCCTTGGAGGTGGTAGCCACTGAATTTTCAGCTGAGAAGAGGACATGCCCTGCTCTCCTGGCACCCCCTTGTGGCTGTAGATGGCAGAAGGAAGGCACCAGGGAGTCCTTCCAGGAGTGTGTGAGATGAAGATTTTGGCTTTGTTTAGGGTTGTTTTTTTTCTTTGAGGTTTTTTCTTTTTGTTTTTTGCTGTTTTTTGGTGTTGTTGTTGTTTGTTTGTTTTTGTTTTTCAAGGCAGGGTTTCTTTGTGTAGTCTAGTCCTGGAACTAGCTCTATAGATCAGATTGGTCTCAAACTCACAGAGATCTGCCTGTCTCTGCATCTAGTGCTGGAATTAAACATGAGTGTCACCACTGCCCAGTGGTGGCAGGATGAAGATTTTTATTTAGAAATAGCTGAGTGTGGTGGTCCATGTCTTCAATCCTGAAAGAAACAGCTAAAAGCTGAGCAGTGGCACACCTTTAATCCAGCACTGGCGAGACAAGCAGCAGACTTCTGTGAGTTCAAAGCTATCTCGAGTTACATAATAAGGCCCTATTAGAAAAAAGAAAGAAAGAGAAGAAACAGCTATCAACAGTCAGGCACCGTTAGCTGTATGACTTCACTCAGCCAAGGACAGTGTCTGTCTCTCTCCAGGTCCTAGATATCTCCAGGTTGTATCACCTCCCCCAAACCTCAGTTTCCTCTTCTGCATAGTGGCAGTGGGATTCAAGAGGCTGTCTCAGAGTAGGAATTGTTGGCCCCAGGGGAGTGGAACGCCTGTCCTCACATCTACCTGGGGCCCTGTGTCCGTCCACAGGGCGGCGGCGCAACGTGAACTGTCTGAAGAACGTGGTGATCTGGTATGAGGACCACAAGCACCGCTGCCCCTATGAGCCTCACCTGGCAGAGCTTGACCCTACCTTCGGCCTTTACACCACGGCCGTGTGGCAGTGCGAAGCTGGACACCGCTACTTCCAGGACCTACACTCCCCACTCAAGCCCCTCAGTGACTCAGAGCCTGACAGTGACAAAGGTGGGTGTACGGGGTCATGGTCTGTCTGCACACTTCCCTTGGGGTCAGCTGGGACTGTGCCAGTAGGGGCTTTAGGAGAGTGGCCTGGGCGAGCCCATGCAGGACTTGCAGCCTTTGAGTCCCTGCCAAGCTGAGCAGAATTTTGTCCTCACAGGGAATAACAACCTTTCTATATTTCCTCTAGCTTTTCAGCTCTCTCTTGCTCGCTCTCTCTCCCACCCTTCCTCTTCTCCATCCCTTCATTCTCCTCAGCTGGGTTACTTACTGGCTTCCTTTAGAGATTTTATGCTTTGTGGGTGGGTTTGTTTGTTTCCATTTGTTTGGGGGACAGGGCTCCGTTATGTAGCTCTGGCTGGCCTGGAGCTTGCTGTTTGTTAGGCCATGCTGGCTTCAGACTTACGCCTCCTGTCTCTGCCTCCTGAGACTGGAGGTAAGGTGTGCACCACCACACTGGCCTGTTTGGTTTTCTTAAGCCAGGTTCTTTTCATGTAGCCCAGGCTAGTCTTGTGTTTTGGACAGCCCTTCCTGTAATCCCGCGTACCAAGTACTGGGATTCAGATATGCATGCTGAGCTAGCCCTCACTTAGCATGTTCTAGGCAGCGCTCTATCATTTAGCCACACCTCAGTCCCAAGCCCCTATGCAGCCCTTACATTTTCCCCCACTTTTATTTTATGGTTTTGTTTGCGTATGTCTGTGTACCACAGTGCTTTTGGAGCCAGAAGAACTGTTGTATTCCTCGGGACTGGAGTTACAGATGGTTGTGAGCTGCCATGTGGGTGCTAGGAACTGAACTCAAGACCTCTGCAACAGCAGTCAGTGGTCCCTGAGCATCTTAACCTCTGAGCCATCACTCCAGCCCCTTTCAGTCTTGTTACTTTTTCTTTTGAGATAAGGTCTCACTAAGTCACCCAAGCTGCACTTGAACTCTCTAGCTCAGGTGAACCTCAAATTTGAACTTGAAATCCTCCTGCATCAGCATCCCAAGCAACTAGGATTAAAGCCCTGGGCTGAACTCAAGCTTCTTTCCTGTCCTTGATCTTCTGTTTCCCACAGTTGTCCCTTTCTCTCCCCCCACCCCCACCTCCATCTCCTGAGTCTGTCATCCTTCTTATCCTCTCCCTCCTTCTGTCCCACACAAGTCACACTAGGCTGGCTGCCCACTGAGGCTGAGAGGGACTCTCAGGAAGGCCCACGTACAGCCTGGTGGGTCAGTGAGGATGCTGCATGCTACCTCAGGACTTGGCATGACTGACAAGGCCTAAAGGGCCAGTTGCCAAGTGCTATGGCAGGCCTGAGGGTGGAGCTAGTCATCAGGGCTAAGTCTGTGCTGGCAGGCATCAACAAGCAGGTGGCATCCCAGCTGGCTGAGGGGACACTGGGGTGAGAAATACTCCTGATGGGCCCACACCCACAGCCACCCCACTGGGCCTTGGCCAGTCTCCAGAGAGCAGGTGTCCTGTGCTTTTTGGTTAGCACCCTGCCCTCCTCAGCCTGCCACTTCTCCTCAGTGCGTCCTGGGCCATCTGACTCCTCCCCATAATTCTGTCATCTGTCCTGCCATACAGCTCTTGAGGAAGCCCAGGAGGATTGGGACTGGTCTATCTTGTACCTTCCTAGGCTGTGATGATGTCACCCCAGTCCAACAGTGACCTCCATAATTGGGCTTTTGGGAATGAGCTCTGTGATCCATTAGCCATGTCTGCCCAGGCAGGAGTAAGGAAGTATCTTTGCTCCTATCCTGGCCTCTTCCCCAAGCAGCTCTCCCTACCCTGGCCCATGCCTAGGGTAGCAATGCCAGACTCAGCCTGAGAACTTTCTACTGGAGCTGTGAGTGAAGTCCAGAAGCACACAGATGTTTTCTTGGTTGGTGTTTGGGACAGAACCCAGAGCCTTACACTGCTAGACAAACATTCTACCCTTGAGATTTTTGGAAGCTGGATATGGGGCACCAAGTTGTCCGTGCTGGCTTTGAACTAGTGATCTTTCTGCCTCAGTCTTTTGAGTAGCTGGGGTTTCAGACTGGCACTCCCAGACCTGGTGTGATTACATATCCTTCAGGGAATTGCTGGGGACTGAGAAGTTACAGGTGTTCCCAACCACTCTGTGCCCTGAATCAGGTAGTGTCTCCATGCCTAAGTGAGTCAGCTTTGCACCATAATGAGGGCCCAAGACAGTCCACGTAGGGAGAAAAGGCTTGTCTAGGTTTTAGAGGCTCTGGCGAGGTTGGAACCTGATGCTCAGGGGTAGCATCAGTGGGAGTGACTGCAGAAAAGAGCCACTCACCACAGCCTCCCCCACAGAAAGCTAGAGCAGGCAGAGGCACCACCGTTTTCTTCAGAGCGCACTTGTGACCTGAGTCCTCAGGATCAGCCTGCCTGTTAAAGGCTCCATCGTCTTCTAATGGTGCCGTTTCAGGGACTGTGTCTTTAAAACAGGAGCCTTCGGTGAACATTTAACCAAACTATAGCCATGCCCCAAAACCTACTAAGAAGCAAAACAAAAAGGGGTTGGGGATTTAGCTCAGTGGTAGAGCGCTTGCCTAGGAAGCATAAGGCCCTGGGTTCGGGTCCCCAGCTCAAAAAAAAAGAACCAAAAAAAAAAAAAAAAAAAAAAAAAAAAAGAAGCAAAACAAAAAACAAAACAGAACCGTAGAACCCCATCTACTCTTTAAGTCTGTTTTCATCGTAAACAACTCCAGTGTCAGTTAGACTGGCAGCAGAATGATTCTGGGCTCAGAGTGGTGCTGTGAAGGCAGAACATGCATACAACTGCAGGTAGGTACCAGCCCAGGCTCTGGAGCCATAGAACTTGGGACCAGACAGCGTGCCCCAGCTGTGTTATGGGCAAAGTCTGTCACTCATGGCTCCCATCCCTCAGTCCCTTTGTGGATTTTACTATTTTAGTAGCAAATACCTGATTGACATGTCAGGGGCCCTTTGGCTTACTGGTGGCCTTCTGGGAATGGGAGGGGTGTGTGTGTGTGTGTGTGTGTGTGTGTGTGTGTGTGTGTGTGTGTGTGTGTGTGCACGCCTGTGCGTGCACGCAGACGTCCAAGGAGGCTAGCGGCATCGCATTCCCTGGATCTAGTGTTCCAGGTTGTGAGCTTCCTGACATGGGTATTGAGAGGGAATTCAGAACCTCTGCAATAGCAGCACGTGCTCTTAACTACTGAGCCATCTCTCTGGCCCCTTTAGTGCATTTCTAATCTAGAGCAGAAGGAGGCAGTAAACAAAATAATCAGTACAGCATCACATACTCTGGGGCAGGGGCTGTTTGAGACAGGTGATCAGGGTGCCTCCCTGGGAAACTCAATGAGCTGACTGCAGCCCTAACCAATGCTAGAGAGAAGGTTTGGCAGCTGGGTCGCAGGTGCAAAGGCCCCAAGGTCAGAGCTTGTCTAATATCCCTGGAGTAAGAGACCTGAGAGGAAATGGAGACAGGGGGCAGGGAGATGATTTGGGACGTGTAGCACGGGTTGCAGAGGTGCACTGAATGCCTTCAGGAAACTTACAGAAAGAAGACCCGGCCCCAAAGTGGCACACATTAGATTAGGGCTGTTTTACTTTTGCGTTTTGGTTTTGGGTTTTTGAAACAGAGTTTGTCTGTGTACCCCTAGCTGTCCTGGAACTAGCTCTGTAGACCAGGCTAGCCTTGAACTGAGGGATTTGCCCACCTCTGCATCTTGAGTGCTAAATCAAAGGTGTGCACCTCCACATTCAGCGGTTTTCTACTTTTTAAGACATTGTATGTGTGAGTGTGCGCATGTGGGTGAGCATGTCACAGCATGAATGTAGAGGTCAGAGGACAAGTGGCAGGAGTCACTTCTCTCATTGCATCATGTGGTTCTCCTGGATGGAACTAAGCTTGTCATTTACCCTTTGAGCCATCCCCTGCCACGCCACAGTTCTTTTTTTTTTTTTTTTTTTTTTTTTTTTTGTTTTTTTTCGAGCTGGGGACCCAACCAGGGCCTTGCGCCTAGGCAAGCGCCTACCACTGACCTAAATCCCCAACCCCTACGTCACAGTTCTTACTACTGCATGATGCTCTTGTTTTTCACAAACCCAACAACCTTGGGGCTCCTGTCCAGCCTCCTCCTGGGCCTGCCTGGCTAGGTGGTAGGACAGGGATGTGGGAGCTTGGCCGGGGAAACTATGTCTGCTCCTCTATTGGCTGGAACCGTACGGCAAGGTGTCTACTTGCTGCAGGTCCTGGGTGATGGCAGAGCAGCAGGGTGGGCAGGAAAAAGCTGTGTTTGGGAGCAGCCGGCCTGTCTCTTACAGGAAGCAATGGACAGGTTCTCAGGAGCTAGGAGACCAAGCCGTCCCTGTTGCAGGAATGCTGAGGCTGTGACCAGCATCTGGAGGGATTGAGGAGAGACAGTTGGGCTGTGGGTGGAGGACTTTGGATGCAGTCCCAACAGGTTTTGCTGACAGATTGGAAGTGGGTGTGAGAGAGAGAGTCAAGGAAAGCCCTAGGACGTTGGCTTGAGCCACAGGAAGGACAGAACTACCACCCTGTGAGACAGGGCCACCTGTGAGCAGAACAGCACAGGCTCTGTTGGAAGAAGGTCTAGTGAAGGTTCCCAGGGTTGCTGAGTGGATTCTGAGATGGGGGCAGCAGAGGGTGTGGTACCAAGAACTTGGGGCTCTATAGGGAGACCCAGCTTCTCATGAATGCATAGAGTCACCAGGACATTGGTACAGTCTATGGTGTCATAAAAATAAATACAGTTCAGGAGCTGGGGACATGGCTGAGTTGGTGAGGTGCTTGCTGGGCAAGCGTGAGAACATGATTTCAATTCCTAGCACATGTATCAAAAGAGCCACGCCGGGGTTGGGGATTTAGCTCAGCGGTAGAGCACTTGCCTAGCGAGCGCAAGGCCCTGGGTTCGGTCCCCAGCTCCGGGGGAAAAAAAAAAAAAAGAAAAAGAAAAAAAGCGCCACGCCTGCAATCCTAGGAGTGGGAAGATGGAGACAGGAGACTCTGGGGCTCACTGACTAGCCAGGCTAATAACCAGAGATTCTCTACAGAAATAAGTTGGAACTAGACATGGTGTCAGATATCTTTAGCGTGGTACTGAAGAGGCAGAGGCAGGTAAATCTCTGTGAGTTCAAGACCTTCTTGGTCTACATAGAAGTTCTGGACCAGGCAGGACTTCATACTGAAACCCTGATTCAAAAATAAAATAAAAATAAATGAAGGGGTTGGGGATTTAGCTCAGTGGTAGAGCGCTTGCCTAGCAAGCGCAAGGCCCTGGGTTCAGTCCCCAGCTCCAGGAAAAAAAAAAAAAAAGAAAAAAAATGAATAAGGTAGGTAGAGAGTCATTGAGGAAGGTACCCAGAATTGCTTTCTCACCTCCTGATGCATCTGTACATGCGTGCATACACATGCAGATACATAAACACACGCATGCAAAATAGAGCCTTAACTCTGTGCTCAGATGTTCCATATGCAGTGCTTCTGTCTGCACGCAGTCAGCCATCCCAGGACTGGCCGTAGGGAAAGGGCAGCATACGCGCCCTCGTCCACACACAGTGTCGAGTGAGCCTCTCTTCTTATTGGTTCCTTTTTCTTTGTGGTGTCTTGAGAGGCTTACTTCATTCTGCTTGCTTTTGTTTATTTGCTTTTGAAACAATACAGCACTGGAAGAGTAGTTTTCTTCGTATCAGGTATTATAAATGATTTTAGGCAAATGGGGGAGTGTATATAAGTTCTATTAAGGGTTACAATTTAGGGGTTGGGGATTTAGCTCAGTGGTAGAGCACTTGCCTAGCAAGTGCAAGGCCCTGTGTTCGGTCCCCAGCTCCGAAAAAAAGAAAAGAAAAAAAAAAAAGGGTTACAATATATTTGTTTAATTTTTTATTACATTTATTTGTTGGGGGAGTGTGGGTGACATAGCACTGTTGTGGATGTCAGTACACATCAGAGGACAACTTTTTTTTTTCTTTTTTTCGGAGCTGGGGATCGAACCCAGGGCCTTGCGCTTGCTAGGCAAACACTCTACCACTGAGCTAAATCTCCAACCCTCAGAGGGCAACTTAATGGAGTTTAGTGACTGACATTCCACCATGAGGGAATCAAACTCAGATCTCCATTCTGAGAAAGGTTTCTCTGTGTATCCCTGACTAGCCTGGAACTCACTCTGAAGACCAGGCTGACCTCAAACTCACAGAGGTCCGCCTGTCTCTGCCTCCCATGCACCACCGCGCCAAGCTTCCCTGCTTATTTTTGAGACAGGTTCTCATGCATTCCAGACCAGCAATCCTTCAGTCTCACTACCCCAGTGCTGGAGTTACAGCACCACTCCAGTTTATGGGGAACTGGGGATGAGACCCAGAGCCTCATGTGTGCTAGGCACGCACTCCACCACCTGAGCGGAAGACAGTCCTGCAAGTGCTACATTAAAAAGTACAGGGGTTGGGGATTTAGCTCAGTGGTAGAGCGATTGCCTAGCAAGCGCAAGGCCCTGGGTTCAGTCCCCAGCTCCGAAAAAAAAGAAAAGAAAAAAAAAAAAAAAACATATCGGGAAAAAGTACATAGATTAGCCATGATGATCAAGCCTTTGATCCCTGCACTTGGGAGGCAGATACAGATACTTGCAGAACTCTCTGCAAGTTCAAGGCCAACCTAGTCTATGACTTCAGAACAGCTGCGACTACCTAGAAAAACCTTGTCAAAAAAAAAATACACACACACACACACACACACACACACACACACACACACGTGTATGTGTCTGCCTGCATACATATGTATACCACATGAGTGTCCTTTAAAGGCCAAAAGAATATCTCAGATACCCTGAAACTGGAGTTATAGGCAATTATGAGCTGCCATGTGGGTGTTGGGAACTGTATTCTGGTCCTCTGCAAGAGCAGCCAGTGCTCTCAACCACTGAGCCATCTCTCCAGCCCAGAATTGATCTTCTACAACTTTGGATGTCAGCTTGGAGTTCTAGAACCAATCCCCTCTGAACAAACTTCTGAAATCCTTAGAATTTTATTAGTGTAGGAGTTTTTGTTTTTTGTAAACTAGCACAATAAGTAGTTTCTTGATTTATTTTTACTTTATCAGTTTGTGTGTGTGTGTGTGTGTGTACATGCATTTGTGTTTCTGTGTATGTGCATGCATGTGTGTGTGCAATGTGTGCGTGCATGGTGTATGTGTCTGTGTGTATTTGTATGTATGTGAGTGCATGTATATATTTGTGCATGCATGTATTTATGCATTTGTGTATGCGTATATTTGTCTCTATGTGTTTGTGCATGCATGCATGTGTGTTTGTGTATATGTGTATGCATATGCATGTGTGTATGAAAGAGAGGGAGAAGGGGGAGGCAGAAGAGGGCATCATAGGACACCAGGTCTCCTAGAACTGGAGTTAGTTGCTGTTGTGAGCTCCCTGGAATGGAACTTGGGACCTCTGGAGGAGCATAAGTGCTCTTTAATGCTAAGCTGGGCCATCTCTGCAGCCCAGGGGCAGTGCATTTTGTACTTCATAAGGAGCCACTTTAACAAGGAGCTCTTTGAAATACCCTGCATCTACTCTAGTTAGCTGATTCTGGGTCAGACACCTACATAGCTGCTGGATAGAGGCTAATCACCCCAAAGACCAAGCACAGTATCTAGGGGAGACGTAAGCCTAACACCCACCCGTCCATGAGGGAGAGTTTGAACATCTGGTCCTGAGAGCTGTGCTGAGGCCGGGGAGATGGCTCAGTCAGTAAAGTGCCTGCTCTCCAAGCATGAAGACATGAGTCTGGGTCCCCAACACGCACAGTGAAATAGCTCAGTGCATAAAGGTGCTTGTCGCCAAGTCAGGTGACCTGAGTTTTGTCCTCAGGACCTGCATGATGGCAGGAAAGAGACAAATCCTTCAAGTTTTCCTTTGACCTCCACACATACATACATACTATAGTATACCCTACCTGCAAATAAATAAATTTGAGAAATAACAATAATAAGGGAGAGAGATTAAGGAATACAGGCGTCCATCCACCTCTGGCCTCTGCAGCCCAGGCTCTTGATGAGTGAGCAGGCAGCTCGGTTGGGTGGCACCTGGTGGTGCTGTGACTGAGGCTGTCTTGGAAAGGTGCTGGAGCTGGAGTCTGTCATTAAGAGCTAAGCTTGTGGCTCCATTGTTGCTCTCTTCTGGCCATTGATAAGTTATGCCCTCATAACTACACTATGAGCAGAAGCAGACTGAAGGGAGAACTTTCTAGAGTTCCATGAACCATCCCAACAAGTCATGACACCAGAAGTGGTATCATGGGAATTTCCAGCTGGTACCTAGACAGACAGATGTGGAAAGAGCCTTGTGACAGAGCCCTTGAGCTACTGGACAGAGGCTCACTCCACGCATTGTTTTTCTGAGTCCTATTGAACTAATTGAAATGACAGTATGTGACACGAACCTGGGCTGCTGCTTGGCATGGCGGTGAGAGCTTTTGATCCCAGCACTTGGGAAGCAGAGGCAGGTGGATCTCTAAGTTTGAGGTCAGCCTAGTGTACATAGGAATTTCGGGGCAGCAAGAGATACATAGTGAGACACTGTCTCAAAACAGTAAAACACGCCAGAGAGGTCAGGAGTGAGCTGTGTGAGGGCCTAGCAAAGAGAGACTGGTGATTGAGTACAAATCAGGTGGTACAGGAACCTAGAGGGGACCACTGGCTTTGGCCCTAAAAGTCACAGTACTTAGCTTCTAAGACAGGGTTTCTCTGCGTAGCCCTGGCTGTCTTTGGAACTCACTCTGTAAACGAGGCTGGCCTCAGACTTAGAGAGATCTGTCCTCCTCTGCTTCCCAAGTGCTGGGATTAAAGGTGTGGGCCTCCCCCACCCCCAGCCCCACTGATTAGCTACTTTTCTGTTACTGAGATAATACACCATGGCCAAAAGAGACTTAGGGAAGAGAGTTGATTCTCACGGTCTCACAGAGGTTAGGGTCCATCTGGTGGGAAAGCATGGCAGCAAGTAGCAGGCATGAAGCAAAGAGCTTCTCTCTCCCAATGCAAACAGGCAGACAGCAAATTGAAAACACATGAGCTGTGTAACCTCGAGTCCTGCCCCTGCTGATATGCTTCCTTCAGCCAGGCTGTACAGCTTAACTTCTCCAAACAGTGGCACCAACTGGGGACCAAGTGTTCAAATGCCTGAGCCCGTGGGGACACTTAGCACTCAGATCACCACATCTGGGTCCCAGGAGCCAAACCCAGGTAGCAAGACTTGCATGACAAGTGCCAGTTTACCAGTCGACCCCCAGAAATGTAAAGATTTTTATTGTATGAGTGCTTAGTCTGCATGTGTGTAAGTACATCACATGTGTGCAGTACTCATAGAGGCTAGAAAAGGGTGTCAGATCCCCCTCAGGTGGAGTTACAGACTAGATTGAGCCACCCTGTGCGTCTGGGAACTGAACCCTGGTCATCTCAGAGTAGTAAGCTCTTAACCGGTGAGCAGTCTTTCCCTTCCCCGTGCATGGTATCTTATCATGGGCACTGAGGATGGAACTCAGGTCTTCGTATTTAAAGACAAACAGTTTAAGCTGGGCCACCTCCCCATCCAGTAACTGTCTCCTCTCTTCTCTCTGCAGTGGGCAATGGCCTGGCGGCTGGCAGCTCTGACTCATCCAGCTCCAGTTCCAGCTCTGACTCGGAGGAGCCTCCCGAGACCCAGCCAGCCAAAGCCCCAGCTGCTACTGCAGCTGTCACCCCCTCCAGCCCCACAGGCAGCAGTGGGCTTATCACTCAGGAAGGAGTTCATATCCCCTTTGACGTCCACCACGTGGAGAGCCTGGCTGAGCAGGGCACCCCTCTGTGCCAAAACCCTGCAGGCAGTGGGCCTGAGGCCCTGGAGACGGTGGTGTGTGTGCCAGTTCCCATGCAAGTGGGCACTGGCCCCGGCACCCTCTTTGAGAACATGCCCCAGGAGGCCCTGGGTGAGGTAGTGGCCAGCTGCCCAGTGTCAGGCATGGTGCCTGGCTCCCAGGTGATCATCATTGCTGGTCCTGGCTATGATGCCCTCACAGCTGAGGGCATCCACCTCAATGTAGCTGCTGGCAGTGGCACTCCCAGCAGCAGCCTGGGTGAGGAGGTGTCCTGTGCCATGATGGAGGGTGTGGCAGCATACACACAGACGGAGCCCGAGGGCACCCAGCACAGCACCATGGACACCACCTCCATAGCCAGCATTGAGACCAAGAAAGGTCTGGGGGTGCCACTGTGGCTTCTGGCAGGGGTTGGGAAGGGTGGCAGAGGGGAAGGAGTAGCCCTCGAAGTGAGCTCCTTGACAGCCTTATCCCCACAGACACGGCCCCGTGTCACCCCGTAGAGAAGGAGGACCTGTATATGCTCAAGGAGGAGAAAGAGGATTCAGTGGCCCCCGAGCTGGCAGAGCTGGCAGCCACAGTGCCTGAGAATACAGAGGCAGAGGCAGAAGTGGATGGAGAGGAATTGGACAGCAGTGAAATGTCAGCCATCATCTACGAGATTCCCAAGGAGCCCGAGAAGTGGGTGCTAGGGTGGATGGGTGGGACCAGGGGCGAGGAACAGCTGCAGGCTTATAGCCCACTGGGGACTGGCACCCTGATGCCACAGGCCCCTTCTCTCCAGGAGACGGCGGAGCAAGCGGTCACGAGTGATGGATGCTGATGGCCTGCTGGAGATGTTCCACTGTCCATACGAGGGCTGCAGCCAGGTGTATGTGGCTCTCAGCAGCTTCCAGGTGAGTGAGGCCACCCAGACAGGCCTGATGTCGGGTCCAGCTGGTCTGGGCCATGTAGCTACATAGAAGCTCTACCAGGAGTCAGTGGTGCAGGGCCTGCTCTGTGAGCCCATTTTGTCACAGCTGGCCTTGCTTAACTTCTGACTTCCTCAACCCCATCTCTGCAGGCACAGGTATAGCCAACCTGGTCTGACTAGCACCTCCCAGACCACGCTCTTGATCTTGCATGGGAACACTGTCCCAGTCCCAGGGAGTAGCTGTGCATGGGAGCCCAGATCCTTACACAATGAGGACTTTCCCGGAGCTCACCTATAGTGTGAATAGTATGCCCTAGGGGCAGAGTGGGGTTTCCTCATCTCTTCACACAGGGCAGCACCAGTAAGTAAGCCCTGGAACTTGCTGAGCATGTTTTAACCACCTTGGCTGTTCTCATGGGTTAAAGAATGAAAGAAAAAGAAGGGGAAAAAACAAAACAAAACCATGACTCAAGTCCTCCAGCGGCAGTGCAGCACTTGAGAAGCATCAGCCAGCCATTGTGCCCTGGAGCCTCGGTTTCCTCCTGTGTGTATTGGGCTAGCACTGGAGCCTACCAAGGTTAACCAGAACTAAGAGCCGGGCTTGGAAAAGCTGCTCTCAGACCCCAGTGCTCCTGTCCCAGCTGGATACCAGGATGCCTCTTCCACTTTCCAGCCTAGGCTGGCTATGGCTTATGTCTTGGCTTCCTGCGTGACTCCTCACTTTAATACCCAGGTGGTCCCATGGCACCCACTCCTGCCCCTCTCACCCTAGAACCACGTCAACCTTGTGCACCGAAAAGGGAAGACCAAAGTGTGCCCTCACCCCGGCTGTGGCAAGAAGTTTTATTTATCCAACCACCTGCGACGCCACATGATCATCCATTCAGGTCAGGCCCCGCCAGCTAGGACCCTACGCCAGGGGTAGTACACACATGGACAGTCCAGCATTCAGGAAGCCCAGCTAGGACCCTACGCCAGGGGTAGTACACACACAGACAGTCCAGTGTTTAGGAAGCCTGGGCAGGACCATGAAACCCCACATACATACCTGTACTGGGCAACGGTTTTCATGTGGAGTTGTCCTGAATCCCAACAGTGGTCATATGCGAGATCATTTAGCTTAGCAGTTGACACCTTGTGTCAGAAACCCTCTTCCTACCTGTTATCACTCCAGCAGATGTTGCCTCTCGGGTGGCTGTGGGAGGGTTTGCTCCTTGTAGCCACCTCTACTGGGCAGGGTTCTGAGGCCTCTGCCACCTGCAGGCGTCCGAGAGTTCACCTGTGAGACCTGCGGCAAGTCTTTCAAGAGAAAGAACCATCTGGAGGTGCACAGGCGCACGCACACTGGGGAGACGCCCCTGCAGTGAGTGGCGCCCCGGAGGGAGGTGACCTGAGCGGGTTGCAGGGGAGGCTCAACCCACGGTGACCTGTCTTGGGCCCCTCTCCTGCCATGCAGGTGCGAGATTTGCGGGTACCAGTGCCGACAGCGTGCTTCGCTCAATTGGCACATGAAGAAGCACACAGCAGAGGTACAGTACAACTTCACATGCGATCGCTGCGGGAAGCGCTTCGAGAAGCTGGACAGTGTCAAGTTCCACACGCTCAAAAGCCACCCGGATCACAAACCTGCCTGACTTGCCCATGCCCGTGGACCTCAGCCTCTATTTATTTGTACTTTTGGACATTATGTCCAGACCTGTCAGAGCCCTAGACAGCCACTGGGGCTGCCCCATCCGCAGGCCGGAAGGAGTCATCCCTGTTCTTCCCTGGGCAGGTGCCCCACTCTGCCCCATCCCATCCCATCCATGGAGCTGGCACATGGGACTGCACTGCTGAACTGAGTCAAGAGCGCGGAATGAGATTAAAGTGAAAAAGGAATTGCCTTCCCATAAACCTGGATAATTCTGGGCACTGGGCACACCCCTTGGTGACCAATGAGCCTGCTCCCTCCCTGACCCAGGCTAGGTTGGGGTGGCTGCCCTTGGGTAACATACAAGGTCCTTTCCTGTTAGCCTTTGCTTCCACAGGGTGGGGGTGGGGAACTAGAATCTTGATGCCGACACCTCATCCCTCACAATGTTTTTTTCTTGGCCCAGAGAGCTGTGGGAGGAGCAAAACTGTAACAAACATTTGGAAACTCCAATGTAGACAAGCGTCAGGCAAATATGGAGTGATGGGTTGGGTTAGGAAGGGAGGGGGCTTCCCTGAGGAGGTGGCTTTCGCTCTTCAGCTAGAACAAGAGAGAATCCATCCCTGTATAGCAGGTTCCTGGAACAGGACGGCCTCGGACCCACTGCGTACAGGGGGACTCGTGGAGAAGTAGGTGCCACCACCAGGTGGTGCGCGTGCCGTTTGTCTAGTAGGGATAGTTGATGCCACGTGACCCAGGGGAGCACAGCCGCGAGCTCTGGCACGTGCCCTTGGGAGCCCTGCGGCGCCACGCGCAGATTGGTCCCGATAGAGTGACAACAAGACCCAGTTCCCACTTGGGATTCGGCAGTACATCAGCCTAGTACAGAATTAACGGGGCTGGTGGTCTAGGCAATGGGAGCGGGCAGTTTCCATGGGAACCGTGATGGGGCCTTTGCCCCAGGAGTAACCTGGCTGCAGAGACTGCCTGCTAGCCAAGGGGAATGCGGAGGCCAGGGCAGGGTTGAGTTATCGTTTGGGGGAGGTCCTGCTTCGGCAGCCGCGTTGCCCTACAAACACCAGAGGAGTCACTTGGGAACCTGCTTTGGCAGCGCCCCTACTGTGTGGGTCACTGTGATTAGCCCGCCTTCTCCAGCGCGTACGCCCTCTCATTGGCTCAATCTCCAGAGCTTCTTGCAATTGGGTCTCTCGAGAGCCATTTCCGATTGGTTAAATCAAGCTGATTCGCACTCTGGACTATCAGCATCTTGAAGGGGCGTACAAGAATAAGAATAGGGCCGCTGAGACAGCTCGTGAGTAAAGGCGTCTGCCCCTCAAGATTGTGTACCTGAGTTCCATTCGGTGGAAGAGGAGACCAAAATCCTTAAAATTGTCCTCTGATCTACACACATGCACCATAGCGCGCGCGCACACACACACACGCACACGCACACACACCCACACACACACTGTTAATTTTTTAAAAACAAAAAAGGATGAGATTAGGCTAGGTATTGTGACTCTTCGGTTAGAGGATCTGGCTGCTTTCAGCAGCGCTTTCTCACCTCGTCAGACCGCTGTCTGTGGTGCTGAAGCCTTGTGCGAGTCCTCATCCCACACCAGCAAATGTCCTAAACATTAACGGAGTTGTTGCCACTCCAATCTCCTTAAAAAAAATTTTTTTAAAAATAAATAAATAAATAAATAATAAAATAAAACAAAAGCGTTCTTCCCAGGACAACCAACCACACACCCAGAAGGTCAAACATCAGCCAAGTCCTGCTTATCCAAGTTTGGAGACCTATTTATGGTCTCTTAGACTGTATGACTCTAATGGGGAAGTATCGTAAAGAATCTTTAGCACAGACCTCTTCACCTGCTTCGGAGCAGCGTGGTGTCCCCCTGACAGGGAAGGTGCCAGAGCCCACATTCTGAAGTCTAGAGTAAGACTATCCTCCGTGCTCAATCACTTCCTCACCGCCACTTTTCCTTTCTTTTTTCTGTTGCTGTTTTGTTTGTTTGGTTGGTTGGTTGGTTGGGTTTTTTTTGTTTTGTTTTGTTTTGTTTGTTTTTGTTTTTGTTTTGTTTTGTTTTGTTTTTTTGGTGTTGTTCATTTTGCTACAAGGTCTATGCAGCTCAGGCTGGCCTGGAGTTCACTATATAGCTGACGATGACCCTTTCCGCCTCAGCATCCCCAGTGTTGTGATTGCAGTACCATGTGAAGTTTATATGGTGCTAGGAATCAAACCCAGGACTTCATGTCTGCTAATAACTAATCCTCAGCCCGTTTTTTAAAAAAGATTTATTTATTTATTATATATGGGTACACTGTAGCTATCCTCAGACACACCAGAAGGGGGCATCAGATCTCATTACAGAGGGTTGTGTGTCACCATGTGGTGGCTGGGATTTGAACCCAGGAAGAGTAGTCAGTGCTCTTAACCACTGAGCCATCTCTTCAGCCCAGCCCATTTTTTAAAAAAAGTTATTATTATTACTACTAGTGTGTGTGTGTGTGTGTGTGTGTGTTTGAACCTCAGGTGTGTGTGGAAGTTAAGAGGACAACTGTGTGGAGCTGGCTCTTCCCTTCCACCTTTACATGGGTTCCAGGGACCATACTCAAGTTGCCATGTAGCACGGTGGCATATCTTTCATTCCAACACTTAGATGGGGCAGATGGATATCTGAATTGGAGGCCACTCTGGTCTATCAAGAAAGTTCCAAGACAGCCAGTGCTGCACAGAGAAATCCTGTCTCAAAAACAAAATAAAACAAAACAAAAAAGCCTCAGATTTCCAGGCCTGCGAGGCAAGAAACTTTTCCTGCTAGACTACCTTTCCAGCTTTCTGCAGCCTTCTGTTTTGTTTCGTTTTATTTTATTTTTGAGAAAGGGTCTCATGTAACCCAGGCTGGATTTGAACTTTCGATCATCCTGACTATCTTTGAAAGTTGGCCTCACAAACATATGCCATTGTTTTGGTTTTTTGTTTGGTTGATTGGTTGGTTTGGGTTGGGTTTTCTGTTTGTTGTTTGTTTGTTTTTTCTTTTCTTTGTTCTTTACTTTTTAAAAAGACAGGGTCTCCTAAGCAGCACACAACACCTTGAAGTTTGCTATGTAGCCTAGATCAGCTTAAAGTGCCGTGTAGCCCATGCCAGATTCAAACTCCAATGACCTTCATAGCTCACCACACATAGTATTATTTCTAATATCACCAGAGGTCATGTGAAGACAAAAACTATTCACCTCAGATCTAGCAGCACGGGTCTGGGTCTTTGCCCCTTCAAAGTTAGGTGCTGGAATGAAGAGGAGAACCCAGTTCGTTTGCAAAGCTAATGTAATACTCAAGGAGGGTGTCAAGACTGGACTCAGGATCTGCAGCAAGAGAGAGCCGAGATCTGAGGCCTCATCCTATTCTCTCTCCGCACACAGAGTCCAGGCCGCCGCGCACTCGCTTCCACCTGCCGCGCCGTCGAGAGCCGGGAGGAGGCGGGGACTCGTTCTCCCAGCCAATGAGAGACGCCGGCGCTGGCAGCTGCCGCTATAAAGGGCTGGGGGCGGCGGCAGTGCGACCCAGAGCGCGGAGCGCGCAGCGCGGGCCGGTGGGAGGGAGGGAGGGCGGGCGAGAGGAGAGGACCCATCACCCGGCACGGGACAGGCCGGACAGAGGGCCCGCCGCAGAAGGCAGAGCTGCCGAGATCTCAGTCGGAAAGAGCGATTTCTGCGGGCCCCGCGGGGCCGCGCTCCGGGCACCCTCCACTGCGCGCCCGCTCCCTCCATCCACCTGCCGCCAGGGGTCTGGCCGTCGAAGCGCGCATCCGCAGGCTCGGGTCAGTTCCCGGCCTTCGAGGGCGCCGCCGCCTCCATCTCCGCCTCTGCGGCGTCCGCAGTCGCAGACGCCCGGGCGGGACCCCGGCGTGAGCACCAGGCGCCCCCCTAGGAGTGCACGACCCCCGGAGCCGCCCTCGATACGGACCGCGCCCGCCGGGCACACAAGAATGGTCACTGTAGGTACTCCCTTGTCGCCGCGAGACGAACGCGGGAGGGAGGGGCGGAGGCTGGCTCCACGGAAACGCGGGGGGGGGGGGTAGGACCAGGCCTAGCTAGGCCTGGGTGGGGGGGGACCGCGCCTCGGGCCTGAGAGTGGCCAGAGCCGCATCTGGAGTTCTGGGGAGTGGAGCCTGGTCCGAGAGGCTTTGGAGAGCCAGGCTGTGTACCGGGTGCCCTCCGCCACCCGGTGGTCCTTGTGGCTCCTCACTGGAAGGCTGTGGGGGAGGGGCCGCGGCGGCGGAGGATGCTTCCAGCATCCCAGGCCCAGACCTGCAGGCCGCCCAGGAGGACGAGGGCTACGATCGCCTACTGTTGGTCCGGGTAACGCCACACCGCATTCTCTGGGAGCTTTTTTGGGGGGAGGGGAGATGGAGAGGCGGGGTGGCGTCGGATCGCGCTGCTCTAGGCCCCGGCCGCACCCGAGAGGCGGGCATCTTCGTCCTCGAACCCCGTCGACCTTGCGGCAAGCGGGGAGGGGAAGAGGAGGGGGCGCCCTGGGGCCTCGCCGCCGCCGCCGTGGTCCCTTTGTCTCTCCGCCGGGCCGTAGCCTCGCGCGGGGCCTTGGGGCTGCGGGGGGGGGGCGGAGTGCGGGAGGGGGCTCCCCGTTCCCCGGCCGCTGCCTCCGGGTGAGGGCGTCCGGGGCTGCAGCAGCACTCCATAGGGCCTGCTGCACGCGCCCTCCCCCGGCCAGGGCTTCGGGCCGCGGGGTGACCTTGAAAGCGCCCGCAACTCGGGCCGCCCGGCGGGCTCACGGTTGCTTTCAGCAGTCTTGGAGCTGGTCAGCTCCCGAACTCACGGCCCCGCCCGACATGCCACGCCCTGTCGTGCCACGCCCATCCAGGCCCCGCCCCTAGGCCCCCTGGACCTGGCCTCGAGCGAGCCCTCGGACCTCCACCCGGCAGCCCGGGCGTGTCCCGGGGCGGGGCTGGCCAGTGCTCACCGCACCCTGGCTCCACCCCCGCCTCCCTGAGCGACTAGCTCCCCGCGCCGCCGAGCGTCCTTTGTCTGGTCCCCGCGCCCAGCCTACCTTTTCCGCTCTTCGGAGATCTCTTCCTGTGTGTCTCTGAACACCAAGTGTTGTTCCCGGCCTCTTTTTCGAGTCGTGGTGTGCACAGTCGGGGTCGGGAAGCTCAGTAGGCCATCTTGGGTGTCCTCTCTCCTGGGCTTGGGCACCAGGCAACCTGGCTTTAAGAAAGGACCACCTCTTCCCCATGCCTTCCCAAGGGCTCAGCTTGCTGTGTGACCTTAGGCTGTTTCCTTACCATCTCTGGGCCTCGAGGTGCTCATCCAGGTCTGAGAACAGGAGTGTAGCCTCCTGGAGACTCTCAGAACCCCTACAACAATATAATACCTCCAAGACTTCCCTCATCTGTTGTTCTGTTTGAAAAGAATGCGCAAAAGAGAAGAGGGTGTGGTCTGAGGTTACAGCAGGGCCTGGAGACCCTTGGAGGCCTGGAATTCCGACTGGTGGTGGTGGGGACACTCAAGAAGAGACGCCTTGAGGATAGACCAGGAGGAAGTAAGGGGATGACAGATTCAGTGGGGCCCCTCGTAGAAGTAGAAGGAAAAGGCCCCAGAAATACGAGGCTCATTCTGCACCACGTGGTGGCCCTGACTTGCTGTGCTTAGATAGCCACTCAAAGCCCTATTGTCACCAGTCTCCCGGCATCTGTCACTGTGACTGGAGGCCAGAGGCCCAGCTGGAGGCCCAGGGGGTCTGAGGAGCCTGTAGCTTTAGCTGTGCTGTTGACAGATCCCTACCTCAGCTGTGTGTGATTGGGGTAAGGGCAGTTACGAAGAGGGAGTTGGGGGGCAGCAGAAAAGAGAAAGAGTGAAGGGGCACTTCAAACCTAGAGTGAGAAGCAGGCCCACAGGAGGAGCCTGAGAGGGAGGGAGAGAAGATCCCCATCAGTCAGCCTTGCCTCTCCTGTCCTCCCTTCTTTCTGCTTCCTCTTTTCTGTCCTGGACCAGTCTTCGAGGCCCTTCTCTGATGCTGTGGTGGCCACACAGTCACCGGGCCAGGGCAGGCCGGGTGTGGCTTCCGCCAATCCGATCCTCATTATCTGCTTAGCCGGCTCAGCTGGCTCAGCTGTGAAATGAACACCAGGCCCTGCCCAGCTAAGCTCGCACAGAAATGGGGAGGCCTGGAGAGAGGAGCAAGGAACCCCTGGGAACTAACACATCCTGGTGTGCCCGCCACCCCCCGCAGTGTCCTTAAAGGTGTGGGCAGGATGGCTGCCAGGTAACTCCGTAGGCTCTGGGGTCAAGTCAAGTGTCATGCTAACTGGAAGCTGGCAATATGGCTCAGCAGGTGCTTGCAACCAACTGGGCCAAACAGTTTCATCCCTGGAACACACGTGATGGAAGGGAAGAGCCAACACCCAAAAGTTGTCCTTACATCTCCACACAGGTGCAGGAGCACACACATGCGTACACACACAGGCCTGTGTAGGCTCCAGAGCAAACACTAAATTCCTTACTAAGAAATGTCCTCTGGAGTTGGGGATTTAGCTCAGTGGTAGAGCGCTTGCCTAGGAAGCGCAAGGCCCTGGGTTCGGTCTCCAGCTCCGAAAAAAAGAACCAAAAAAAAAAAAAAAGAAATGTCCTCCACTTTTCTGTACAGTACTGAAAGTCTAGAAACACGTAGCTGGGCGTGGCGGCGCACTACCTTTGATTCCAGCACTTGGGAGGCAGAGGCAGGTGGATCTCTGTTACTTCAAAGCCAGCCTGGTCTACAGAGTGAGTTGCAGGACAGCCGGAGCTGCACAGTGAGACCTTGTCTCAAAACAAAAACCCAAACTCTACATGCTGAGTACCCGACACACAGTAGGGCTCCAAATCCAGGATGTAAGGCTTCACTTCTGGAAGTGAAGACAGAGTGCCTGGTTTGTGCAATGTCTTACGTTCGATTCCCGGTCTCCTCCCCACAAACAGGAATGCTCAGGGCCCAGTAAACAGAGGCACACAGCACTTCTTTGCTCTCCTGGGTTGTTTATCTTTTTATTCAGTTTTGTTTGGAAGACAGTATTATTCTGCATCAGGTTCCAAGGTCATGGAAGTTACTGACATGGGCTACCATGCCAGCCTTGGTTTGCTCTTTTTGTTTTGTTTTGTGGTGATTTTCATTTGTTTTTGTAGAACTGGGACTCGAACCCAGGGCTTCGTACGTGCTAAGCAAGGGTTCTACCACAGAGTTATGCTGTCGTGGCTGCTGTCACTATTATTGGCCTGTCGTTCTCCGATCCTAGATTTTATTTTTATCTTTTATTACACTTTTAAATAGGTTTGTTTATGCATGAAGGTCAGAGGACAGCTTGCAGGATTTGGCTCTCTCCTGCGTGGATTCCAGGTGTCAAACTCAAGTCATTGGTGGCAAGCAACTTTATCTGATGAGCCTTGGGTTTGAGTTTCTGCTTTGCCTTTTCACCCGATACAATCCCTGTGGGTTCAGTGGAGAAAAGACACTTATAATGTTTCGTGTTGGGAGGATTTCTGGAAGTTTCTCATGAAAAACTGGGTAGAAGGCTGGGTGTCGGAATGCCTGTCTAGTATGAGTGAGGCCCCAAAATCAATTCCTGGTACTAAAAGACAAAACAATCAAACAAGAACAGGGCAGCAGGCTCTCAGAACACAGCTATGCTACCAATATAGTCTTACTATCAGGGAACCTGACTGCAGACCTTGCAGTGTTCACTGGCTGACAGTTATGCCCATGGCAGACATTACTAATAAACCCTGGATTTAATCAATGCAGAACTTGTTCCTTTAGAGAGAGACTGGAGGTGGCTTGGTATTACTCTGAGAGGATCACAGTAGGCAGCCACTCTCTGCTGACTTGGAGGTCAGAGTTGACCCTCTATGACTCCTGTTCCTTCACCCTGTTATACCCAGATGCCCAGGGCCTGCATATGTGAGACAAGAGCTCCTACCACTGAACTACACACAGCCTGTGTCAACCTTTCTAGAAGCAGAAGAGCAGCCCGTCCCTAGTGGCGCACAACTGTCGAAACAGCTACACGGAAGGTTGACAGAAGACCCTTTTTAAATTTTATTCAATAATTTATTTACATCCCAAATACTGCCAACCCCTTCCCGCTCCAGATCCAGACCTTTTAAGCCAAGAACTGAGGAGCCACCACAAGGACAGGCTGTGTGGTTTCACTGGGAGAATGCTTCTTGGTAGACCACAGAGCCTGGAATGGATTCTCAGCTCCACTCAAACGGGACATGCCTCTAAATCCCAGCTTGTGGAGGGTGGAGGCTTAAAACTTCAAGGTCAGGGGACAGGAGAAGGTCCAGCAAGTAAAGGCACTTGCCACCAAGCCTGACAACCGAATTCAGTACTGAGGCAAAAGGAGAGAACCAGCCCTCTTGAGCTTTATGTGAAATTGGTGCTCACTGAGGCAGGGTGTTCTAAATAAACTCTGCTGAGTGAGGCAGAGGCTAGGGACCTTAGAAACCTATTGAGCCCAGAGCAGACATTGCTGACCAGGCTCAATGCTTTCCAGATGCCCTAACATGGGACGTTAGATTCTTCCCCTCGCGGCTTCACCCCGCCATCTGAGCCTCAGCAGTATGGACAAGAGTCTCAGAAACATTAGGCAGCATATCTGAGAACGCACGGCTGGGCAGTGTGAGCTACTGCCAGTCCTGCCTGGTTGGCAAGGATCTGCAACTCCTTCTCCCACTACATTTAAGCAAATACTTCTATTAGTGTATATGGGGATGTGATGGGCGTGTATGCGCTACAGGAAACGTGTGAAGGTCGGTCTGTTCTCTCCGTCAACCATTACACAATTCCACAGTGAAACTCTGGTCCTAAGACGTGCGTGAATGCCTCTACCCACCGAGCCATCTCACAGTTCCATCAAACATTTGTGTTTAAAGATTTATTTGTAGTTGTGTGTGTGTATGTGCTTATGTGTATGTGTAGACTGTATGCATGTTTATGTACACATATGTGCCTGGCGGTAGTATAGAGACCAGACAAAGGCAATGTAAACACTGAAACTGGAGATAGCTATGAGCTGTCTGGTGGAATCGAACCAAGTACTATTTGCTCTCCAGCCTTTCAGCAACCTTTTTTATGCTGCATGGTATGGGCTTTATTTTTTGGAAACATGGTTTCATTTTGTAGATTTGCCTGGAATTTGGCATGAAGATCAGGCTGGCCTCAAGCTCCCAGAGATTCACCTGCTTCTGCCTGCCTAGTTCTGGAGTTAAAGGTGTGCCACCATGCCCAGCATTGTTTTTTTTTTTTTTTTGGAGTGGTAGAACCTCAATATGTCTACCATGCTGGGTTTGAGTCAAACTTCCCATACTCCTGCCTCAGCTTCTCAAGCGATAGGATTTGTGTGAGTCGCTAGACATAGCTTGGGCAAACTTATTTCGTTTCTATTTTTATTGACTGTGAAGGGAGCTGGGGAGTGTCTGTGTGCACCCCTGTGTACCTGCCACACTATGTGTGTGGAATTCAGAGAACAGCCTGAAGCAACTGGATCTTCCTCCATGTGGGTCCCAGGAACGGAACTCAGGTCTTCGGGCTCCGTGGTAGGTGCCCTGACCTCAAATAAAAAGGAATCCCCAGTTCCCTCTATAACCTGACCACATTGAGTGTGGGCCTCTGGGTAGCAGGTTTAATGCCACCAGGGGGCTGGACCACTGCAGATTTGATTTGCGTGCCCATCTGGGAACAGCCTTACGCCCTGATGCCGTTTCCCAGGACCCTTGGGGACTGATGCTCTAAGGTGTCTTCTTGGTCCTGTTTTGTTTTTGTTTGCCTAGAACTTGCTATGTAGACCAGGTTATCCTCAAACTCACAGAGATCTGCCTGCCTCTGCCTCCTGGGTGCTGGGATTAAAAGTGGTACAAGACACCACATTGGGGTCATTTACTTTTTTTTTTTTTTTACACACTCTCTTGTAGTCCAGGCTAGCCTTGAACTAGCATATGCTGCCTTGCACCTGTGACCATCCTGCCTCGAGCTGCCCAGGGTTGTGCTAAGAGGCATGTGCCACCACCCTCCACTGGTTTTTGATTCACAGCTACCTCGCTATAACCCAAGCTGGCCTTCAGCTGTAGTGGTGATCGTCCTGCCTAGCCCCCCTAGTACAAGGCTACGGGAAAGATAGGCATTGACCAACACACCAGGATATTATTGCAAAAGTCCCTCTCCTTTTTTTTTTCAGTCCTAGGTCCTAAAACCACTACCTCCCATGCTGGGCAAGCACTGTACCCTGAGCTGTATCTCCAGTCAAGCTTTGGTGACTTTCAAGCCAGGTCGACATAGTAGTTAGTATAACAAAGTTGGGTTTCATCTGCTGAGGGTCATCACGTGAGGTTAACCCTCTCAATCCCTACTATGGTCCTAAGCCCGTTTCCCCAAAGCTCTCACTGCGTGCCCTGTCTGAGCTGAGGGTCAGGTCCAGTCTCTAACAGAAATCTCTGATCTAAGGGTCAGGATCCTGGGGAGACTCTGCATCCGCAGGACAGATCGAGGTGTCGTCTCTCCAGACGTGCAGACCAGAGAATCACCATTGGTCTCCGCTGATTTACTGTCCGGTGGCATCATGGGATTCTAGGACCGTGTCTGGTTATCCTGAGCGAGTGATGTCCCTGGCCTCTGGTTATCAGGTGCAGCCTTGGGTGTAGTTGACTTCCTAAAGCTGTTTTTACCTGTCTAAAAGGCACTTTTTACTGTGCTCACTACGCTCTCCTTTTCTTCCCTTTATTTATTCACATGTGTTTAGCATGACTGTACATTAGTCTGGGCGTGTGGAGGTCAGGGGACAACTTCTAGGGTCAGTTCTCCCTTACCTTTTGGACCCTGGGGGTTGAACTCAGATCAAGTTTGGCAGTAAACACCTTTGCCTGCTAAACAGGCCTGCAGCCTCCTCTCTCTCCACCACAGCCCTGATGAGCTGGAGGCAGGACTGGTTACTTTAGGGCATGGCAGACACTGTCAACAGACATCCCAGCACTCTTTCCGGCACAACGGAGACCTGGTTTTCCAAGACCCATAACACAGCCCACCCTTCAGAGTCATTACCAACGTCTCTGTGTTGTTTTGGTTTGGATTTCTTTTTATGTGTATGGGTGGTTTTGCATCATCCGAGTGCAGTGCCTGGGAGCCGGAAGGTGTCAGATCCCCCAGACTGGAGTCACAGATGGTTGTGAGCCACCATGTGGTTGCTGGGAATCAAACCCAGGTCCTAGGGACGAGCAGCTGGTGCTCTTAACTGCTGAGCCATCTCCCCAGCTGTCTTGCTTCTGCTACAAGGTAAAACAGAGCCTCAAGAATATAAGGGATGCCCTTATATATTCAAAGACATCAAGTGAGTGTGGAAGCCAGTCTAGCCTCAGTGACTATCACCTCTCAGATACTGACTTGTTCTTCCGTGCAGAGGCCTGCATTGAGGTCTAGTGCCAGCCGCTGCTTCGTGACTCAGCAGGTTCCTTTCTGCATCTGAGCCTGATTTCTCTCCTGTCTTAGCAGAATTAGTTCCTGTCGTCTAGGTGGGCCAGCCACAGGAGTTACATAGCTGGCCCAGCACAAAACCATAACCCTGTTAAAAACAGGTTTTGCCTGGCATGCTGGCACACACAATTAATCCCAGAATTCTGGAGGCCAAGGCAGCTGGATCTCTGTAATTCAAGGGCAACTCGGCCTTCATTTTGAGATCCTGCCTCCATATAAACATGAGATTTTTGGGGGGCACGTTTTGTAAATGATGTGTGGTTCTACAGTGTGGACTTTATAAAGAGCAACATCACGTTCCAGGGTGTAGCCTGGACACACCTGTTGAGTATCAAGCTGAATTATATCCTGAATATACGCTTAAAAAGTGCTGCGTGGAAGGGGCGGGGCGGGACGGAAGGGGCGGGGCGGGACGGAAGGGGCGGGGCTCAGAGACTGTTCGCCTGGGCACTGTGAGGCTCCGGCTTCAATTCCCAGATCCCAGTGAACAGGTAAAAATCACCAAACTACATTAAGGAATGTAAACAAATACAGTTACGATATGCATGACCAGGTCAGAGAGAGTGCTTGCTGCCAAGCCTGCTGACTGAGTTCAATCCTCAAGACCCACCCGGTGGAAGGAGAGCCAATTCCAACAACCTGTCCCCTGACCATCACATAAGTCAACAACCTGTCCCCTGACCATCACATAAGTCAACAACCTGTCCCCTGACCATCACATAGGTTAAGGTGTGCATGCACCCACACAAATATTCTTATTACAAATGAGTAAAAAAATAATAAAAATTAAAATCAATAAATAAAATGTGGTTAAAAGAATGTTTGAGATAGGGTATTACTATTAACCCTGGCTGTCCTGGAACTCTCTATAGACCAGGCTGGTCTAGAACTCACAGAGATCCATCTGCCTCTGCTTCTGAATGCTGGGGTTAAACATGTTTGCCAACATCCTCACTCCAAACTTTAATAAAGTAAATGTTTAGGATGGCCGGCTTTGTCTTCCTAGGATGCTTGGTGTGATGCTCGAAAATCAATTAACACAATCCGTAGCATCTATTAAATATAAATATCATTCAGTATGATAGACATGGTGGTCCAGGCTTAGAGTCACAGCACTAAGGGGACTGAACCAGGAAGATCACAAGCTCAAGGCCAGTGGAGTTGTTATCCCAGCATCAGGAATTCAAGGTCATTCTTGGCTGGACACCGAGTTCCACATCAGTCTACCATACTTGAAATCCTGCCTCAAAAACAGGGGGGAAAAATCTAACTGTGGTGGCCCATACGATTTCTCTGTGTAGTCCTGGCTGTCCTGGAACTTGCTCTGTAGACCATGCTGGTCTCGAACTCAGGGTTTCTGCTGCCTCTGCCTCATGAGTGCTGGGGTTAAAGACATACCAAGCCCGGCTTGTCACACAACTTTAGTCCCACTGCTTGGGAGCAGAGGCAGATGGGTCTCTGTGAGTTGGAAGCCAGCCTGGCCTGAGCAGAGTTACAAACTGATCCCTAATAAGAGATACACAGAAGAGGGGTGTCTGGAAAAGAGACAGACAGACACAGAGAGAGGCTCAGAAGTTAAAAGCACTTACTGCTCTGGCAGGGAACGCAAGTTCCCAGCACCCGTGTCTCACACCTGCCTCTAACTCCAGCCCCAAGAGATCTCTGAGCTCGGCTGACAACTGCACTCACACACCCACACACACACACATAATGAAGAAAACAAAAATAAATCTAAGCAGAATAGAAATAAACGTGTTCGCTCCATGCCTTCCAGGGCTGCACAGCAAAGCCCTGTCTCAAGAAGCCGCCTCCCCCAAAAGGTTACTTCGATAGATACAGAAAACGAGTCAATAAAATTCAATATGATTCTTCAAAAGCCTGGCAGAGTGGGCGCTGAGAGCATCGTTTTGATCCCAGCTCCCTGGGGGTTTTGGAGTTCGTAAGTCTGAGGATAACCCAGACAGCTGAACAAGATCCATATCAAAACCTGGGGCAAGGGGCACACAGCCCAGTTCACAGAGTTCTTGCCGATTGAACTGTGGTGGTGTCCACCCAAAATCCCACAAGGTCATCATGGGCTACTCTGGACTATAAGAGACACTGGCTCAAAAAGAAAATAAAATGGCTAGAGGAATAAGACAATGTGGGGCACTCATCGGGCATGGATGGGAACTCAGGCTCAAGCCCTGCTGAAAGGGGGAATCTAGAAAAAAAATCCACTCCTGAGTTACAGCTTCAGCCCCAGTGGAAATGTGCTGGATTTTTCTTGTCTTTGTTTTATCATCGTTGTCGTCATGATCATCATCATCATAATCATCATCATCATCATGTGAGTGTGTGTGTGTGTGTGTGTGTGTGAGTGTGTGTGTGTGAGTGTGTGTGTGTGAATGTGTATGTGTGAGTGTGTGTGTGAATGTGTGTGTGAGTGTGTGTGTGTGTGTGTGTGTGTGTGTGTGTGAGTGTGTGTGTGTGTGTGTGTGTGTGTGAGTGTGTGTGAATGTGTGTGTGTGTAAGGTAGAGAATGGAAGAGGGTCGTAGGACAATTTCAGAACTTGATTCTCTCCTTGATTCCACTTGATTCCAGTGTGGGACCCAGAACTGGAGATCAAACTGAGGCTGTCAGGTTTTTGAGGCAAGTGCCTTTACCCAATGAGACATTCTGCTCTCTCTCTCTCTCTCTCTCTCTCTCTCTCTCTCTCTCTCTCTCTCTCTCTCTCTCCTTTTTTAGGTGGGAGGTTCTCATGTAGCTCAGGTTGGCCTTGAACTCTCTTTTGGGGGGATTATGCTGAACCCCTGGCCTGTGTCCCTCAAGTGATTTGGGGCTGTGTGTGCCACCACCACACCTACCTCCAGAGCCTTTACTAAATAACCCTAACTGGGTGAAGCTCTAGAAAGAAAGCTCTCTGCAGTTTAAAAGTGTTTAGTATCTGTCTATTGTGTGTGTGACCATGTGTGAGCATGTGTGTACCACGGTGCGAGGACGGAGGTAAGAAGACAATTGCGAGAATGGATTGTCCCTTCCCCATGTGAGTCTGGGTAGGGGGATCAAACTCAGGCACATTTATCTTGCCATCCCTAGGGGAAGAATATCTGTAGCTAAGCAGATTACGGACCTGTGAAATATTTGAAGCATTTATTCGTCTGTTTGTTTGTTTTGGGCTTTTAAAATTATCCATGCATTTTGATTTATGTGTATGTGTGTGCTTGTGTGAGTTTATATGCATCCAAATGTATGGGAGCCCGTAGAAGCCAAAAGGGAGGGCCAGATTCCTTGGAATCGCAGTTGCAAAGTACTGGAAGTGTGTGCTGGAAATTCAACCCAAGTCTCGGCAGAGTGACCACTGCTCGCAACCACTGAACCGTCCATCCCTCCAGCTCCTTATTTTGGGCTTTCTGATACACAGTCTAACTGTGTAGTTCCAATTGGCCTTGAATCCATGGTTCCTCCTGCCTCGGTCAACTAAGTGTTCGAATCACACACTGCCATGCCAGCTTCCTCTAATTTTCCTTTTGGAGCCAGAGTCTCACTATGAGTCCCTGGCATCCAGAGTGGCATTGACCTCAGAGTCTGCCACCTCTGCCTTCCTAGTGCTGGCATTAACGGTGTGCACCACCACGCCCCGAACAGCTTTTGTTTTAAGCATTTCTTTGACGTCGGGGATAAGAACCCTGTGATGAACTCCTCATTGCCACACAAAAGTGGTGGACATAGTCTAGAAATTAAGAAATAAAACTGTTATTCTTTGCAGGTGTTTTATGTTTTACAAAAAAGGAATAAGAAGAAAAGAAATTCAAACCAAAATCATGGAAAAATTGTGGGAGCAGACAGTAGGAAAATGATGCAGGAAGGAATAATATTGAAACACTTGAAATGGGAATTACCTCTAGAGAGAAAAGAAAAATCACATTCAAGAGGGGCTTGGCTATGGCTTTAACGCTAGTGAAATTGTTACATGTCCAGTTTTTGTTTGATTTTGGTTTCTTTTTTCTTCTCTCACTCTCTTTAAAACAGGGTTTCACTGGGTAGCTCTGGCTAACCTGAAAGTTGATTTATAGACCAGGCTAACCCCCCAAGTGCCGGCATTTACACTATGTCCTACCAAACAGGCTGTGACTACTTTTCTTTTTGTGAAGAGAAGTGTTCCTTTATTATTCTGAAAATTCCCAGGCTGATCTTAGGAATTTGCTTTTTTATATGAAGCAATTGCCTACTTTCTCTTGCTGTAACAAGACACTGAAATCTGAATACTTATTAAGAAAAGAGGAAGGCCAGCTCGTGGTGTGCACACCTTTATTCCCAGAGGCAGAGGCAGAGGCAGAGGCAGAGGCAGAGGCAGAGGCAGAGGCAGAGGCAGAGGCAGAGGCAGAGGCAGAGGCAGAGGCAGAGGCAGAGGCAGAAGGATTTCTGTGAATTCCAGGATAGCCAGGGATACACAGAGAAAAAAAGGAAAGGAAAGGAAAGGGAAGAGAAGGGAAAGAAAGGGAAGAGAAGGAAAGGAAAGGGAAGAGAAGGAAAGGAAAGGAAAGGAAAGAGGGGGGCTGGAGAGATGACTCAACAGTTAACAGCCGTTAAGAGCAAGCACTGACTGCTTTTCCAGAGGACCCAGGTTCAATTCCCAGCATCCACATGGCAGCTCACAGCTGCCAGAATCTCCAGTTCCAAAGAATCTGACATCCTTACACAGACCTATGTGCACGCAAAACACAAGTGCACATAAAATAAAATAGGAGGGAAGAAAGAAAGAAGGAAAGAAAGGAGGGGAGAGAGGGAAAAGCGTGAGTTGGTTCAGTAGGCAAAGGTGCTTGCTGCCAAGCCTGACGACCTGGGTTTGATCCTGGCTCCCATGTGATGGGAAGAGAAAACAGGCTCTTCCAAGTTGTCTTCTGATCCTCAGATGTGTGTCATGGCACAGACGCAGTGCATACCATACAGCAAACACACACGCAAACAAATATAAAGACTTGAAATTTTAAAAGAAAGAAAGAGGTTTGGGGTGTTTGCTTTTGTTAGGGCTCATGTGCAGCCTAGGCTGGCCTCAGAGCTGCTGCGATGGTCCTGCCTCGGCCTCCCCAGGGCTAGAATTACAGACACGTGCTACCGTATCAGTCAACAAAACAGATTCTCATACCCTGGTTTTAGAGGTTGAAAGTCCAAAAGCGGGTGGCCCTATGTGGTCATCTTCTGGAAGGCCTTCTGCTTAGGTCATGGTGAAGCAGAGAAGTGGAAAAGGAGAAACTGGAGGACTTCTCTCCCAATCCAGGAGGTCAACCTGCCATCCGTGGGAGCATGTCCCCCTACTCTGAAGGATAGGAAAGCAAGGAAGGAGAAGAAACTGCGGAGTTCAAAAGGGCCAGGCACACATGATGGTTTTCTTCACAAAGCCTAAAGGGGCTTGCAGCTTAGAGAGTCATCTTGTTCCAGCTAGGCCTTCCCAGCACCCAGCACTCTCTCCACTGAAAGAACCTGATCTCTCTCTCTCTCTCTCTCTCTCTCTCTCTCTCTCTCTCTCTCTCTCTCCCTCCCTCCCTCCCTCCCTCCATTCGTCTGTCTCCCTCCTCCCCTCTAAGATTTTTTTCTTTTCTTTTTTTCGGAGCTGGGGACCGAACCCAGGGCCTTGCACTTGCTAGGCAAGCGCTCTACCACTGAGCTAAATCCCCAACCCCCCATCTTAAGATTTTTTATTTGTGTATGTGTATGCACATGTGAGTGCAGTACCTCTGGAGGCCAGAAGAGGGCATTAGATCCCCTGAAGCTAGAGTTAGGTGGCAGGAGATGCCTGACAGTCTGGTCCTTCACAGTAACTCAAGCTCTCTTAATTGCTGGGCTTCATTCTCCAGCCTCCCTGCAGTGACCTAATTACTTCCCACTAGGTCCCATTTCTAAAAGGTTCTATGACTTCCCAACCCAGCCACACTAGGACCAAGGCCCAGAACAAACACTCCAGCCGAGTGTGGTCTGAGGATCAGACTCTGGTCCTCTCCCAACTCAGGCAACTGCCCTAGCACTGAGTCATATCCCCTGACCATATTCCATATTTTGATTAGGTTTTGAGAGCAGGTCGGGGGTGTGGTGGCACAGTTCTGCAATCGCAGCACCTAGATGGATGGCAGAGGCAAGAAAATCAGGAGTTCAAAGGTGACCTTGTCTACCTAGCAAGTTTTGAGACTAGCCTGGGTTACATAAAACCCTGTCCAAAAAAGAAAAAGGACAAGGTCTCACTGATTGGTCCAGGTCTCCTGAGTATTGGGATTATAAGCATGTAAGATATTCAGCCTTATAAAGCACTTATTTATTTTTGGTTAATTAAAAATGTACTACCTTTTAATTTTGTCTTGTGTACGTGTATGGTACACTTGTATCATGGTCACAGGACACTTTGTGTAGTAGTCAGCTCTCTCCTCCCCTAACTGGGTTATGGAGACAGAATTCAGGTCTTTAGGTTTGCATGAAAACACTTATACTGCTGAGCTGTCTCTCCAGCCGCATAAAAATTAAAATAAAGGGGGTTGGGGATTTAGCTCAGTGGTAGAGCGCTTGCCTAGGAAGCGCAAGGCCCGGGGTTCGGTCCCCAGCTCCAAAAAAAAGAACCAAAAAAAAAAAAAATTAAAATAAAGTAAGGTGAATATAGCTAGGCATGATGGCATGCCTATAATCCTAGAACTCAGGGAGCAGAGGCAGGTGGATCTCCGTAAGTTCAAGCCCAGCCTGAGCTACACAGCCGGAAGACCTCCAATTGGAAACAAAACCAAGTGGAAACCACCACCCCCTCTTTGACTAAGTCCATATTAGACATGTCTAATCCATCCCCAAACCCGTCTTTCCTGCTAGCCCAGTGATGGGGACTGGGCAGTGAGCGGGTACGACCTGTTTTCTCCAGCAGATACTGGGGGCCATGGAGTCTCAGGTTGGGGGGGGGCCGGCCGGCCCGGCCCTGCCCAACGGGCCACTCCTTGGGACAAACGGAGCCACTGACGACAGCAAGACCAACCTCATCGTCAACTACCTACCCCAGAACATGACGCAGGACGAGTTCAAGAGTCTCTTCGGCAGCATTGGGGACATTGAATCCTGCAAGTTGGTTCGGGATAAGATCACAGGTGTGGCTCTCTCTGTGCGTGGCCCCCGGTGGGAAGCAGGGAGGAAGTGTGACCTTGGTGGGGGCACCTCAAGATGACTGGAGCCAAGTGGCTCTCTGGGGAACACATTTCAGGGGGGAGGATAATAAGAGTGGGGAGCTGTCCAGTGGCAGAGTTGGCTGGGGACACGGGGCGACCCAAGAAGTCACACTTCTGATCTCCCACAGGACAGAGCCTAGGCTATGGGTTTGTGAACTACTCTGACCCCAATGATGCAGACAAAGCCATCAACACTCTCAATGGCCTCAAACTGCAGACCAAGACCATCAAGGTGAGTGTCCCCACCCTCTGTGACGCTGGCCCCTCGGCCCCTCACCGCTGTCCCTGTCTCCTGCCACCATCCCCTCTGTTCCTGAAGCTTCTATTCTGTCTCCTGTTAGTTGCCTGGCTTTATCTCGGGGCTGTCTCCTCACTCCTCAGTGTGAGAGATTACTATATACTTTATTATTCTGTGTATGCGTGTGCATGGTCACACATGTGCCATGGGTGGAGATTACAGCAAACTTGTCAGAACTGGTTTTCTCCTTTCACCATGTGGGTCCTGGGGATCAAAATCAGACAGGTCACCTTGGCACTGGTGCCTTTACCTGCTAAGTCATTCCCCTGGCTGGAGAATATACTATCAACAGGATATCACTTTCTTTGGAAGATAGGAAATCTACCAGGCCCAGGAGGAAGGACAGAGTGACCAGGACCCCATGGACAGACCCCCATTCTGTCTTTGTCCTGGAAAGGGGGGTGGGGCCCATCTGCCATCTGGAATCTAATTAGGGACTGGGGAGGGGGCAGGCTAGAATGGCCCCTCCCCCACCTCCGTGTAGTGCCCCTCCCCCGTGGCCTCCCTTCTCAGCAGCTGCAGCTGGGACCAAGTGAGCCCAAGTTCCCTTGGGAGAAATCACCATGGAAACCCCCCTCTTTAACTTGGCCTGGGGGTGTTTGGGCTCCTCCTTTCAAATCTGCTGCAGGACCCCTGGGGAGGCCAGGCGCAGGGTGCCCATCTGGCCCCCAATTTATCATGGGTACAGAAGCATAGGAATCTTTTCCTCTCCCCCATGTGGGGAGAAGAGGAAGATGGTACCGCTGGATGGGCCTTTCTGTGGGTCAGCAGTCCAGAAGCCCGGGGGGGGGGTGGTTAATCTTCAGGTATGCATAAGAGTGGATCATGACTCTGGTTGTGGGACACAGCTCGTGTGCAAGTGACTGCTGTCAGATGACTCTGCATAATTACGGTTTGAAGTATAGGGCAGGGGGCTGGGGATTTAGCTCAGCGGTGGGCGCTTACCTAGGAAGCGCAAGGCCCTGGGTTCGGTCCCCAGCTCTGAAAAAAAAAAAAAAAGAACCAAAAAAAAAAAAAAAAAAAAAGTATAGGGCAGGGCAGGGAATGTGGCTCAATGGTAGGGTGCTTACCCAGCCTGTAGAGGCTCTGAATTCCAGCTACAACATAGAAATAAACAAATGAATGTTGGGGGTGGGGGGCTGGGAGAGAGCTCAGTTGTTTGGATTGCTTTGAAGGCCTGAGTTTGATTCCCAGAACCCTAATCAACAAGCCAGATGTGTAAACCAGGCCTAGTGGTAGGAAACCTTGATCCCAGGACTTAGGACACAGAGGCAGGCAGATCTCTGTGAGGTGGGGCTACCCTGGTCTACATAGCAAGTTCTGGGGCAGCCAGAGCTGTATGAGACCCTGTCAAAGATAAAAAGAAAAACGAAGAAAAGATTTGGTGTTCTTTGCCTGTAACTTAGTATGGAAGGCGAAGCAGCAAGATTCCTTGCATTCTACCTCAAAGGTGGGCAGCTCCTAATGACTCAAGGTTGAACCCTGGCCAACACAGGCACACATCCTCATGCACAAGATTTGAGGGCTGGGGCTCAGTTTCTGCAAGTAACACTGACCCGGCATGCACAAAGCTCTGGGTTGGCTCTCCAGCACCACAAACAGTGGGCCTGTGGTCCCAGCCTTCTACAAGTGCAGCCAGGGTATCAGAAGTTTGAGGTCACCTTTGGTCTCATGGCAAGTTCGATGCCATCCTGGTCTACATGAGACCCCATCTCAATAAACAAACTGCAACCACAGACAAAGTGACCGTGAATGTGCAGACCCTGATGCTAATGTGGCACTACAATTCCTCTTGTGGCTTTCAGGATGCGCCAGGGGACCTGACTGTTAGAATAAGGTATCTGTGTGGCTCGGTATGGTTGCGTGCGTCTCCCGTGTTGGGGTCTGTGGGCCCTATGTGCTGTAGGGTTGGTGCAGGGTCAGCACCGACTGCTTTCTTCCTGTAGTTCTGGAGGACCAACATTACCAGCATGGCAGTAACTTTATGACACCCTCTAGCTAGTTTTCTTACCAAAGCTGTGCAGTGGCTGACTTCGTATCCTTGTTGATCACGTCTAAATTGTGCCTTGGCAGATTTGTGCCAAAATGTTTCCAGCTACTTGGGTGCCCCAGGTCCCATCCTGGTGTGGAATAAGTGAAAAGTGTTGCCTGTACCTCCCCTCAGACACCACACCCCAGAAGAAAAAAAAAGGCCAAGTAATGGCTGAGGTGTTGTTGTAGGATGTAACTTTCCCTGGGTTGAAGAAGCATGCGTGCCTACTCATCCCCAACAGAGACCCCACAACAGACCAAAGGACAGTTCCACCCAAATCCAACTTGGTGAACCATGAGTTCTATTGGGGTTCCTTATAGGAATATGGGGGAGGGGTATTTATAGGAGCAAAATGACTCAAAGACAGCTGCATCACCAAGGCGCACCCCAGCATGGGTAACAGCTCACACAGCTGGGAACCTGAAGCACACTGGCCTATCTGAGAGTCTTCTTTGCAACTCTGTTCTGCTGGTCTCAGAGGGACTGCCTGCTTTTACTGCAGAAAGAGGCCTAGTGAATCTGCTCGGTTTCAGGAACTTCCTGAAACTGTTTTGAGTTATTTACCTTCCTGCTTAAGGAGCTTCCCTGCAAGATGAAATGTTTCATGGTTTAGTAGTACCCCACCCCTTCCTCTTACGTCCTTCCTGCCCCCTTTTCTTCAATGATCCCTGAGCCTTGGTGCGGGTGACTACAGATGTCCCCCAGTGGCTGAAAAACAGGCCACCATGCCAGACCAACTGTCACTTGTTCTCAGGAGCTCACCAGCCGTTATGAGTTGAGGCTGATGAAGGTGATCCTTGGGCATAAACATACACTTAGAAGGCAATTTGACAAGAACGGTGGTTCTCAACCTTTCTAACACTATGACATTTTAATACATTTCCTCATGTTGTGGTGATCCCCAACCATATCATTATTTTCTTACTACTTTATAACTATAATTTTGCCACTGAGTCATAGTGTAAATATCTGATATGCAGGATACCTGATATTCGACCCCCCCAAAGAGGTCATGACCTACAGGTCAAGAAACACTGATCTAGGGGTTGGGGATTTAGCTCAGTGGTAGGGCACTTGCCTAGTAAGCGCAAGGCCCTGGGTTGGGTCCCCAGCTCCGGAAAAAAAAAAAAAAAAGAATTAAAAAAAAAAAAAAAAAAGAGAGAAACACTGATCTAGAAAAACCATACAAGTTGCTTCCCCATTGGGACTTACAACCTCCTCAGACGCAGGTTTTTGTCCTGGCTTCTAGTACCAGACAGGAGCTCTCTTTTGGAGCGGGCCTTAAGTCCAATTGGAAGGCTGTTGGTCTCACCCAGGACCACGAGACCGCAAAGCCACTGCGACAGAAGCGGGCACAGGGAGGTGCTGTCAGTACTTGAGCACACATGGCCATAGCCATGCGGGAATGTTGGTGGCGGTTCTTCACCACCAGCCTGCATGTGGCCCCTTTGGCACTACAAAAGCCAGGCATCAGTGGGCATTCCCGTTCGGTCCCAGCTTTATTTTCCTGTGTCCTAAAGTCAGCACAAGCGCTGTCCCCAGCAAGAGCGCGTGACCCTTAGGTTCAGGCATGCGACCAAGAGCAGTAGCAATAGTTTTTATGGTCTTTGGGGCACACGGGCTTCCCTGGCCGACAACTCACAGGAAAGTACCCAACCCTGGCACTGGGGTTTTCATTCAATAAACGTATGGCCTCTAAGAATTCCTTTTCCACCCACATAGTGTGTCTTTTGGGATTTTTTTCCTTTCAACGAACCTAGCTCCAGTGGGGTTGTAAAATAAGCGGAGGAACCATTGCTCCCGGTGATGGCTCTGATTTTTCTTCTTCTTTGTTCTGCCCCCACCCCAACCCACCCCCGCTGTTTTGTTTGTTTTTAAGACAGGGTTTCTCAGTGTAGCCCTGGCTGCCCTGGAGCTCACTCTATAAGACCAGGCTGGCTTGAACTTAAGAGATCCTCTTGCCTCTGCCTCCTGAGTGCTGGGATTAGAGGGGTGCACCAGCATCTGACTACAGTGGTTTTCTAAATCTGCAAAACATTCAGAGGTTAGCGTTATGTTATCTGTTTAATAAAACCTTTCTTCAGCGACTGGGCAGGAAGACAAGGCGACATCCCACACCGTCGTCCCCTAACAAATGGCGGGTTACAAAGATGACCTCGGGGAAGCTCTCTGAAAGTCCGTTGTTCCCTGTCCTCAGCAAGGGTCAGGTGACCAGAGGTTCCCAACTGAGAAGACACTAAAGTCAGACGTAAGCAAGCTCTAGTCCAGCATGGACCCTCCGTCCATTTGTATCAGTGCTTGCTCCATAGATCAAGGTTGGCTACAAAGCACAGACAGGAGGCGCTAACTTAGCACCTGTAACTCAGTCATTCTCTCTGAGGCATTAAGTTTCCATATCCTAGAGCTCTTCCTTGGAGCCTCCCTACATTTCTGCACACACACACACACACACACACACACACACACACACACACACACACACACACACACACAAACTCAGTGAGCCTGACCTGCTCAGACCTACTTGGGGACAAAAGTGAATGTGGCCCTCCTTTCACCCCTGTGTGCCTCCTTGCATCAGGCAGGCCCTGGGCTGACACCATGACTGTAGCCTCTGCACTCTCCACACCTAGCTGTTCGGGGAGTTTGTGGCTGGCAAACCACCTCCGCCTCTAAACATACCCCTTGCTGGAAGGAAATGTGCCCTCCTCAGTCTGGGGGATAGTTCCCCGCCCTGGGACAGCCTTGATCGTCCTCACCTGTATCGTCCTAGCACAGGTGTCTTCTGGGAGAGGCTCACCAGGTTCCTCAGCAGCAGTCTGGCTTCTATGTGGCCTCCTTAGGAGCTCCAGCTCGACCCAGATCCTGGCACCTTTGTCTCGGAGTAACTGGACCAGACCGGTTCCTCTGCTTACCCTTTACTGTCTCCTCAGGATGTCCTTTCCTTCATACGTAGGTCTAAGTCCCGGGGACCTGCCACAACCCTTCCTACTTTAAAAAGATCTTGCCCACAAAGGGCTCAGCACAGCCACTAAAACTCCACACCAGCCTCTGGGTCCCCGCTGGACCCACATTTTCTTAACTCCTCCATGAACACGGGCCTACCTAGCTCAGCGAGCTGGGGTTCAGACACAGCTTTCCTTATTCCAGGATCCACATGAGCGCTTTCTCCCCTCCAGTCCCTCCACTCGGGTCATTTATGGAGACCTCAGGAGGAGATAACCAAGAGCTCCTAGATGAGCCGTCCATCAGGACCGATTGTGCTCACACTGTCTCCGGTCACGCGGCCTTGTCTGAAGGAGGGAAGTGGGAGGTTACACCGCTGTTTTCTGTCTCCACAGCAGCCATGATCCCTTCTGCTCCCAAGTCCCACAGCCTCCGGGCCAGGCTGACCCAGGCTCTTTCACCACATCCTTAAAAGTCCCCCCAACCTCAGAGCGCTTCCTGGTCCCTCTGTAAAGCCCCATCTGAATGTAGGGTCACAGACCTCCCTATTTTCCACACTAAAGGTCAGCCTTGAGGGGTCCTCTCTCACCCTGACCATCTCTCTCGTCCTCTCCTTCATTTGATTTACTTCCTAAATCCGAGGCTAACCCTGAGGACGCCTCATCTTGCCCTTCTTGTTGCAACTGTTCCTTTACACAACCTGCTCAGCCGCCATCTTACCCTCAGGTCCATTTCTGACTACAGCACAGTGAGCAGGCAGCCTCTGCTGCACTAATCTTAAAGACTGCAATCTCTACACTTTCCCCTGCTCTCAGAGCAAGTCCGTCTTCACGTGGTGGCCCCCACTTATCACGCAGGCCACCTCATACCACGCAGACGAACACTGCCGCGCTGAGCCTCCTCCCACAGACATCCCTGACTTCCATGGCTCAGCCTTGGTGGCAATGTCTGCCGCCCAAGGCAAGAAGCATGCAACTGCTGTCACAGCACAGCCGCGGCACACGGCCACACACCACGTAGGAAAAGGCAGCTCTCAAGGACTTTCCTCCTCAATCGCCCTTCTCAGCCTCAGCTGCACGCCTTGCACTCGCTCCTCCCCAACTCATCTCTGGTTCTGTCGAGTCCCCGATCAGCAGACAAATATATTATGTGACAAAACTTTTCCTGGAGCGACGCAACATACACATCTACTAACTCTAATAAAGGACCCCACAGCAGCCCAGAGTGTGGATACCACCAGAGTACAGCTTGGTAAACCAACGCCTTTTATTGGGATTACTTACAGGAGCATTCGTGAGGAGTTACAGGAGCAAAAAAGACTCAGACAGCTGCATCACCAAAGCCTACTTTAGCAGTGACAGCTCACAAAAGCTGGGAGCTTGGAGCACAATGCACAGCCTGCAGGCAGCCCAAAGGGTAGAGGGTGGCCTTTCCAGGCGCCTTGGTTGGTCTAAATCTCTTGCAGGCAGCTCAACTGGTTTCTCCTTCCAGGCAGCCAGCCTGGCCTCAGAGTCACTTTTGTATCTTGGGCTTAGTCTTCTTTGCAGCTCTGTTCTGCTGGTCTCAGTGGGACTGCCAGCATTTACTGCTGACTCTGGTTGAGAAGAGGCCTGGTGAATCTGCTCAGTTTCAGGGACTTCCTGAAGCTATTTTCAGTTATTTACCTTCCTGCTTAAGGAGCTTCCCTGCAGGATGGAATGTTTCAGTTTTGGAGGAACTGTGTAAGGTGCTTGCTGCAAAAGCCTAAAGACCTAAGTTCAAAACCCCAGAATTCAGGCAAAGATGCACAGGGTTGTGGGCATCTGTAGTCTCTTGCACGGAGACAGGAAGTAGAAACAGGAGACTGTCTGGAAGCTTACAGGCCAGGTGTGCTGGTGTCCACGCAGTAAACGACACCAAGGTGGGGAAGTGAGGGCGCCAACACTTGTGGCTGTCCTCTCTCACACACGTGCTGTAGGATTGTGTATCTATCTCTATACAGACTTGAGAGGATAGCTAGATCCACCCTGTGCCTTACAGGACCTGAGACCTAAGATGCCAGCCCTGGCTGGGTGTGGTGGTCCAGGCCTGTAGTTCCATCACTCACTGCTGCAGGTCCTTCTCAGCTGCCCAGGGTCACACAGTGAGGCCAACACTCGCTGCTCCAATCCAGGTGTGGTGCTGCACACCGCTAATCCCAGCACTCTGGGGTTGGAGCAGGTGGATTTCTGAGCTGGATGTGGGTCTGGTCTACACAGTATGCTCCAGACCACTGTCTCAACAACAACAAAAACAACAACAAACAAAAAACCCCTGCACAGTCCCATGGTGGAGTTAGAAAACCTCAAACACTAAGCTACTATTTATTTATTTATTTATTTATTTATTTATTTATTTTTGTAAAAAGAAAAAAATTTTTTGAGACGGGCTCCCCCCTGACCGCTGGAGCGTGCTGTATAGGCCAGACAGGTCTGAACTCACATGGAGATGTGCCTGCCTCTACCTCAGGAGTGCTGGGATGGCGGGCGAGCATCACCACACTCAGCTCACCTGGGGCAGACGGAGAGGGCTTCTCTCTTGCCGCCGGCGTGACAGCCCTAGTCCTGACTAGGTTTGTTGTTGGTTTTTTCATAACATTTACTCGCGATGTTTGGCTGCGGGGAAGCAGAGGACGGACAGCTTTTGGAATCAGTTCCCTTCTTCCACCCTGTGAGTCTGGGAGATCAAACTCAGGTTACCAGGCTTGGTGGCGGCCCCTTTGCCCGCTGCTGAGCCATCTCAACAGCCCCTAATTCGTTATTTGTAACGGAGCAACACAGCCCCACAGTGCCCCTCCCCAAACAAATGCCAGACCATAACAATGGTCCCTATCTGCCCCAGGTTCAGAGGTTTGAATAGAAGCAGCAGAAAGCAGACAGACCAGCAGAAAGGAGGGGGAGGGGCGCTCGCGACCCTCCCACCCCACAGACTGGTCACCCCATTGACACTTGTGGGCGGGGCCCCTGCACCGAGTCTCCAGGACATTGATAAAGACACAATGAGCTGGGGTTCCACAGTACTCTGTAAACAGACTTTTCTTTTCCCCACCTCACAATACTGGGATTGTTTCTCTGCTGCGAATGTCTGAGCTGGCCGACTTGTGAGCAGCTGCAGGACTGAGGATTGGTGAGATGCGGACTTAGTGGTGGCACAAATGGAACGGCCATATTGAGACGTACAGAGCTCACAGCCAGAGAAATCACCTTGAGATAAGTCATCGGGGGCCAGTGAGGGGCCAGCAGTTGACCCCTCGCACTTGCTGCCCAACCTGATGACTTGAATTTGACCACACAGATCTGCATGATGCAAGGGCAGATTGCACCCCAAGTTGTCCTGTGACCTCTACACGTAAACTTTGGATAGCATAACATACGCACAGACTAGAAATAATGTAAAAAAAGCTAAGCTGAGAGTCGAAGTGGGTGGGAAGGGCATCTCAGATTGTGGACCGGCAGAAAGGTGTTTCTATGGGGTGGGGTAGACACAGGGCCTCCAACTCGGTCTGGGAGGCATCCCATCTAATTCTGTGGAGTGTTAGTATTACAGACAAGAGCCACCAAGGCTGGCACTTTGAGACTTTCAAATCCAGCAAGTGCAAAGGTCTTAGACTGCCTGGTCCATCAGGGTGAAAGAGAGGAAGCAGGGGTGTGGGGTGGTGCAGATGAAAGCTGAGTGGTGACCTTACTGCAGGCAAGGCCTTGTGGACAGAGAGCTCAGTGATTGGAGCTGTAGTGAATTGGTAGAGCAGTTTTCAAGCATGCAAGGCCCTGGAGGGGTGGGGGCAGACCTCTCACAGGGACAGAAGCACTCAGGCTGGGGAGAGGTGCCCACTGCCAAGCTTGAAATCTGAGTTCAATTCCTGGGACCCACATGGTGGAACTGGAGAACCACCTTCCAAAGCTGTTCTCTGACCTCCACAGTAAAGCATGGCACATGCGCTCACTAAAATGTAATGTAAAGTTGATTTCATTTTGGGGGGCTGGAGAGATGGCTTAGCAGTTAAGAGCACTGGCTGCTCTGGCAGGAAACGGAGGTTCAATTCCCAGCACTCACAGAGCAGGTCACAACTGTCTTATAACTAGTTCCCGGGAAGTCACTGCCCCCTTCTGGCTCATGTGGGTACTGCATGCACACAGGGCTCAAGCATACCTGAAGGCAAAAGACTCATACACACAAAACAAAAACAAAATAAGACTTTTTATCAAAGTTAACATTTTTGAGCTGAGCACTGGTGGCGCACACTTCTAATCCCAGCACTCAGGAAGCAGAAGCAGGCGGATCTGTGAGTTTGAGGCCAGCCTGGTCTACATAGCAAGACTGTCTCAAACTGCTTAAAATTTTGGACAAGGTCTTTATGTAGCCCTAGCTGTCCTGGCCTTACACTCACACAGCTCCGAATCTCACCCCCATGCCACAGACACAATATTTATATTTATATTTATATTGTATTTATAGCTTTGCAAACAACTTTGTGTTCTGGGCTCTCGTCCATACGCGGGTCTTGAGCAGGCACGGGTCATCCACTTTTGCAGAACCGTCCTCTTCCTGCTGAGCGCTTGCTGTCCCAGGCTTTCCTTATTGGTTTGAGGCAGGGGCTCAGCTATTCCGCCCTGGCGGTCCTGGAACCCACTGGATAGACAAAGCTGGCCTCAAACTCACAGAAGTCCGCTTGCCTCTGCCTCCTCAGTTCCAGAATCAAAGGTGTGCGGCACCCTCCTGGCTCGCCCAAACTTTTCCTTTTCTTGAGACAAGCTCTCTCACCCAGAACTGGGCATGACCCACAGTTAAGACTGGATGCCAGGGGTCACCCCGTGTGCACAGGGACATTTAGCTTTTTGGGTTTTGTTTGTTTGTTTAGATAAAAAATTATTAGTACTAATCCCAGCATTTGGGAGGCAGTGGTAGGAGGATCTTTGAGTTCAAGGGAGGTCAGCCTGGTCTACAGAGTGACTTTCAGGACAACCAGGACTACAAAGAGAAACCCTGTCTCAAAAAAATTAATTATTATGGGGGCTGGAGAGATGGCTCAGTGGTTAAGGCACTGACTGCTCTTTCCGAGGTCCTGAGTTCAAATCACAGCAACCACATGGTGGCTCACAACCGTCTGTAATGAAATCTGATGCCCTCTTCTGGTGTCTGAAGACAGCTACACGTACTCATATGTAATAAATAAATAAAATATTTTTTAAAATTAATTATTATTATTGTGGGGGAGGTAAGCAGTGTGGAGGTCAGGATGGCCTTTGGGAGCCATTGTTTTCTCCTTCCACCGCTGGTTCTGGGGAACGAACCCAGGCTGTCAGAGTTTCCTGCAGAGCCATCTGCTCAAACCCTGCTTTGCCTTTGAGCCGGGGCAGTCTGTGGCTCAGCCCACACGTGACCTTGCCATTGCGGATTTTTCACTTCGGATCCTCCCGCCTCTGTCTGCCTGGCTCTGCGGTGCTCAGTGCACACTGCTCTGTTCCGCGTGAGGCTGGAGCCAGCCTGTCAGTAGATAAGCCGTCCACTCACTCAGCCCCAGCCCTCGGTCACTTGTTAAGTGGCCTGCATTTCTGAGGTTTGTCAGTTCCTATGACCCTCACTGCCCTCTGATCCCGCCCAGGTGTCCTACGCACGTCCCAGTTCTGCCTCCATCCGGGATGCCAACCTGTACGTCAGTGGCCTCCCCAAGACCATGAGTCAGAAGGAGATGGAGCAGCTCTTCTCCCAGTACGGCCGGATCATCACTTCCAGAATCCTGCTGGACCAGGCCACAGGTCAGAACGCAGGGAGGGAGGGTGCGCTGGACCAGGGTGTCCCCAGGGGAGATCATATGAGAAGGTACAGAGAGACTGATACCCTTGTACCCCGGCAGGTGTCTCTCGGGGCGTGGGATTCATCCGCTTTGACAAGAGGATCGAGGCAGAAGAGGCTATCAAAGGACTGAATGGGCAGAAGCCACTGGGTGCTGCTGAGCCTATCACGGTCAAGTTTGCAAACAACCCAAGTCAGAAGACAGGGCAGGCCCTGCTCACCCACCTGTACCAGTCCTCTGCTAGGCGCTATGCTGGTCCCCTGCATCATCAGACACAGCGCTTCCGGTGAGCCAGAGTCCCCAGACCCCAGGCCAGGTGCCTCAAGCCTGCAGCGGCTCTCCCTGAGCCTGCTCCCTGCAGAGAGTGGGGACCCAAGGACACCCCACCAGCAGGAACATGGTCTAGTACATAGGGCAGGAGCTCAGTGTGTGCTGGCAACTATACTTGTCCAACTGAGGCTGTCTGTCTGTCTCCCCTAGCCCGCCCCTCATGTCTTAGTTATGGTTTCTATTGTTGTGATAAAGCTATGTCAAAAAGCAGTGTGAGGATAGAGGGGTTCATTTCATCTTACAGCAGATAGTCACCGTGAGGGGCACTCAGGGCAGGAACTGGCAGTGGGAACTGAAGCAGGAACCATGGGACACTGCTTACTGACCTGCTGTCCATGCCTCGCTCAGCCAGGTCCCACTGCACAGAGGTGGCACAGCCCACAGTGGGCTGGCACGGCCCAGTCAATCAAGAAAACGCCCCTCAGACTTGCCCACATGCCAGTCTGATGGAGGCAGCTTCTTGATTGAGGGTCCTCCTCCTAGTCTGATGGTGGCATCTTCTTGATTGAGGGCTCTCCTCTTAGACGACCCTCTTGTGTCCAACAAATAACAAAACAGTAAGCAAAAAACCTGAGGCACAGCCTGGACATCCTGTCTGTCTCTCCTGCTCTGCTTCTCTCTTAGTCTCTCTGTCTGTGCCTATTTCTTTCTCTCCATGTCTCTGTTTCTCTTTCTTTTCTTGCCCCTCCTTTTCTCTCTTTCCGCTCTCTGCCCACACATGGGTTCCCCTGGGCCTCAGCTTCCTCATGGATGACACCACAGCCAAACATGGTAGCCGGCTAGAACGGCTTGTGCTGGGCATTTTACTGCGAATTCCTCACCCCAGAGAGAATGTACAAGCCCAGAAGGAGGTTTGAACCTAGGATCCGAACTAGTCACTCTCAGGCTCTCCCAAGCGGGAGATCAGTGGTAGACCTGGGATGGCCCAAGCTCCCCATCCTCCTGCGGGCGCAGGACCCGAGGGAGCCTGAAGAACAGGACAAGGACATTCAGCCTGGTGGCAGCAGAGATAGTAAGAAGCAGTCCCAAATGAGCGAGGTTCCGTGCCAGGCGGTGTCCAGCAGGGCTGGGAGCAGGCGGCGGGGGCAGGGCCCTGCTGAAGGCTGTGGGGGTGGGGAGGACTGGCTGTCACATCACAGGGGGTGGGTCACAGGCCACTCTGACAGCTGCTTCTGCCTCCACAGGCTGGACAATTTGCTCAACATGGCCTACGGAGTCAAGAGGTAACAGTGCCCTGCTGTACTGTCTCCATCCCTCATAGCCCTCTTCCCTTGATGACCATCCTCTAACCCCTGCATGTACCTTGTCTCTGGGACCCTGGGTAGCCATTTCTTCCTGTCATGACTATGAGCAGAGCAAATGTCTAGAGAAAGCAGCTATAGGAGGGTCATGGAAGGCTGTTGCTTTCCACATTTCTTTCTTTTTAATAGTAATTTTTGAGTTTTTTAAAACTTGTTCATTTTTATTTCATATGCAATGGTGTTTTTGCCTGCATGTATGTCTGTGTAAGGTTCAGAAGCCCTGGAACTGGAGTTACAGACAGGCGTGAGCTGTCGTGGGGGTGCTGGGAATTGAACCTATGCCCTTTGGAAGAGCAGCCAGCCAGTGTTCTTGATGGGCTGAGCCATCTCTCCAGCCCCTCACACACCTCTTTTTATCATCTCAACAAAAGTAGGCCTTTGTGGTCCCTAGTTCCCACATTAACCCTCTGAGAGCCACTGACAACTACTTGTTTTGGTGCTAGGACAGGACCTCAGGACTTCTGCATACCAGGCCTGCACTGAGTCATGGCCCCAGCCCCTCACTGGGGGATTCTAAGCAGGGGCTCCATAGCCATTTCCTAAGCCCCACATAGCAGCTACCGTTGTTGACTTTCTCAAGTTCTGTGGAAGGCTCCCCTGCCTCCCCCCAGTCACTATGATCCGTGAGCGCTTCCTAGCTTCATCAACAACCCTGCTCTTGGGAAAGGTTCCATATTGATCGTGTCACAAGCCGTTGGGAGTATGCGGAATATCAAAGGCTGGGCTTGAGGCCAAGGGGTACAGCATGGCCCAGGCAGGTGTGATCCTCTTGAACATGACTTGAGACAGAACACAGGGCTTGGCACATAATAAAAGGTGGCCACATATCAATTCTGTCGCTGATGTTCCTGGTCTCAGCCCCATGGGAATGAGATGTGTGAGTGGTGCTCAGGGCAGTGCAGGGCCAGCATAAGAGATGACGGTGACTCAGGAGAGGCCTGGAGATCACCTAGCTGTCACCTAGTGAAAGACTCAGAGCAGGGTGACTTAGTTCTGAGGGTAGGGAGTCAGTGGCAATGTAGTTCTCTGTCCTTTGACTCATTTAGTTAACAACCAACCAACCAACCAAGTGTAACCTGACAGGTGAGACAGCCAAGAAAACAATGTCAGGAACATGGTGATGACCTCAACAGTTGTCCTCCTTACCCATCAGGACTCCTTGGGACACAAGGACCTGTCACGAAGCTTGACATGGAAACCTGAATATGTCTTATTTACTTATATTTCTACTTGTTTGTTTATACGGTTGTTTATGAGATGGGGTTTCACTGTGTAGCCTGGTGTCCCGGAACTCACTCCATAGACTAGACTGCCTTGGAACTCACAGGAATCCACCTGCATCAGGAGTACTGGGATTAAAGGCATGTGCCATGGGCCTAGATGATGATGATGGTGGTGGTGGTGATGATGGTGATGGTGATGATGGTGATGGTGATGGTGGTGGTGATGATGGTGATGGTGATGGTGGTGGTGGTGGTGGTGGTGTGGTTATCATCATCATTTTGTACTGGAGAGGAGACTCAAGGCCTTTTGAATAGGCATTAAAGAGCACACGCCCAGCCCTCTTTGTATCTCCTGACCCAGGCCCTCATGTAGTGCTGGCAGGTCAGCAGCCCCGACTGAGCATGTCCTTGAACGCCCTGCTCCCTCTGCCCTCCCTCCTGAATGTGAGGTTGCAGGTATGCTCAGCTTATCTTCTTACTTTTTATTTTGAGCTTGTGATTCTCCTGCCTCTGCCTCCCAATGACGAGCCTGTACCATCAGACCAGCTTCTTCTTCATGACTTCACAGATAGATTTGTCCTTTTTTTTAGATGTTAGTGACCTCAGCATATGATCTATTTTCTATAAATGGAGAACTTTCACCTTTTTCCTTAAAGAAACATTTGACCAGTTTCTTGTAGGCATCTCTAAATCACCAATGTTAACCATTAACTAATTAAAATAAGGGTCCCTTCACATAGAGCCCATGAGTTTAGACAGTCTGACAGTCAAATAGCTAAGTGCTAATGGGAAGGTAGCGTATACTGCTTGAATACACTGCAAACAACGTGACACTCCATCAGCTGCTCAAAACAGCACAGTCTTTTCTTTGATTCTCCTGAATTACCCTCTTTACTTTTCTTCCACCTCCTCTCCTACCCCCTTCCTTTTTTCTAGACAGAGTATTACTATGTAGTTCTGGCTGGACTTGAACTCACAGAAATCCCCGTCTCTGCCTCCTGAATGCTAGATGTGCTACCACATAAGGCCTTTTGCTACTGCTTCCTCCTCCTCTTCCTCCTCCTCTGTTTTGAGGTTTATTTTAATACAAGTTCTCACATATCCCAGGCTGACTTCAAACTTGAGGTATGGATGAAGAGGGCATTGAACTCCTCACCCTCCTATCTCTGCCTGCCAAGTGCGGAATGACACACAGAGCCATCCATCACCATGTCTGGCTTTCTGTGAAGTAGAGGCAGGGATGGGACAGTTGGGGCTGGGGAGATGGCTCGATGTAACACAGCGTAAGGACTTGGGTTCAGATCTCCAGTACCCGTGTAAAACCCAGGAGACAGATCAAGGGTCAAAGTTTGTTTTGAGATAAGGGTTTGCTCTGTGACTCAGCTTTCCAGGAGCTGGAGTTATAAACCTCAGCCACATTCAATTTGCAACTTTAAACTTACAAAGGGGGACCAGCAAGATGGCCAAGAGCGTAAAGGACTTGCCACACAAGCCTGACCACCCGAGGTCAATCCCCAGAAGCCACATAAAGGTAGAAGGAGAGAACCAACTCTACAGACTCGATCTCTGACCTCCACATGTGTCATGGCGTGTGTACTCCCTTCCCACCAGACAGACACACACACACACACAAATAATAATAATAATAAAAATATAATAAAAACAATAAAACTATATTAAAATTTCTAATGACTATATCTTCTGATCTTTATAACTCAAAAGGCAGATTCAGGAAGATTACAAATTAGAGGCTAGCCTGGGCTACATGGTGAGACCCAGTTTAAATTAGCAATAATCGCGCTTTAGATAAACCTCATTGGTTACAATACTGCCACTGCACAAAGCTGAGACCCAGTTTCAAAAAAGCCAAAACATGGGCTGGAGAAATGACTCAGAGGTTAGCACTGGCTGCTCTTGCAGAGGATCCAGGTTCAGTTCCCCAAAGCTACCTGGTGACTCACAGCCATCTGTAACAACTCTAGTTCCAAATAAGCATGCATTTCAAATAAATACATGCAGGCAATCGCACATAAAAACAAAATAAGCACAAACTGGGCATCCCACCCACCTTCAGGCTCAGTACTAGGGAGGATCTCTGAGTACAAGGCCAGCCTGGTCTATATATAGTTCCAGGGCAGGCAGAGCTACAAAGCAGCATTGTCTGGAACAACCAAAATAAACAAATAAATCCAAAATATAATTTTGAAAAAGCTTAAACAAGCAAACAAAACCAATTTGTGAACTGTTTGTTTCTGGAAATTCCCATTTAGTATTTTCAAACCATAGGCAGACATGGGTAATTGAAACTGGAGGAAGAGAGACTTCGAGTCAGGAGGGACTGCTGTTTATGTTTCAGACAGAAAAGACCAGAAAGGCACACAGATGAGGAGGGAGGCCATTTTCTAGCATCAGAGGCGGGGGCTGGAACCACTAACTGGGCTCAGCTTCTGTAGGGCCAGTTTCCACTCATGTAGGGTAAGTCAAAATGGAGTCAGTTGTCAGGCAGGGCTAGTATATGCTAGGTTCCTTCCCTAGGACCACACCATGGAGGCTATGGCAAGAACTGCAGTCTGGTTTGAGGCCAGCATTGGGTACAGATTCAGTTTCTCTCGTGTCTTCTCTCTCTCTCTCTCTCTCTCTCTCTCTCTCTCTCTCTCTCTCTCTCTCTCTCTCTCTCTCTCTCACACACACACACACACACACACACACACACACACACACACACACACACCACACTACACCACACCACACCGTTGGTTTTACAAAGGTGGAACTGGGGATGTAGCTTGGTCAGAAGAGCGTTTGCCTGGTATGCACAAAGCTTTAGGTTTCATTTCAACACTGTATGAGCCAGGTGTGCGGTGTCTTAGGCCAGGTGAAAGGTGGCTCAGGCCAGGTGTGCAGTGGCTCAGGCCAGGTGTGCAGTGTCTTAGGCCAGGTGAAAGGTGGCTTAGGCCAGGTGTGCAGTGGCTCAGGCCAGGTGTGTGGTGACTTAGGCCAGGTGTGCAGTGGCTTAGGCCAGGTGTGCAGTGCCAGCTTTTGAGAAGTATTGGCAGGAGAAGCACAAGTTCAAGATCAGCAGGCAGGAAGGAAGAAAACACAAAAGGAAGAAGCCACCCATGGCTACATGGCAAGCAGCAGCCCATGTATGTATACATATAGCCAACTGAGCTGTACCGAAACACCTAGTGAGAAGGTGTCCCTAGGGGAGAGTTAAAGGTCATGAGATCAGGATAAACATGGCACTTAGGGTCAAGGGCAATATCTGCAAAGCTTTGGAGGTCAGGGGCCGGTGTCTCAGTGGGGTGAAAGACAGGAAACGGGGTCACCACCAGGTTAAGACGTACAAGGGTCTTATCTACATAGCACACACGGTATGGGGTTCTCCCCGTGGGGGAGTCGGAGGCATGCTGGGGATCAGGGCAGAGCCCGCGTGACCCCCAAAGTAGTCCCCTGTCGCTCATCGCCAGGTTCTCCCCAATCGCCATCGATGGCATGAGCGGCCTGGCAGGCGTTGGCTTGTCTGGAGGCGCTGCAGGCGCTGGCTGGTGCATCTTCGTGTACAACCTGTCCCCAGAAGCGGATGAGAGTGTGCTGTGGCAGCTTTTCGGACCCTTTGGGGCGGTCACCAATGTCAAGGTCATCCGCGATTTCACCACCAACAAGTGCAAGGGTTTCGGCTTCGTCACCATGACCAACTACGACGAGGCCGCCATGGCCATCGCCAGCCTCAATGGCTATCGCCTGGGCGAGCGTGTGCTGCAGGTGTCCTTCAAGACCAGCAAGCAGCACAAGGCCTGAGCATTACCGCCCTCCCTCCCCGGGCAGCAGAGAGAGAGAGAGAGAGAGAGAGAGAGAGAGAGAGAGAGAGAGAGAGAGAGAGAGAGAGAGAGAGAGAGAACAAACCAAGAGCAGGCAGACCACACACCTGCAAACACACCACAGGGTGAGCATCCGGACGGGGAGGGTCTGCAGGGAATGAGGGAAGGGTGTCCCCACCCTGTTCTCCTTGCTTTCCCCACCCCAGGCTGGGGCTTGTTCACTCTCTCGTCTTGGTTTGGTTCATGGTGATGGCTTTTGTTTCTTTTTTCGGCTAAAAACAAAAAGAAGAAAGCAGAGAGGAGACCCCCATCCCACCTCACCCTCACCACCCTGCACGGGATGGCTTAGGGGACACAATGGTGCCCTACTCAGGCCTCCCTTGCCCAGGCCTGTCCTATACCAAGAGAAAGGGGAGGGAACAGGTTTAAAAATCCCCAAAACAGCAAAAACAAAAAACAAAAAAACAAAAAAAAAAACAAAACATGAAAGAGGGGTGTGGGCATCCCCATCCCCGCCCTAGTCCCTGGGCAGAGAACAGGGAGCAGGGTTGGGGCAGAGCAGGAAGCAGGAAAAAAAGGGTGGGGTGGGGTGGGAGGGGAAGAAAAACTCTATTTTTGTAAAAAGGGAAAAAGACCTCGTGGAGAATTTTTACTGGGGATTCTTGAACTTGAAAAAAAATCACAAAAAAAGAAAAAAAAAAAAAAAAAAAGAAACTATTTTGGCAAGTTATGTTTACCAACTACTGGGGCAGGGGTGCAGGGAGCAGGGCTGAGGCTGAGAGTCCATTGGGCCGGCATGCACACACACACACACACACACACACACACACACACACACACACACAAGCATGCATATATGTGCTCGCACACACACACACATACATACATAAGCAAACATGGCCACAAACAGGAAGGACATACACATGGACCTTGGGAACACAGATACACAACACATAGGTACAGAGACATTTCAGGATACATTCAGGAAGGTTGACCAAATCCACACCAGAGGACAGAGACACACGGGCAGAACATTGGCGCTGCATAAACATTGAAACAGACATTGGCTGCTTGTCCGCAAAACCATGTGATGTGTGAAATCCACTGTGACAGATCCATTTGGATGCACGAATCTGGACACCAGTTCCCACTGAGAGCTGGGGATATAGCTCAGTTGGTAGAGCACTTGTATAGCTTTCATGAAGCCTGGGTTCGTCCCCAGAACTGCATAAACCTGGTGTGGCACACAGACCTCATTCATTCTAGTGCTCAAAAGGTAGAGTCAGAGCAGGTCAAGACTAGCTTTGGCTACATAGTGAGTTTAAGGTCAGCCTGGGCTACATAAGACCCTGTCTCAAAATGCAAAACCAAATAGGTCACCTAGAAACATACAACACCCAGGGACACACGCCCATATCCACAGCATCCTACAGGCCCAGACAAGGTGTTCCTACTTAAGACCCTGACCCAGTTATTTCCTCCAGCCAGGCTGGTCCAGCCACTTCTCCCTGGGCCCCCAACAAGCCCCAGACCTGGGTTCTCTGCACAGACTCCTTAGTCCACCAGGGGCCTCCCTGCTGCCCAACACACAGGTGTACACACATGGCGTCCATGCATCCAAACACACAATACCTCGTTCTACTTTGGCACCACCGTGGGCTGGAGGGGGCTCTCACTCCCCACAACACTGAGGCCAAAGGACCACCCCTGTCCCTGGGGCTCAGCCTCCCTGGGTCCAGGGGGGAGGTCTGCAGTCTCCTCCCTCAAGTAGGGCCAGAGTGCTCCCTACCCGAAAGCAAGCACCCAGCACACTCCACCAGACCCAGGGGTGGATGGGCCCAAGGTGTTCCTCCATCCCTTCTACTTGTCGCCCTCTTTTGATTGTTGGGTTTTTTGTCTTTTCCGGATTGTGGGGGAAGCATGGATGCAGCCTTTGTGAGCCCCAGCCCTGGCTTCTGAATGGACTTTGCAGCCATACCCCACACACACCCTGACTTTTCATTCTTTTATGCAAGTTCCAACAGAAGCCACAGGCTGGAGCCCTGGGAGCCCCAAACCTTCAACCCACCCCTCAGTGGGCCCAGTCACAACCAAGAATCGTGAAGCCCTCCCCCCGCCCCCCACTCTACACTCTAGGTTCTAGTTGCTTTCTTCCGGTGTCCTCTGCGTTTGGTGTCTGGCCACGGCCCCATTTGAGCGTCCGACTCTCTCTCCCCACCCCTCCGTGTTGTTCTTAACCGTCTGTGGAGTTTCTGCTGCAAGGAACAAAAAGAAAAAAAAAATTAAAAAAAGACCAAAAAATAAAAAATGAAAAAAAAAAGAAGGAAGGAAAGAAAACTCAAACAGAAAATGAAATATAGCAAAAGGAAAGAAAAAAAAAAAAAACCACACACAAAGACGATTAAAAAAAAAAAAAGGAAAAAAAAAGATAAACTGTCACCAGTTAACTTTCTTGTACTTTTTTGCTGAATTTAGCTTCATGTAGTTTTAACTTATTGCTATGTTAACTATTTATTATCCTTGTTGGCCTGTAAAGACCTTTGTGTATATTTCTGTTCTTTCATGAGTTTGCAAGTTGAAGGGAGCTGTTCCTTTTCTTTCAGTTTTGCTGAGATGTGGTTATGCCTAATTTATTTATACAAGGGGAAGTGGAGTCATTAAAGTAATAATTATTAATAACAGTAATGGTAGCTGAGTGCCCCCCGGGGGTGCCGTGGGCTCCAAGGGGTGGGGTCCCCACAGCTGGCGGTGCCCGGGGCTCTCAACGGGATTGTTTTGCTATTGTCTTGAGAAGTTTTTCTGTCTATTTAGCTGGTGAATTCTAGCTTGCTCTCGATACACCGAACCTATTTATTCTGGTGGTTTCTAAGTCTGCCCTTACCCTCCCCACTCCCTCCCAGCAGGACAGGGACTCCCCCGCCTCCAGGAGGGTTCAACCCCTTCTTTCCCTGCTGTTTCTGAGGTCTCCCCTGCCCTCCACACATGCTGGAGGCATCCGAGCAATAAGGGCTGGGTTTGTCCCCCACCCTGGGGGGAGGATGAGCTCTGAAGAGGGGGCACCTCCCCCCACCCCCTCCCACCAAGGCCTAGGTCCCTGCTGCCTCCAAGACTGGAAGGAGGGGACTTTTTTTCTAGGACACAAAGCTTAGCCCAGACAGGCCCCCTCCCTGGAGGCCAGTCCCCCAAGAGGGCCAGGCCAGGGGCTCCCAGGGAGAGGGGCCCTTGGGTCTTCCAAAGTCCCGGGGGGCTAGGGGGTAGGGCCAGTGGGAAGAGGGCTCAGCCCCCCCAACCCTTCCTTCATCCTGTTTATTGGGAAAGTTTCAAACCATGACAGAGTCTATGTTGGAGGTGATATAAAGAACTGTAGAAAAAAATCATAAAACAAAAACCAAACCTCAACCCGAACCCAAGAACACTTCAAGTTGCGTTAGACATTTCTTACCGAGCCCCAGGCCTGGCCGCGGTAACTGACTTTTACATGGGATTCTTTAACTGTTTGTACTTTTCATGCCAGAAAATAAAAAGTTCAGAATCTTAAGTCTCAGGAGCTCTGTGTGCCACTGTGGGTGGATTGGTGGGTCTGCATGTTGGGACACTGGGGAAGGAGGCGTGGTCTCTAATAATAGCCTCCACTTGGCCTGGGAAGTCAGAAGCCTACTATCTACCCATCAATAGGTGTTAGGCATCCTCACTGTCAGCTGGGCTGTGTGATCTAGCAGGATCTGAACATGGCTGCTTCCCAAGTGTTAATTTTGCAGATGTGAGGGAACAGATGTGGGCCTGATGCTGTTCAAGGGCCCGTCCTTCTGGCAGGAGCCTGAGGCTGCTGCCCACACTCCATCTGTAGTCAGTAAGCAGAGATAGCTAGGGGGTTAGGGTGCTTACACCAAGCCTGACCTCAGCTTCATCCCCACAACTACAGCCAGAGCCTTGTCTCTGAGGCAACTGTAGATCCTGTCAGGCTGATAGCAGTTACCACCACAGTCCTCTACTGTCTGCTCACTTGTCCAGTTCTCACCCCCAGATAAGGGCAGACCTAGCCTGGCTTACTTACAGGCTCATGCCTTGGGAGACTGGGGCAGGAGTCAATCTGAGGCTAGTCCAGACTACATAGTGAAACCAACAGAAAAAATAAAATTAAAAACAGCCACACAGTGTGGACAAGTCACATTTATTGTTCTGAGGTCACAGGTCAAGTCATACATCCATCTCCCACCAGCTAGGGAGACAGGGGTGAGGTGGGGTGCAGGGATTAACTCCTCTCAGGAATCCAAGGTAGGTGAGCTCATTATCCATCTCTGGAGGCCGCTGGGGCCTCAGGAACATGGCTTGGCTAGCCTGGGCCAGAAGTGGGCCTTAGAGCCCCTCGGGTTCCTGCTGCCTGGAGAATGGCCAGGGACCCCGGGGTGGGCAGGCACTGGTCCGCAGACTATGGGATCGGTAGACTATCTGTAGGCCTTGAGGTTCTAGGAAAGAAGACAGATGGGGGCTGGGATGCAGTGACTGCAAGAGCACGCAGGAAGCCCCAGAGTCTGCCCCAGCACTGGAGAACAGCGGAGCTCAGCAGACAAACAGCCCTGGGTTCAGTCTTCAGCACCAGGAACCCTGGGCATGGTGGTGTAGCCGCTCACAGCAAGCCTGGACTACGTAACAAAACTGTTTTAAGAAGCATTTGGGAGGCCAGCCTGGTCTAGGAAGGAAGGAAGGGGAGGAAGGAAGGAGGGAGGGAGGGAGGGAGGGAGGAAGGGAGGGGAGGGAGGGAGGGGGGGGGGGAGGGGGGGAGGGGGGGGGGAGGGAGGGTTGGGGCGGGGAGGCCGGAGGACGGCAGGCAGGCAGGGGGGCAGGCAGGCAGGCAGGCAGGCGAGAGCTGGCCAAGATGATTGGTAGGTAATGGAGACACATCAGGCATACGCCTTTTATCCTAGCTCATGGGAGGCAGAGGCAGGTGGGTCTCTGGGAGTTTGAGGTCAGCCTGGTCTACATGGCAAGAACCAGAGACTACAAGTGAGACCCTGCCTACAGGGCACTGGTCAGGAATGCAGCAGCATTTAGACACTGCAGCAGCAGAGGCCTCGCCTCCTTACCCGGCTACAGTTCATCATGGTCTCCATCAGTGGGTGCTTCTGGAGGCGGCTCTGGGCAGGCTGCTGGTGTCATCAGCTCCATGAGGTACTCGCAGCGACTGGGCTCTGTGGTACTGGTCACCACAGTCTCCTTGCCACACAGGAGGCGTACCTGGGGTTGGAGCAGAGCAGGAGGCATGCTGGACTGAGCTGCTCAGGCCTGGGTCCCCACAGCCCCGGGGGGCCCGGGTCGGCACTCACTGTGGTGGAGCGGTTGGGGCCCTGCCAGCAGCCTGTGCCCTGCTCGTACTTCATTGCGCTGAACTTGTCGTCATCTGGGCCAGCCCAGGAGCCCCATGTACTACGGGAGAGAACAGGAGTGCTGAGTGCTGGCCAGCAGGTGGTTGGGGGCAGGAGAAGGGTAGCAAATCTCAAGCCACTCACCCCAGACTGGTCGGGGAGCCCCCATGTTTGGGTTTCTGGGAGACGAGTTTGAAGGGGCAAAGCCGGTAGACATACCTAAGGGCAGGGAGGAGAAGGGCGAGAGCCTCCTTAATATCCAGGCTCACGGGCACTTTAATGCCTTGCACTCTGCCTTTGTCCCCTTTTGAGACAGGGTTTCATGTAGCCTAGGCTAACCTCAAATATGCTCAAGTATCTGAGATTGGCCTTGAACTTAGCGCCCTCCCTGCACCCACCTCAGGTGTGCACCACTGTGCCCAGTTTAAAGAGGAGCTGGGGATGGAGCCCTCCTGCCTCTGCCCTTCAGTGACAGGGCACAGATAGAAGCCATGGGTTCTTGTCTGTCCAGTGTCCACCCCCGCACTTTCCTCCCTGATCCCACCCCCACCCCTCCAGTGCCAGGACGTACTCATTGGTGGTGAGCTCGTAGCATTGGCTGTAGAGGTATGCAAACTCTCCAGAGGGACCGAAATCAAAGGAGATCTCTTGTTCCAAACTCCTGGAAAAGCAGGTCAAAGTGGTGAAGGTGGGGAGGCCATGAGAGCCCAACACAGAAGGACCCAGGCAAAGGGAGGGAGGGCCCAACTGCATGGTGGGTAAATAAGGTTGAACTTCAGGCCCTGCAGGGACCAGGCTGGCACCTCCTCCAAGGAGTTGGTGGTAGACTATGACTGGGCAGGAGAGACATCGGTGGCACCCATACCTGATGGACTCCTCCATCTCTTTCAAGGACCGTTCGACCTCCTCAAACTTGTTCCGGGCCTCTTGTGCGGCTGAGGGAAAAGAGATCAGAGTGGGCCCCAGTTTCACGCGAAGAGAACGGGACCCCACAGAGAATGGGACAGCTGCCTCTTACACTCTGGGTCTGTCCCCAACAAGGCAGGCCCTCTAGGCCTGGCCAGCTGCAGAGTGAGCCCCCTCTGCTGTTTGTGTCTCTAGAGTACACAGCTAGGGCTCCTGGGGCCTGGCTGAGCCCTGGTGTGTTATGGGTGCTACAAACAAGTGCAGCCCATGAGGAAGGAGGCCTCTCAGGCACGGGAGCAGCATCCACAGCAAGCGGGGATTGCAGGGAAGGGAGCGCACCTTCCGTGCAGACAGACCTGCTCATGTTCGGTGGGCTCATGCCGATGGGAGGCTGGATCCCTCCCATCCAGATCCTCACTCACCATCGATGATAGCCTGTGTCTCCTCATCATAGGGTGGCATCTTCTCATCCTCAGCAGGACTGGGAGGCTGTAGGGGCTGCTGTGGGGGCGGGACCTCCTAGGGAGGGGGCAAGGCCCAGTCAGCAGGCAGCCCCACTTAGCCGTCTGCCCATCATTCTCCCAACACACACCTTGGGCTGCTCCCCCTGCACCTCCTCCTCCTCCTCTTCCTCTTCTTCCTCTGGCTCCTCCTCCTCCTCTTCCTCTTCTTCTGTGGGTGGCAACACTGGCAGCTTTTCTTCTTTGGGTTCGGTGACCTCAGGAACAGGTACGTCAGTAGGTGGGACCTGGCAGACCCAGAAGTGTGAAGACCAATGCTGAGGGCTCGGGAAGCAAGCTTATCTCAAGGCTAGGGACCCTGGCTCATACATCTGGAACAGGTGACTTCCACAGGGGACTGGGTGGCAGCATAGGAGGTGGTGTTTTTATGAGGGGTGGCGGCAGGACCACTTCCCCTCCTCTCCCCACAGACCTCAGAGCGGTACTTGTCCCTGATGGCAGCCCAGACACGGTCATAGAAGGAGGTAGTGTCAGTCTGTGTGTCTCCACTGAGAAGAGCCTGTATGAGTTGGGGTGGGGTCAGGGTCAGGGCCTCCACACCCATACACCCTGCCCCAGGCACTCACAAGGAAGGACCAGGCCACAGTAGAGGGGCCTGGTACTCTGACCAGGAAGGGGAGAACTGCCCTGAAGAAAGGAGGAACCAGGGATTGGGAAGTGAGGGGACATCAGGACAAGATACAGGCACACAGAGACACTGTGCAAGAGTGCCCCATACCCTAAGGCAAGGTCAGGAGGGGCAGGGACGGAGAGAGGGGCAGAGCTAGGATGGCAGGCAGACAGGGAAGACAGAGCTAGAGCCTAGGGACGTGTGTGAGACTCCCACTTTGAGGCGCCATGTAGAAGGGCAGTAGGGTGGACAAGGATGGGAACAGGTTCCGCACTGCCCTGCTACTGGTCCAGCATCATATGGTCTCTCACTGACGTGAAGAGCCTCACTTCAGTCCAACAGGAACTCATCATCAGAGCTGGCCTGCCCTGGCCCCTCACCCTGCATTCCCTCTAGGCTAATGGCGGACAAGGACAGGCTAGGTACCTGGGCCTCCTCCTCCGACAGTCCTCCATCTCCATCTGTGTCCAGCTCTGGGTGAGTCTGTAACTCAGCCAGTGAGACCCTGAGGGCAGACAAGGAAGTGTGAGACTCTGCTGGGACCTCTAAAGTGAGAGTGGGGGCTCAGCTGAGAGAGGCAGGGTCTAGCCACTCCCTTAGAAGAGACCTAAGGCACAGCTGGAGGAGTGGCCTTGGAAGACATCTAGACCCTGTATCCTGAATCCTCTTCCTGATCCACCCACCTCTGCCCGTGTCAACACCTCAAAATCACCCAATGCCGACTGGCAGTGACAGGTCTCACGATCGGCTCTGGAGACCAGGCAGGAATTCTGTAAACTTGAGACCAGCCTGGCTACACGCTGAGGTTGAGGCCGGGTTGGTTAGACCGGCCCACCCGAGTGGGCAGTACAGTCACACTTACAGCCCATCCATGTTGTCGTCCAGTTCCTGGAAGGCACTGGCTGCCAGCTCCTGTTCCCGCCGGGCCTTGGCAGCAGCCTGCTGCTCTGTGGAGGGAGCACTCTGTCACCATGTGCAACAATGAGCCAGATCTATCACCTCCAAAATCTGCCCTCAGCAAACATGGAGCCCTACGTGAACCCAGCCTACACCGGAGTGCTGGGCACAGGTCTGGACTTGACAAAGGTCCGTGCCCTCTGTGGGGAGGATGGACTTAGGAACAGGATCAACAGGTGAGGGGCCACTGAGATAGTTCAGCAGGTACAGAAGCTTGCTGCCAAGCCTGACAACCCGACTTCAGTCCCTGAGCCCCACATGGTAGAGGGCAGGCACTGACTCCTGCAGGTTGTCCTGACTTCTCCATGTGCACTGTGGCAGGCACATACCTTCCCATCCCATCCCACCTACCCACAGACAGACAGATGTCAAATGAGGAGTGGGTACAGCCTGGGAGGTGAGGAGTTGTGAGGAGTCAGGGCTGGGAAAGCCAGGGCAGCAGACGGATGCGCCCACTGCCTGCCGTCGAGGCACCTGGGAGGGCTCTGTGCAGCTGGCAGAATCACAGCGGCCAGAGGACATCAGGGCCATCTGAACCAGTGCAGCTGCTCACTGCTCAGAGCCTGCAAGGCCCTGAGGAATCGGTCCTAGCAGGAGCCTGCCCCTAGCAGGACTCTGAGCACCCTTCACCTAGCTACCTGTCTTTTCTGACTTGACTCAGGGTCTTGTGTACCCCAGGCTGGTGTAGCAGAGGCTGGCTGTGAATTTTTCTTTTTCCGTTTTGCATAGGGTCTCACTATGTGGCTCTGACTGTCCTGGAACTCACTCTGTAGACCAGACTGGCCTTGAACTCACTGAGCTGAGTGCTGAGATTAAATACATGCACCAATACACCTGGCTGACTCTGAATTCTTAATCCATCACAGAAGGGCTGGAACAGGAGTCCCCAAGGCCTGGCTCTCTCTCTCTCTTTTGTTACAGATAGAGTCTTGCTATGTGGGCCAAGTTAGTCTGGTAATTATAACCCTCTTGCCTTAACCCTCCCCCCGCAGGAGCTAGGATGACAGACAGGTACTGTGCTGGCTGACATCAGCAGAACCAAAATCAAAGTTAAGGTGGGGGGGCAGGGAGCCAACAGGAGAGCTCTAATCACCTCAGGAGTATGGCATCTTCTCAGAGACAGGCTGGGTCAGAAAAAAGCAGGCATCCATCCTCTGTGCAAACTGAAGGCTCAGTAGAGTGGTAGAGCCCCTACCCAGAATCCCTCAGTGAGGGAGGATAACAGCAGTGGGAGTGCAGGGGCTGGCCAAGCAAGGATTCATTTGCTACATATTGCTCGAGAGGTCAAGGATCTCAAACCCTCAACTTGGGCTTAGGAGCCCTGGAGGGGAAGGTCCTCAGCACCAGACAAAAGGAAAATAATCTCTAGGAAAGGACCTTGCATCCACGGCCACAAACACTGATTCCTACGTTCTCTGCAGCTGAAGATCAACACAGAGGTAACTAGGCACACAAGGATGAGCCATCATGATAATTTAAGAAAACACACAACTAACCAAACAAAAAAAGTAGAAACATTCTGCAGGGTCAGGAGTTCCAGGTCTTCCTCATCTGGATAGTACACTGAAGGCCAGCCTGGGCTACACAAGACCCTGCCTCAAGAAGTAGAAGGGGATGTAAGAGCACCTGGCTAGCTCACACGGGGCCTGTGTCGGGGACAACTCCACAGGACTTAGAGTCCCCAGTCCTGAGCCTCCTTTCCAGTCAGGGCCAAAGCGCTGCCCTCAGCTTACCTTCCCACAGCTTCCGGTGCTGGTCCTTGGCCTCCTTCTCTGGCCTCTCTGCTTCCTCTTTCGCTGTCCGCAGCGTTTCTACCTGGTCTTCCAGAGACTTCTTTCCAGCCTGAAGCTCAAGAAGCTTACTCTGCAGAAAAAGTGGCAGGCGAGAGGCCAGGTCTACCTCAGCTTTGTTCTCTCTTCCCAAAACACCCACATCCCAGGGTGACGCTCTCTGAAGAGCCCAGAAGCTTGATGCAGGCCATGATGCCCCGTGAGACTAGGACCACCTATCCCAACCCATCATTTAAACTTTACTTTCTTCACAAGTCACTTTCTTTTTGAAGGACACTGTGACAGTTGGAGGACAGCACATAGGAGTCAATTCTTTCCTGTCCTGGGAATCAAACTCCAGTCACTAGGCCTGCTATCAAGTGTTTTACCCCCCCCCCCAACCCCCAGCCACCTCACACATCCCCTGTCCTTTCCCACCCTAAAACTCAAGGACGACATTCAGACCCCTCCCCCACCCATTTTCAGTTCTTCACACATTCACTGCTTTCGACCTGGAACACTTTCCATGGCTGACTTAAATTACCTACAGATTGTAGTTAAGATAGCCCCTCCTCCAGGAGATCTCCATTTCCTGCCTCCAAGATGGGTGAGGGTAACCATGCAAGAAAGCTCTTGATACCCAGGGTTCCTGAGCTTCCCTCTCTAACATGGACATGACCCCCTAACGATCTAGCATTCTGAGGCATGCACAGGTCTGGTTCTACTGCACGGCACCCAGTACACTCTGAGTAACTATTTATGTTCTGAGAAGCAACAGGGCTGGGAGTTCAGAACAGGTGTGACGCTCCTCCCTAGAGCTCCGGAGTGCAGGCTGGGGTGTGGCTCAGTGGGAGAGCACTGTTTAGCAGGCTGGGGTTGTGACTGTGAGTGTGCCTGCCTAGCTTGTACAAAGCCCTGGGTTCCATGTTTAACACAAAAATAAAAGAAAGTGACGTGTAAGCATGGTGGTGGAAGCTTTTAATCCCAGAACTCAAGAGGCAAAGGCAGGTGAATCTCTGTGAGTTTGAGGCCAGCCAGAGCCACACCCTGGGATCAGGACCAGGGCCTTCTCACCTCCCCGGGAAGATAAAGGTTACACAGAGCTAACCTAACCACCCAGCTTCCCCAGATCCCCAGAATCTGAAAGGGCAATCACTGCCCACTGAACTTAGCAGGGGCCTCCACGATTCAGAGACATTCTCCAACCACAGGGGTGGGAGAGAAGAACCTGCAATCTCTCCATCAGAGAGGGAGTCCTGTCTTCGCACATTGGGAAGGACACCCCAAGCACTGCTACTGCTAAACCAAGGATGAGCCAAGGCCATGGTGGGCAAGGGAGAAACACAAGCCTCAGAATCCTCAAGTGTTTACCACTCTGAGCCAGCGTGGCACTCTCTACTGAAATGAAGCTTTCCCCAGAGCTAGGGTGCTGACAACTGCCAGCCTAGGTCACAGGCAGTGGAGCTGGAGATGCAAAGAGCTTTCTGTCTCTAGGAGGTAGCACTTGTGTCTCATAGGCTGAAAGCTCGCACTTGGGAAATGCCCAGCCAAGCACTCACCATGGATTAAAGCAGACACAAGGTCATCACAGCCCAGAATCAAGTGTACACTCTGTCTGCATTTACCCACCCCGTCACTCAAGGACCCCAGGCCCAGGCAGTCGTACCAACGGGTCTCTCTGGTCCCTCACCTGCTTTTCTTCCCGAGCTGTCTTCCACTCCTCAATGAGTATCTTCTTGAGACGGAACCCTTCTCGGGTGACCTCGGCCAGCTGCTGCAGGGACTCTTTTTCCTTGCGACCCTTCTCTCTGGGGTTGACACACACAAGTACCATTAAAGACACCCAGGACCCAGCAGGTTCGTTCTTTCCTGAGGGACCTGGGTCACCTGCTCCAGCTCCATCCCCTCATGCTGAGAAAGGGAAGAGAGAGAACCCTCCTCAGCCTGCCCCTCCAGGTTCTTCTGACCACAAAGCCCTCAGCTCTATCCCTGAGAAGTCAGAGAACACGCAAAGGCTTGCCTGTCCTTGGGCTTACAAGACTATCTAGGAAGTGGTAAGGAACAGGTTTGGAGGTTAGGTCCCAAAGTGACCAAGAGGAGGAAGAGTAAGTCCCATGCACAGGTTAAGGTTGGTCATGCTGACACATATCTTTAACCCCAGTACTTGGGAGGCTGATCGTTGTGAGTCTGAGGCTAGCCCAGTCTATATAGTAAATACCAAGCCAGCCAAGGCCACAGAGTAAGACCCTGTCTCACAACAAAACAAAAAGTCAAAACCAAAACCAAGAGCCAGAGGTCTGTGAGGTGTGGTGACAAACACTTGTAATTCCAACACTCAGCACGGACAAGCAAGAACAGAAATTCAAGGCTATAATGGCCGGCCAGCCAAGTCTGAGGCTAGTCTGGGTTTCATGAGCCTCAAAAACTAAAATAAAGCCCAATGGGGCAGCACACAGCCCTGAAAAGACAGAGGCAGAGGATCATCTACAAGTTCCAGACTGCCCAAGAGAAGCTTGAGACCCTGTCTCAAAAAGCAAACCGGGGCCCGGGGAGATGGCTCAGTGGGTAAGAAAGCATGGAATGTAAGCTCGAGGGCTAGAATTCAAATCCCCAGCACCCGCCAGAAAAAGTGAGTGGTGGCCACGGAACCCCAGCCCAGCCGTAGGTGGGCTGGAGACAAGGGGATTGCTAGAATTTGCTGGCAACTAGCCTAGCTTAAAGATTAGTGTAAGACTGTCTCAAGGGATAAAGAGGGAAAGAGCAAGAAACCCAACATGTCCTGCCAGAATTGACACACACACATCTGTACACGTGTGCTACACTTACACACACCCCACACAAACACACAAAAAATAGACTAAAAAATAGAACAAGTATTGAGACAGTTAACCAAAACGAGAGCTCGACTTCAATTTTGCCACAAACACAAGTCAAGTCATCCGTCTTCCTGCACGTACTGCCTCTCTTTGTGCAGGGTTTCCGTTTGTGCGCTTGTTTTGAGACAGGTTCTCTGGGAGGCCAGGCTTCAGACTATGTAGCCAAGGATGCGTGTGAGCTTCTGATCTTCACCAGCCTCCCCACCCCAAGGGCTGTGATCACAAGCCTTCGCCCCCACCTCCCATTTCTAAACAATCTCAACTACCTTATCATACGCAGAGGGAAGGCCGTAATGTGGGGATCCCAAGGGGCATGACCACTGGATTCACAAAAGGCGCCACAGTGGCGTAACCTTACAATCTTAGCGTTCAGGAGGTTAAGGAAGGAGGCACTGACTGGGTACCCAAAGGGAGAGCCTATCTCTAAAGAAACAAGGGAGGAGCGGGAGAGGTATCACTCACTGATCTTCCAGAGGACCTGAGTCTGGCCTCTAACTCCAGGTCCAGGGGATCATGCAGCCTCCTCTGACCTCCGCAGACATGCGTGTGGGTGGCATATACTCTCCCTCTCACACACACATACATAAAAATAAACCTGCCTCTCGAGTGCTGGGCCTGGAGAGGTGTGCCACCGTACACAGTAAATGACAATGAATCTTAAAAGGCAAGGGGAAGAAGGAAGCAGGCAAGGAAGCAACCTTACTTCCAAGCATAGGCTGCCAAGGTGCAGGGTGGCCCAGGCCCCCCCGGGTCCCCACCCACCTGCAGGTGTTCTCACAGACGGTGCCACTGTTGTACTCGTCCGTCCCATCACAGCAGTCTGAAGTGGAGGGAAGGGCTGAGATCAGAGCGGGCAGGGCCTCTTCTGGCTGGGCAGGCCTCCTTCCCCAAATCCTAGGAGGACCCGCACTTACCACACACCCCATCATTGACCCGGCTAGAGAGGATGTACAAAGGCTTATACCCAGTGTTGGTGCAGTGAAAGCTGCCATTGGGACAAGCAGCTGTGCCTGTAGGAAAAAAAAAAAGAAAGTTTTTCGAGTGTCCTCTAAGCCAGACATGTCATATCTATTCATGGGGAGCTCCAGAAACTAGGTGTGACTCTGGGGCGTGTCTGTAATCCCAGCACTTGGGAGGTGAACGCAGGATGATCTGTGGTCCAGGTCATTCTCAGAGTCTCTGTGTACAAGGCCAGCCTGGACCACTGGAGAGTGTGTCTCCCAAACAAAAATAAACCAAGGAACAATCGAGAAACTGTTTCTTCAGGGACTTGCAACAGAATCCTCCAGTAACCCCCAGCTTCTCCTAAGGCCCTTCAAAAGTGCCTGGTCACCCCCTGACCCCCGTCCACTCCTCTTTGCCTTCATCAATCCCTAGAAGGCCATTCAGCTTCCCTCTCACCACTGAGAGCGTCTCGCCGCTGAGAGCATCTTATGTTGGCTCTTCCTTACTAGAAAACCTCACCTCCTCCTGGAAGCCATCCCTGGCTCCCGCAATGACATTGGCTGACTTGGTCATAAACCTGACATTTGTTCTTTTATCAGGGAATGGAAACCAGGGCTGGCGCCTACAAATTCTACCCCTCAGCTAATCCAAGTCAACAGGGATCTCGTTTCTGTGCCTGCTTCCACTCACTGAGCAGGAAGCAACGGGAGGATGAGACCTAGTTCTTAGGGGGCACCTGCTCTTAGCAGGCTCAAAGAACAAACGCGAAAGCTCACCAGGCTCATCAGAACCATCCTTACAGTCGCAGTAATCATCGTTCACCTGATCGAAGGGGATAGTGGCTGTGCCATCCAAACACGTGAAAGGTTTAGATTCGTCATAGAAGTGATGGTCTGGTGAGGAAAACAAGAGGCTCAGCTCAGATCTTCTGAAATAAATACCACCTCTGTCCTACCCACTCACCAGTAGAAATGAAAGCTACGGGAAACGGAGGAAAAAGGCTAGAAACGCCCCTCCCAACCACCTTTGCTATGCACAAAGACTCACTGCTGAGGGAAACGCCCCGGGGTCTCTTAACTTCTACTGCCCAACAGAGGGGTAGCAGCAGCAGCAGCAGCAACATCCCGTCCGGGCCGAGACCGGAAGTGTGTTCTGCGGCAGGAAGATACGCGATGTCCTTTTACTGTAGAAAAGAATGAGGCATCTGATCACTGGGAGAGGGCAGCTTATCCAAAACCGACCTCACCACTGCTTCCGGATAAGGAGGGCTCAATCGGAGTTGGAAGTGCAAGGGCAGGGGCGTCTCTCCACCTCGAACCAGTGGAAGAATCTCAAAGTGAACTCAAAACCATAGGTCTCTGTAAAGGGGTGAAATGGACACCTCCCGCCAAAGGCTCAAAGGATTTACAATCCCTCCACACCACCCACCCTGCTGCAGCCTATAAGAAGTCAGGATGCCTTCCCCCCACCTCTACTTCATCACCTACACGAGGCAGAAGCAAAGGTCAATAGCCACCACACCAGGTTAGCTCAGCAGCCACGGTTCCTGCAGCAGAAAGAGAACGGAACGCTCTAGGGTACGTCACTTCCGTTTTGCTCACCACGCTTGGCGAACGGCAACTCGGGGACGCCATGTTAGGAGTGGCAAGAGTGCGAGTGCCAGAGCTGAGGCGGCCATCTTGAGTAGGAACGTGAAGACCTAGCCTTAGAGAGAGCACGATTGAAAGTGTAGCGCTTAATGGCGGCGTAACGTGCCTCCATCTTGGAAGTGGCGAGTTTCTGGCCACTGCCGGCGAACTCTCAGGAGGGGGAGGTCACGTGACCGAAACGATCGCGCCTCTCTTTTGCTGGGCCTCCTTGCGGGACCGCCCCTCCGAACCGAGTCAGCCAGAGAGAGCTGTGGAGTGTAACGCGGGCGGTTTCCTTGGGAACGTGGGCGGGGGAGGAGGTTACTTAGCAACTGGGAGATGCTTAGAGGCCCGTAGCCAAGCAGTTAGCAAAAGTGCATTCCCAGAGCCCAGGGAACCAGCACTTAGGATCCTGGATTGAAGAGGCCAAATTGTAGTTACTCTCCGACCCCTTAGAGACTTTCTGACCTTAACCCGATCACCATGACGTCTCCCCTGTGCTGGGCAGCCGCGACGAGCACGGTGACTAGCCAGGAACCAGTTCCAGCGCCCTCTTCCAAAACCAAGGGCAGTAAGGTTCACCGTCCTCGAGGCAAGGCTATGGGCAGGGCACAGGCCTGGCCTGCACATCATTCCAAGACAGCAGCCTCCTTCCAATTGATGAAGTCTTCTGTGCAAGCACAGGTGCTTGAGTTACAAAGAAAAATCCAACTGTTAGGTAAGATGACTGCAGGTGGCACAGAAGGATCGGGGATCAACTGTGCCCACCCGATCTTCTGAGTAGGCACTATGTGGCAAGTGTTTCTCCAGCGTGAGTCTAGCTGACCAACTTGATGCAAACCCTCAAATTCGTTTGTAATTCTCATCTTTCTTTCCCATTTCTTTATAATCTCACCTCTTCTAATGTGAATATGGGTAGATGAAAAGCACAGATCCTAGGGTTTGTTTTTCCTTCTTTATTGTTCTGTATTGTGTTTTTGTGGACAGAGTGCAGTACTCTCAGATGCCAAAAGGCATTGGATCCCTTAGAGTTGGAGTTACAAGTGGTTATGAGCTGACCAGTGTAGGTGCTTGAAACTAACCTTAGGCTCTCTGCAGGAGCAGCAAATGCCCTTAACCAGGAAGCCATCCCTCCAGCCCAACTTTTATTTATTCATTAAATTATTTTTGAGAGTTGGCCTCATGTGGCCCAGGCTAGCTTGAACTCTAGGGAGACCTAGCTTCACCTCTTGGGTGATAGCATGTGCCACCAGGCCAACATTATAAGGTGCTGAGGCTGGGACCCCCAGGACTCTATGCATGCTCCTCAAGCACTTCGCTGAGTTATGTCTTCAGCCCCAAGAGAGTTCCTTTCTCTGGAGTCTGAATCCTTACTCTGCATATTAGTTGTTTGATCTTGGGGGATTCGGAGTCATCTAATTTTACTCAGTTTTGCCATTTGTAAAACGGGCACAGTAACTCTACAAGTAGGACTTGACATTCACAAAATGCTCAAATAGCGCATTGTTAAGTAGTAGGAAAGTGGAAACTAGTGGCTTCAGTTGGGGGAGATAATGCTACCCTTCTCAGAGACCAATTAGCAATGGCTACAGACTTTTTTTGGTTATCATTTTGCTGAGTGTAGGAGGGTAACTACTTGGGTTTAGTAAGCATAGGCAAGGAGAAGGCTTTATATGTTATTAGGCCTCCTAATACAGCCCCACAGCAAAGAATTATCAAGACCAAATATTGCTTATGCCAGAGTTTGGAAAAGCCTAGTGTGATTTTGCTCTGATTATTAAGAGGAAATCTCAAACCTAATAATGGTGGCTCACAGCTTTAATACCAGCACTCAGCAGGCAGAGGTGGGCAGATCTCTGAGTTCAAAGCCAGCCTGCTCTACAGAATGAGTTCCAGGAAAGCCAGGGCTATACAGAGAAACCCTGTCTCAATAAAACTAAAATAAATAAATACATAAACAATAAAAACACTGTCAATTGGACATGGTGGTCCTTGACTGTACTGAAGCCCTTGGAAGGCTGAGGTCAGATTACTGCCATTGGTTTGAGGACAGTATTGGGTATCTAGTGAGTTAGAAGCTATCCTGGGCTACAGAGTAAGACCCTGTCTGAAAAAGAAGGAAGAGAGGAAGACCAAGGAAACATAGGTCAGCAAGATGTCTCAACAAATGAGGACACTTGCTGCCAAGCCTGACGGCCTGAGTTTGTTTCCGGGAACTTTGCACGTCTGACCCTCCTGCCTTCATCTTTCTCGTGCTAAGAGGGAAAAGGTGTGCACAAGTGCGTTACCTGATTCATAGGATACTACAAGTTGATATTTTCATCCCGTCATAAAGTTAGGGGCTGGGGAGAAGACTTTGTTGGTTTTGTTTGTTTGGAGACAAAGTCTCTGTGTAGCCCTGGTCACCCTGGAACTCGCTTTGTAGACTTGGCTGGCCTTGAATTTAGAAACCTGTCTGCTGAGGTCTTCTGAGTATTAAGTCGTGCCACAACACTGGCTTGCTTATTCATTTTGTGCTGCTCATGATGAGACGCAGGGCCTCATGCAGACTAGGCATGGGTTACAGACATCACTGTATGGGTTTCATGCTTTAAAAAAATATTTTTTTAAATCTTATACATGTGAATGTTTTGCCTAAATGTATGTCTGTGTACCATGTGTATTCCTGGTGCCTTTGACCATAGGAAGAGAGTGTCAGATCCCCTGGAAATGAAGTTACAGAGTGTTGTGAACTGCCTTGTGGGAGCTGGGAAGCAAACCTCTGGTAAAGCTGTCCTCAACCACTGAGTCATCTCTCCGGTCTCTGACTTTTGCTTTTTGTTTGTTTCTGTTTTGTTTTTCGAGACAGGATCTTATTGTTTAGCCCTGGCTAGCCTCTAACTCACAGAGATCTGCCTGACTTTGCCTGATAAGTGACCCACCACACCTATTTAGCTCAGAAGGTTTTTGATTGATGTAGAATAACTTAAACATGTTTCTGGGATACATTGTATCATAACTAGATTGTGGTAATTGGTGTTGCCATCCTCAGACATTGTTAATGTTATTGTGTGGGACAGATAGTCCTTTGTGTAGCTATTTGGAAATACATGGGATGTTTTCTACTGTTATTACTCTACTGTACCTTAGGGCATCAGAATTCTTACCATGCACAAAATAAAATATCTGCTCTCCACAATCAGGGACCAGCACACTGTTCATTGGCTTGGTGGTATATATCAGGAGGCTGAGGCTGAGGTAGAGGCCTAACTACATACTGAGATCCTATTTAAAGAAACCAAACAAAAGATAGATTGCAAAAGGTCTTGAGTGGCAGGAATCTCAACACTTGAGACTTAGAGACGGGAAGATCAGGAGTTCAAGGCTAGCCTTGGCTACATAAAGGAGTTACCGACCTAGGCTATAAGAGACTTTCTCTCTGAGAAAAGCAAGACCAAAGAGGGTAATGGTGGCAGAGAACTGTCTACACAGTTGTGAGGGCTTGCTTCAAAATCCTGCAGACCAGAATTTCAATGGCAGCACCCACATAAAAAGCTGGGTGTTCCTGTAAATGCTTCTGACTTCAACTCCTACTTGGGTAGAGAATGGAGCTTCTCTGGGGCTTGTTGACTTTCAGCCTAGCAGAGATTCCAGCCCCACAGTCACAGAAAGACCCTACTTCCAAAAGGAATGGGTGGGGAATCAGAAAGATGAATCAGCAAGGAAGATACTGCTCTTACAGAGGACCCAAGTTCAGTTTTCAGCACCCATGTGTGGCAGCTCACTACCACCTCTACAGCTCCAGAGAACCCATTGCCCTCCTCTTCCTCATCTTCGTCCTCCTCTTCCTCCTCTTCCTCTTCCTCTTCCTCCTCCTCTTCCTCCTCCTCTCTTTTTCCTCCTCCTCTTCCCCTCCTCTTCCTCCTCCTCCTCTTCCTCCTCCCTCTCCTCCTCCTCCTCTTCCTTCCTCCTCCTCCTCTTCTTCCTCTTCCTCCCTTTCCTCTTCCTACTTTTTTTCCTCTTCCTCCTCTTCCCCCTCCTCTCTTCTTCTCTTCTTCCTCTTCCTCCTCTTCCCCTTTCTCTTCTTCCCATTCCCCCTTCCTACTTCTTTTCCTCCTCCTCCTCCTCCTCTTCTTTCTACTTGTCTTTTCCTCTTCTCCTCCTCTTTCTCCCCTTCCTCTTCCTCCTCCCCCTCCTCCTTCCCCGCTTCTGTAAAAAACTTCTGGGTCTGTAGCTCATCTAGTAGGATGCTTGTGTGGCACATTCCAATCCCAGCTCTTCATACTGGATGTGATATGACAGATGCACATCTGTAATCCCAGTTCTTGGGGGTCAGAGGGATGAGAAGCACAAGCTCAAGACCAGCCTTGACTCTATGATGAGCCAATGGCTCTTTGTGGCCAGCCCAGGCTACATGAAACCCTATCTAAAGACAAAACTAAAATAAACAAACAAGAAACCACCACCACTACCAAATGGGTCTTCTCTCTGGGAAGTGCTACCCACCTACCTAGTGACAGTGACCTCTGTCTGCCCCAGAGGGTGATCGTAAGGCCTTTTATGAGAGCTCACAATGGAACATGAAGAAGAACCAAGACACCATCAACCATCTCCAGGAGGAGACCAAGTCTCTCCACATGCAGCTAAAAGACCTGCTGCAGGTGAGGGTGCACAGGTGAGTGGCAGGGTTTGGGGCAGCAAATGAGTGACCTGAGGAAGTGACTGGGCTCCTCTCCTTGGCAGGGAGACTCCAAAGTGGTGCAGGCAATCATTCAGGAATGGAGGTCAGAGAAGCCGTACCTGAAGAACAGGACATGTGAGGTTAGCCTGGCCACCACCATCCCGTCCATCAGTCACCATCCTCATACGTCCGTCACTTCCTCCACGCTGGACTCCAGCTTTCCCGAGTTGCCTCTCTAGGCTTTCTCCTTACCCACTGCTGATCATTTATTCCCTCGATGAAAAACTTAACATTTATTTTCATATATGCAGTCTCAGGTGCCTCAGCACATGTGTGGAGGTCAAACAAAAATTTTGGGAGTTGGTTCTCCCTACCACGTGAGTTTTGGTGAGTGAACTCAGACCATCAGGCTTAGGCACAAGCACCTCTACCCACTGAGCCATCCTGTTGGTCCATCAGTAAAATCTTTATTAGATGTAAACCTTGTGGTGCTAATGTTGATGACCTCACAGTGATGAAGCAGAGCTTTCCCAGAAAGGGCGTGTCCTAGTGGAAGACTGACAGGTGTTTAGTGTAGGGTGAGTTCCTCTGTTCTCACCACAGAGAGGCTGAGCAGAGAGGAGCAGGAATTCACTGTGCAGCCTAGGCCACATAGTAAGACCTGAAGACCAGGGTTGTAGGGGATCTCAGTCAGGAGAGATGGCTCAGTAGTTAATAGAATGTATTGCTCTTGCAGAGGACCCAAGTTAGATTTGGGCTACTTGAGTAGCCACTTGAGGCTACTCACGACCGGATATAACTCTAGCTCCTAATCGAATGACACTGCATACATTTGCACATACCCTCATTCGTGCACATAATTAAATATGGAAATACATTTTTTTTCCTTTTCTTTTTTTCGGAGCTGGGACCGAAAGCCTTGCACTTGCTAGGCAAGCGCTCTACCACTGAGCTAAATCCCCAACCCCGGAAATACATTTTTTAAAAAGAGAGTGAGGCTGGGTGGTGGTGATGCATACCTGTAATCCCAGCACTCAGGAGGCAGAGTCAGGTGGATCTCTATGAGTTTGAGGCCAGCCTGGTCAACAGAGAAAGTTCCAAGACAGCCACTGCTACACAGAGAAACCTTGTCTTTAAAAAAAAAAAAAAAAAAGGCTAAAACTAGGAGATTGAAAAATATATTCACCACCAAGGCATTGTTTGTTTCTCCAGTTCTGATCAGCTCTTGCATCAGGGGTCTGATCAGACCTGTGTCTGTCTCCCTCCTAAGAATACCAGAGACCCCACCTGGACGGCCTTTCACCTGGACAGTCTCCCACCTGGATGGTCTCCCACCTGGACTGGCTTCCTGTAGCTACCCCCCCCCCCCCCCCCACCCCCACCCCTGTCTCCAGGTGGCCAGACAGGAGCTGCAGATTAGTGTTGCCTCCCCGGACATTGACAGAGCAGCCAAGTATATTTGTGTTGAGGCCACCGCAGTTGGTGTGGCCAGATGAGGGCCTGGCATTGCAGTGGTGTTCGGTAAATTGGTTATAGGTGATTCTAGGAACCTACCTCTCATGCAGTAGGTTTTCTCCATGCCATTCTGGATTTTCTCCATCTGAGGCCACAAGGTTTTTCTCTTTGGTGGTGCCTTGCCATGTGCCATCACCCTGTGGCCTCATACTAATGCCAATAATGCATCAGCTAAGCTTTATGAGTGAGAGGGAGAGAAGAGAGAGACAGAGAGAGAGGAAAGAAAGAAAAGGAAAGGAAACAAAAAGGAAAAAGGATACAAAACAAAACAAAACTCCAGGGCTGGAGCAATGGCTCAGTGGTTTAGAGCAGAGGACCTGGGTTTGGTTCCCAGCACCCACATGGCTGCTCACAGCTGTCTGTAACCCCAGCTGCTGGGGATCCAATGCCCTCTTCTGAATCCTGGCACAGATACACATGCAGACAAAACACCATTACACATAAAATTAAAGATGAAGTAAAAGTGTAAGTAATGTTATAGGAGATGAGCTAGGGACCTGAGGAGGCGGCTCAGTCAGTGACGTGCTTGCTGTGCAAACATGAGACCCTGAGCCTGATTTCCAGAACCTATATAAAAATCTGAGTGTGGGAGCTGGAGAGATGGCTTAAGGGCATTGGCTACTCTTCTAGAGGTCCTGAGTTCAATTCCCAGCAACCACATGGTGGCTAGCAACTATCTTAGTGGTTATGCCCTCTTCTGGCATAAAGGCATATATGCAGTCAGAGCGCACATACACACAAATAAATTAATTAATCAATTATTTAATTAAAGTCAGGCATAGTGCATTTGCCTTTAATCCCAGCAGAGGCAGATGGGTCTCTGAGTTCCAGGCCAGCCAGGTCTACATAGTGAGTTCCAAGACAGGGTAACAGAGAAAAACCCTGTCTTGAAAAACAAAAAACAAGGGTTTGGGGATTTAGCTCAATGGTAGAGCGCTTGCCTAGCAAGCACAAGGACCTGGGTTTGGTCCTCAGCTACAGAAGGAAAAAAAACAAACAAAAAACAAAACAAACAAAATTCTGAGCGCGAGCTGCAGAGATGGCCAAACAGGTAAAAGTGCTTATTGCTGAGTCTAGTGACCTGTGTCAACCTCTGAGGCCCAGATAGTGGAAGGAAAGAACCAATTCCCTCCCATAGGTTCTCCTCTGACCTCCACATGTGCCCCCCAAAAACATGGAAAGGCAAATGAAAATAAAGACATTGACTTCTGACCTCTGTGTACTCAGGTCCTGGAGCAGGTGCACGTGCGCAGAGAGAGACTGAAGGAGTGGCTGAGACAGTGGAGGGTTTTCCTAGCACACAGCCTGAAACCCCGCTGCTCTCCAGGGCCTCAGAAAATGGGGGTTCGATGGTGTACTGATATGATCCCAACACCCAGAAAGTCGACGCAGAAAGATCAGAAGTTCAAATTTATCTCTGGCTGCACACAAAGTTCAAAGCCAATCTAGATGTTATGAGACCATGTCTTAAAAAATATAAATAAATAAATATAAACAAATAAATAAATAAATGTAAAAGAGATCTGGGAATAGCTGCACACACAAGGCTCAAATTTTCCTATGGGTTCTCTCTCTCTCTCTCTCTCTCTCTCTCTCTCTCACACACACACACACACACACACACACACACACACACACACACACAATAGAAAAAAAAAGCATCAGATGCCAAGGGTTCTGGAAAGCAGGTAGGAGACCAGAGAGACAAGGGCTTCCAGGAGAACTCAAGGACTTGGGAGAGCAAGCTGAGGCTCTGTTCTCCATCCTCCCCTACAGCAGGCCCTGGAGCACCTGGAGCACCAGTTGAGGGAGAAGATGAACCAGCTGAATGCCTTACGACACCAGGTAATCCTTCGGCAGAAACGGCTGGAGGAACTGAGGCTGCAGCACAGCCTGCGGCAGCTGGAGATGGCAGAGATCCAAGACAGCAACACAGAGGCCGCCAAGGTGGGGCCTGCTGAGGGCTGCAGGGTCTTGGGGGAGGCATGGTGGGTGGAAGGAACTTGGCCTAGCCCTGCCGTCCCCTAGACCATGCGCAACCTGGAGAACCGGCTGGAGAAGGCCCGGATGAAAGCAGAGGAGGCAGAGCACATCACCAATGTGTACCTGCAGCTCAAGTCTTACCTTCAGGTAGGAACACTGGAGAGAGAGGGAGGGGAGGAAGGTGGACCTGACCAGGGACAGCAGTCACAGCCTTCCCTCTCTCCATATGCCAGGAGGAGAGTCTCAACTTGGAGAACCGGCTGGATTCCATGGAAGCTGAGGTGATGAACACCAAACATGAAGTGCAGGAGCTGAAAGTGGTGAACCAAGAGGCTATAATTGCCCGGGACATTGCCAAGGTACGTGCCTTCCTGCCCCAGATGGGGCAGGGGTGGGGGTACTTGCCTTCCTGCTCCAGATGGGGCAGGGGTGGGGGCCCTTCTCATATACCAGAGTTTTACAGGACTTTCCCTGGATAGATGGTGCTCTCTCTTCCCACATAAAACACTAACCACGAGGCTGGAGAGATGGCTCAGTGGTTAAGGGCACTGACTGAGGGGTTGGGGATTTAGCTCAGTGGTAGAGCGCTTGCCTAGGAAGTGCAAGGCCCTGGGTTGATCCCCAGAACAAAAAAAAAAAAAAAAAAAAAAAAAAAAAAAAAAAAAAAAAAAAAAAAAGGCACTGACTGCTCTTCCAGAGGTCCTGAGTTCAATTCCCAGCAACCACATGGTGGCTCACAGCCATCTGTAATGGGATCCGATGCCCTCTTCTGGTGTGTCTGAAGACAGTGACAGAGTATTCATATGAAATAAATAAATCTAAACATTAAAAAAAAAAAAAAAACACTAACCACTGACAGGTGGGTTGATGCATGCTTTTAATCTCCGTGTTTGGAGGCGGAGGCAGGATCTCTGTGAATTCCAGGCCAGCCTAGTCTACATAGAGAGTTCTAGGTCACCCTGGGCTACAAAGTTACAAAAATAAAATAAAACCAAACCCCAACCACTCCACCAAAGACCAACTTGGAGAACAATGAGTTTATGAGGCTTTCTTCCAGAACATGGGTGAGGGGGTCACTGACATGAAAGTGGGATCTCTAGAGGTCCATTCATCAGAGTCCCCTCATCAGAGTCAGATAGGGTTCCCATTGCTGTGAACAGACACCATGACCAAGGCAACTCTTATAAGGACAACGTTTAATCAGGGCTGGCTTACAGGTTCAGAGGTTCAGTTCAGTATTATCAAGGCAGGAGCATGGCGGCATCCAGGCAGGCACAGCTCTGTAGAGTTCTATATCTTGTTCTAATGGCAACCAGGAAAAGACTGACTTCCTCATTCAGCTAGGAGGAGGATCTCAAAGCCCACCCCCACAGTGACACACTTGCTCCAACAAGGCCACACCTATTCCAACAAAGCCACACTTTGTAATAATGTCACTCTGTGACCAAGCATTCAAACACATGAGTCTGTGGGAGCCAACCCTATTCAAACCAACACACCCATTCACTGTAACATGGGGGTGGGGAGGAGACTTGTGAATCTTGTTTCTTGAGCATTGTAAGCTTCATGGACTTCCTGAGCCTTGGGCCTCCCTCTCTCTAGTGGGGAGTGTTTCAATTCAGAGGAAATAGTTCAGGAATACCAAGAGAGCAGGGACTCTAGTCAGAATTCACTTGTCTTTACCCTCTCCTGGCAATCACATGCTGTTGGGTCTCGTGGTGCCCACTGTTCCACTATAGCTGGACAAGTGCCCGCCTGTCCCCTAGAACCAGCTGCAGTATCTGGAGGAGACTGCGATCAGAGACCGCAAGAAGCGTGACCATTACATAACTGACTGCAAGAAGCGTGCGGAAGAGAAGAAACTCCAGACGGAGCGTATGGAGCGCAAGGTGTGCACACCTAAGCGGGTAGGGCTTTGCCAGTTCAAACCAGAGGGTCCTCGTCCCCACTTTGTGTACACATCCTGAGGTAGAGGCTTCCGTACACCTGGCGTCTATCCTAACCCCTCCCCTCCCTGACTCCGCCCCCATTTGGCACAATGGTTCCTCTCACAACCTCACCTCAGCCTCTTTTCCAGGGACAGGCCATGGGCTCCAGTTCTGCCCTGAACTATCTGACCCTATTCTCATCCTTCCTCATTTGATTTAGGCCCCGTTCTATATCTGAGTGGGGGTCTAGCCACCCCCTCCGGAGACAACTCCCTTTTATGACTCTGGCTCCTTACCTGGTTCTGAGACCACCTATCTGACTCCTACCTGGATGCCTGAACCTGGCCCCAAGCCTTTGTCCCGTTCCCCACAATCTTAGCTAAGTCGGATCTCGGCCCCCGCCCCAAGCCCTTTATCTGGAGTTGATGTTGACAGTTCCCTTGACTGTCCCCCACTCTCAAGCAGACCCACCGAGACCACGTACTCCTGCAGTCAGAAGATACAATACAGGACCACCAACGCCACAAGGAGCAGGAGCTGCGGCAGCGCTGGAGCATGTACCAGATGGAAGTAATGTTTGGCAAGGTCAAAGATGCCACTGGAGTAGCTGAGTCGCATGTGAGTACCCTGGGCTCACACCAGGCAAGCAAATGCTCCTTTTTGCTTCCAGGTGTCCTCTCCTGTCTCCTCTGTCTCCCGCAGAGCTGTCCACCTTAGCCCTACTTCCTTCCACTCTTCCCCTGAGCTGACTTCTTTGGTATGTCGGTTCTGGGAGTTTTATTTATCAGGTTCCGTTTCTCAGACCATCACAGTGTGGAATGGTCTAGGATTCAGTGATCTGTCCAGGATCATGCCTATGGTGGAACCAGGGCCTTGTTCTGGGCCTACTCTTGGTAAGAGCGGTGCTGCCTTCCAAGACCTCGTGTATCTCTGCTGCATGATCCTGCTTTAGAACAGCACCCCCTCTTCTCCCTGTCCCCCACCAGTAAGTTTCTCCAGATTAGGTTCTCTGCTACTCCTCAAATGGGGTTCATTCCCAGGAGATCAGGGACTCTGACCTGTGAGATCATCTGTGAACCCATTTGCCAGTCCAAGGCCCCTTTGCAGACATGGGTCTAGAGCTGGTGAGACGGCCTAATAGGTAAATATGATTGCCCCCAAGCCTGACAACCTGAGTTCCAGCCCTGGGCCCCAAGCTGGAAAGTGAGAGCTTCCTGAAGTCCACACGTGCACCTTGGCACATGCCTGCGCAAACGGCTGGGAGGGCTCATCGGCCCCAGAGACACAATGTCTTTGCCCTATTGGGTGAGCTACCCCATCTGAGTTTGCTGGCACGGTAACTTTTGGATGGAGAGTGCTCACTGCTCTGCTGCCTCCCGCATTCTGATTTTAGCTGACTCAAATATAGGCAGGAAGGGGCATGGGGGAAGTACAGCCTTGGAGCAGTTAGGAGACTGGCCCACACTGTTCTCACATGTTGTTGTGTGACACAGACGACCATAGTGTTCTGGAGCCTCCCTGTTCCAGGCTCTGACCAGGGATATGTGGTCCGCAGGCGGTGGTGCGAAGGTTCCTGGCCCAGGACGAGACCTTTACACAGCTGGAGACTCTCAAGAGAGACAATGAACTGGCGTTGGCAAAGTTGAAGGAGGAGAAGCAGCGGCTCCAGAGGGAGCTGGAGAGCCTCAAGTACTCAGGGGATGCCACACTGGTGAGGTGAGGCCTCGGTGGCTGAGGGAGGCTGCGGGGACGCTGGAGTCAGCCATTGGCAGCTGCTGAACCTCACGGCTCCCGGCAGCCAGCGGAAGCTCCACGAAGAGATGAAAAAGGCATTCAAGAAGGAGGAGCAGCGTCACAGCGAAGTCCTGGAGCGACTGGACCGCACCTCGAGAGTCCTCCAGTTGGTCAAAGATTGCTTGGAGCATTTGGCCAACAAACTGAGTCACGTACAAGTGGTAGGCCCCGCCCTTGTAAATAACCCCCTGGGTAGACCCAACCCCAAGGAGCTCCGCCCCTAATGGCCCCTGCCCCTTGGAGCCCTGCTCCATCCCTGGAGCCCCGCCCACGTCCTCTCAGAGCATCAGCGCAGTTGGAGATGCCACAGAAGCCACAGGATCCAGCCCTGTTTCCTGCCCAGAATGCGAAGTCCCACACATGTCACTGTCTTGGTCCTACATCCTGGAGAAGCCCTCTTTTGTTCAGCCTCAAACTCTGACTCCATGGGCAAGACCAATCCATCCGCCCAACCCAGGGTTTAAGTGTCCCAACTCCAGTGGTGGTGCGGCTCTGGTTGAAGAAGGTCCCACTTTGTCCGCAAGAGCTCCATTTCTTCAGAAAACCATCCCCACACTGGCCTAAGTTGTGTTGTTAATCTCAAAGAGACCTCCCTGTTCTTCGGACAGCTCAAGTTCAAAGATTCTGCCCTCAAGGCAAAGCTTTAATTTGAGAGGCCCCGCTCAGGCGAGGTAGACATCTACCTCAAAGTTCTCCCTCTCTGTGAAAGGCCCCCTTGTGGGTGAATCGTGTCCCCTCCCAGGGGCACTGCATCTCTCAGCTAACTTGGCCTGTCCCCACTGCAGGATGATACCATATTGGCAGGAAAGAAGTTAGACCGGGAATCAGAGGACTACCCGAGCAATCTGCTGGTAGTTGTCCAGGAAAAGCTGCTAAAACTGCAGGAGCACCTGGACAACCAGGACGTGCCCGAGATGCTTCGACACATAGCAGACCGAGAGGTTCACACAGATCACTCCCGGGCCTGTGGGGATCAAGACTGGGGGTGCCGGGTGGGAGTCGAAAACCAGAGAGCAGACTGAGATAGGAAAAACAGGTGCTGGCTGAGGTGTGACCTTCATAACCAAAATAGAGAATCAGGGACTGGGTGGATCGCAGGTGGGAGGGCTGGAGAACCAGGGATGGCCTATGTGCAGGTCCTTAGAAACAAGGCTTGAGTGACAGGGTAGTTCTGCTGGGGAAAAGGATGCAGGGAAGAGTGGGAAGTGATCTCCACTTAGAATCCAGTAGAGTTGTAATGTAAGGTGTGAGGAGGAGGTGGGATACAGCTTCACTGCAGTCCCCACACCTCTCTCCTGCCTCCCCCACAGTTCCTGGCCACGTTAGAAGGAAAGCTGCCCCTGTACAACACCCGCATCCTTCTGCCCGTGGCTAGTGTCAAGGACAAGTTCTTTGGTCAGTGTGAGTCAAAGGGGACGAATGGGAGGGCAGGAGGTGGCCTTACCTCAAGGACAACCCACCACTCACCTCTGCCTCTCTGTAGACGAAGAGGAGAGTGAGGATGATGACCGTGATGTAGTGACCCGCGCTGCCTTCAAGATCCGTTCCCAGAAGTTAATTGAAGCCCGCAGCAAGAAGCGCAATAAGTCGCGCAGATCTTAGACTCTCAATCAAGTCCCATCCGATGCCTCCGGGACTCTAGGGAGCCCTCCGACCCTCTGGGTCCACCTACGGGTGTGTGTGTCTGGGAGCCTCTGAGGCTCCTTCAAGGTCTGGAGGAAACTCAAGCAGGGAGCACCGCAGGCCAGTAGCGCCCGGGGGAGAGAAAAGGCCGAGCCAGAAGTTCCCACAGTAAATCTCCCGAGGCCGGTTGGTGCCCGCCTCAGAATCGCGCAATAAAGGTCACTGACCAACCCCCTGGGTATTCACCTCTTTTTGACCCTGCACCGCCCCCAAACGGCTGCCCCGACAAAATGCAAGGCCACAGATACTTCGTGGCTTCTAGCCTGAGATGATATGGCTTCCATCACCTGTGGTACAGATTCAGCGTGCCCTCCTTCTCTTCCAGACATAGGAGACACCCTCTATACCTGGGGTGGATCAACCCCAACCGAGCATAAAGAACTTCCCTCCCAGGTACACAAACCTGTTGTCGTGTCCCCTGCACTCATATCTGAGTTATGTCTGAGTGACAGATTGACACGCATCTCTGGGGAGGAACGGGACTTCTAGGTTGGCCTGGGTGCGGGGATGGGGTCCGGCTGGGGACCTCTGGAGCCGTGGGACCGCCTTGCCCAGCCCCGCCCCGCGACTGGACGCTTGGCTGCCCCGCCCCACTGCCCGCCGGCCCTTCCGCTTCACTCAGCGGCGCCAGGGAGCAGGACGGGCACCGGGGCCATGGAGAGGACAGCGGGCAAAGAGTTGGCCCTGGTAAGAGGGAGCTGGGGATCCTCAGATCTCACGTCCCTAACGTAACCCCAGATTCAGAAACTCCAGGCATCCACCCCTCGTTTTCTAACCTTTCTCCAAAATGGATGTGCCCTGGAGTCCTCATTTGGGGATTCAGAGTTCCTGACTCCGTGAAGCGGCTAGTTTGGGGGATGGGGACGGGGGTCTGAGAAGTCTCAGGAGGAGGCGACAGAAAGATTCTTTGTGACATTGGACCCTGGGGTGTCCCCAAATGATACTCCATCTGGGAGAAGGGTACCCGTGGCGAAGAGGGACCCACCTGGGAGCCCACCCCGAGTCTCGCCTACTATGTTCGGGAAAGCGGGCCAAACATAAAGTCTGGGGGCTAAGGCCGGTGGGACGTCCCTGAGCCCGCCTCCACGTCCAGGCACCACTACAGGACTGGGGAGAGGAGACCGAGGATGGCGCCGTGTACAGCGTCTCCCTGCGGCGGCAGCGCAGCCAGCGCTCAACCCCAGAGGGGTCTGGAGACGGCCAGGTGAGGAAGGGGCCGAGGCGAGCAAGTGAGAGTGGACTCAGCTCAGGGGCCTGGGAGTTAGGAGGAGAGGGGAAAGCTGGAGAACCGAGGGTGAGCCTGCTTAGAACAACGGGACCAGGAGGAAGGGCGGAGCTTAGCGGCGACCAGGTGAGTAGAAAGGGCCTGGGGGCGGCCAGGTGACTCGGTTTAAATCCAGGAAACGGGGTGGGGTCAGGTGATAGCGCTCCCCCCCCCAAAGGTGAAACTGAGCGGCAGGGTGCAGGAAAGCCGAAATGGGGAGCGGCCAGGTGGTGATGGGTGGGACTCAGGCTTGGTCAGTGAAGCTTGGCTGCAAAGCTGACTGAAGCCGGGGATGGCCGGGTGAGAAGGGCACAGAGGGAAGTAAGTGCTTAGAGTAGTGGGGTGTCCTGCGGGGTTGATGTGGGCATTTGATGATTGGATATAGATTTAGGAAGTCTCGGACTTTCAGAGAAGGACACCGTCAAAAAAGGAAAGTGCCAGAGACGGGTATGATTAGAAACAAGGTGCGTGGAACGTTCCTCATCTTATTTCATTCACTGCCCCATTTCCCTGCAGACCCCCATCCCGGCTATGGATACCTTCCTTCAGTACCGTACCAGCAAGGTGCGGGCGCTGAGGGCCGCCCGACTGGAGCGGCTGGTGCATGAGTTGGTGTCCGGAGACCCCGAGCAGGATCCTGGCTTTGTGCCTGCCTTCCTGGCCACCCACCGGGCCTTTGTGCCCACGGCCCGCGTTCTGGGCTTTCTGCTACCCCCGCCGCCGCCACCACCACCTGCTGGGTCAGTCATTTTTAGGAGACCCGCACGTCCCCATCCCCAGAACCCATCTGTCTGACCCCCCTCCTCAGATTTGGAACCCCCGGCCACGAGTCCTATAACTCTCATGTGATAGAGCCTTTTTTCTCAGGGTAGACAGCAAGAGGACAGAAGGACAGGATCTGAACTTCAGCAAGAACCTGAGGTTGGTTTCCATCCCCCCACCCCCCACTCAAGGGAGCATGGGGGAGAGAGGATCTCAAGGTCAGGTCCGACAGCTGCAAGGTTGGGAAGGTCTAGATCCTTGGGCTTAGTTTTGAGTCACATACCCCTCTCTGTCCAGGGCTGTAGTTTCGGTACTGGGATCTTGGCTGCGAGATCATCCTCAGGACTTCCGGGATCCCCCTGATCATCAGAACCTGGGTGATGTCCGAATCTTTCTGGGCTGGGCAGCCCCAGGAGGGGCAGAAGTCAGGGAAGCAGAGAAACTTCTAGAATATTTCTTGAAGGAGGCTAAGGAAGAGCAGACAGAGGGGGAGCAGCGACTGGCTTGGGCAGGTAAGGAGCGATCAAGGCCGGTGATATTCCGAGACAATACCACCTACTCAGCTCCAAATGACAGGCCCTGAAGACATTTTATTTATTTAGTTTAGTGCTTGGAAATGAACCTTTGTGCGTTCTAGGCAAACGCGATACCCCTGAGCCACATACCCCAGCTCTTGAACAAAACTCTCTTCCCTTCATCCTTTAGTTCGTTGGTTCCTTCCTTCCTTCCTTCCTTTATGTGTGTGTGTGTGTGTGTGTGTGTGTGGTCTATGTATGTGTTCATGTGTGTGGGTGCACATGCACACACGTGTACATGAATGTGGAAGTCAGAGAACGATGCTAGGTGTCTTCCTCTATTGCTGTCTCTTACGTTTGGAGACAAGGTCTCTTCTTGATCCTGGAACTCACCCATTTGGTGAGACTGGCTAGACTGTGAGCCTCCAGCTTCACAGAGTTTGACTTGCAAATGTTAAACTGTGCCCAGCTGTTTGTGGGTGTTGGGGATCTGAACTCAGGTCCTCACACTTTCATGGGCAAACATGTAACCCACCGAGCCATTTCTCTAGCCTCATAGATGAGCCTTATTTTCTCCACTTGATCACACCTTTAGCCAAAGAATTAGCAGTTGCCTAGTGTCCTCCTGCATGCAGAGATCCTGTCCTCTGATTTGGGATGTCACTTAGTGACCTAATGCTTGCCTAGCCAAGAACGGCAACCTGGGTTCAAATCCCAGGCCTGCTGTTTGTTGGTTACTTCGCCTCTCAGAGACCAGTTCCCTTAAATGGGAGTGGTCATGTGTCTGCTTCTTTATTATTATTATATATAAGTACACTGTAGCTGTCTTCAGATACACCAGAAGAGGGCATCGGATCTCTTTACAGATGGTTGTGAGCCACCATGTGGTTGCTGGGAATTGAACTCATGACCTCTGGAAGAGCAGTCGGGTGCTCTTAACCGCTGAGCCATCTCTCCAGCACGTGTGTCTGCTTCTTAACAAATGGAGTTGAACCACTAGCTCCGGCCTCCAAACGGTGGGCTAGGGTTCCCACCCTCCTGGAAATCTAACTAAGTCAGTGAGCAGTAAGGGCTGGCCAAGTGTGTTGGCATTTTGTTTAATTTGTATTTATTGTTACTGTGTATGTGACACAGGTATGTGGATTCTTGCTTGCCAGAGAAAGTCTTGGAATCTGTTCTCTCTCTTCTTCTACCTTTATATGAATTCCATGTTTTTAATGACTGGCCCATTGGACCAATCTTATTATTTTATTAAGTGTTGTTTTTATTTTTCAAGACAGGCTCTCATGTAGCGCAGGCTGGCCTCAATTCGTAGCCAAAGATAACCTTGAACTTTGATCTTCCTGCCTCTACCTCCCCAGGGCTAGGGTTACAAGCTCCACCATACCTAGTATTACTTTTGCTACTATTGCAGCTTTTGTTGTTACTTTGTTTTTAATTGATTTGTTTGTTTATACTTGGTGTGTTTGAGGGGTTTTCCTGCTTTAAGTGCACGATGTGCTTGTAGTGCCAGCCAGTAGTGGGGCAAAAGACATTGGATCCCCTGGACCTGGCATTACACACAGCTGTAGTCATTATTTTGTTTTATTTATTTTCTTATTTTTTCTCATTAATATATTTTTTATTCACTTTACATCCCGATTACAAACCCTTCTCCTAGTCCCGCCTTTACAAATTCCTCTCCCCACTACCCCACTCACCTTGTTCTTAGAGAAGGGGAAGCCCCCCAACCCCCGCCTTGGGTACCACCCTACCCTGGGGCAGCTAGTCCCAGCAGGACTAAGCAAAAAAGCCCAGGTGGGAGAAGGGGATCCAATGGCAGGCAACAGAGTCAGAGACAGCCCCTGCTCCAGTTGTTAGGGGACCACATGAAGACCAAGCTGCACATCTGCTACAAATGTGTAGGGGGCCTAGGTCCAGTTTGTTTTATTTTTTGAGACAGGGTCTTGCTATGGACCTCATGTTGACCACACCTCTAAGAGGATGACCTTGAACAAATGTGTGGTTTGTGCAGTGCAAGGGACTGAACTCAGGGTCTCCTCCATGCTAGGCAAGCACTCTACGCACTGAGCTATACCCCAGCTCCTGAGGGCTGGGGTTAAAGATGTGCACCACCACCCAGCTGTTTCCCGTTTTGTTTTTTCTTTTTAATGTTTGTTTGCTTGTGATGCTGGGGGATGGAACCTGCCTAACCCTGCACAATCCAGGCAAATTTCCCCTTAAATTTAACTTTTTACATATCTACCAGGTGTAGTGGAGTATATGCCAAAATGCCATATTGATACCGTGTTATAGGTACCAAGGTGCCTCAAACTCTAAAATAGGAAGATTTGATTGTAAGCTAGAGGCTAGCCTGTTCTACACAGTGAACTCCAGGCCACCAGGGCTACATGATGGCACCCTGTCTGAAAATAAAGTTGAGGATAGAAAAAAATATTTACAAACCCCATTTGAAGTGTCACTTTTGGGGCTGGTAAGAGAGCGTGACAGAAAGGGGTTTGCTGACAATTCTGGTAGTCTGAGTTTGATGTCTGGATCGCATAATGAAAGGAAAGGACAGACTCTTGACATTTGCGTACACACAAGGGACAAGTGCAGTTTTATTCATTCAGGTATTTATTTATTTATCTATTTATCTATTTAGGGGGGCATACTATAGCTCCATGTGCTAATAAGCCATCTCAATAAACCTAAATAAAGTTCTAGATTTTTTTTTGCTGGGGGGGGCGGTGTTTTGTTTCGTCTCGAGACAGCGTCTCACTGTGGCGCTCTAGCTGGCCTGGAACTTGATATGTAGTGCAAACTGGAGCTGAACTCAAGATAGCTGCCTTCCTCTGCTTCCTAAGTGCTGGGATTAAAGGCAACATACCAGGAAGGAAGGAAGGAAGGAAGGAAGGAAAGAAGAAAGGAAGGAGGAAAGAAAGAAAGAAAGAAAGAAAGAAAGAAAGAAAGAAAGAAAGGAAGGAAGAAAGAAAGAAAGAAAGGGAGGAAGGGAGGGGCTGGAGAGATGGCTCAGTGGCTAAGAGCACTGACTGCTCTTCCAGAGGTTCCGAGTTTAAATCCCAGTAACCACATGGTGGCTCACAACCATCTGTAATGAGATCTGATGCCCTCTTCTGGTGTGTCTGAAGACAGCGATAGTGTACTCATATAAATAGAAAGAAATTACATATCAAAAAATTTAAAAAAAATAAAAAGAGAGAGAGAGAGAGAGAGAGAGAGAGAGAGAGAGAGAGAGAGGCCACTTCTCTTCAAAGTGACTCTCACACCCTGAGCCTCTGAGGCTGCTTTATTTTTCTGCACATCATTCATGGTTGATTCCTGGCTTCCATGCATCCTGTGAGCGCAGGAACCAAGGCTCCTATGGGCTTTGTCCCCAGAAGTCAGGACAATTCGGATTAGCTAGCTGACTAGTTAGTTGCTACAGTCCGCCCCCCCTCCCAAGCCTTGATGTTGATCTCATCCTGATCTGAATCTGTGTCCCTAAATCCTTTGTTTATCCTTTAATCCTGAGCCTAAGTGGCCCAAGTGGCTGTGCTCTTCCCTGCAGCCCACCCACTTAGCTCCGCCTGCTGACAAGTCTTTTCTCTCCTTAATTGATTACCAAGAAGTTTCCTTTTCCTGCCATCGTTTTAAATCTTTTGTATGGGGCTCCTTCACCTCACAGTGTGTGTGTGTGTGTGTGTGTGTGTGTGTGTGTGTGTGTGTGTGTGTGTGTGTAAATCAGAAGACAACTCTCTGGATTTTTTTTCTCCCCTTTGACAGTAATCTCCTTTAACCACTGAGCCATCTCACCAGCAACACCCCTTCTCCCACTCCTCCCCTCCAACCCCACCCCCAACCCCTTAGACAGGGTCTCACTCTGTAGCTCAGACTAGTCAGAAACTCACTGTGTAGCTGAGGCTGGCTTCGAACTCATGGCAATCTTTCTGCTAAACGTCCTCTCCACAAAGTCTCCCAAGTGCCGGGATCAAAGACCGGCCTCAGCACACCTGGATAAATTTGGAAGTTTTTTCTCTTTCTTCCTTCTATATTTCCCTTCTCTCCATTTACTTTGCATATGTGTATGAGTGTTTTGCCTGTGCATATGTCAGCACATCCCATGTATGTATGATGCCCAGAGAGACCACAGGGAGCATCGGATTCCCTGAGACTAGAAGCGTAGACTGTGGTTGGCTGCCACGTGTGTTCTGGGAATCTAACCCAAGCCTTCGGAAGAGCAGTGGAGTGCTCCATACCGCTGAGCCATCTTTTTCAACTGCAAAGTGAGTTTGAAACAATTGTATCTATTTCTCAGGCCCTTCCTGGGCTGCCCAGTCTCCCAGATCAGAGTTTGCAGAGGATTACTCGGAAGAGGAAGGCCTCAGGTCAGAAGGCCCAGAGCTCCTGGACTTCAGCGTGGATGAAGTGGCGGAGCAGCTGACTCTTATGGATGTGGTGGGGAACCCAGCCAGCGGCAGGGTGGGAGGGCAGGAGGAGGCCTGGATGATGAGCATGCATCCCATGAGTCATTCTCCCCTACCCAGGAGCTCTTTCTGCGGGTGCGGTCCTGCGAGTGCCTGGGTTCCATGTGGTCTCAGCGCGACCGGCCGGGAGCTGCCGGCATCTCTCCCACAGTGCGCGCCACCGTGGCCCAGTTCAATGCGGTGACCGGCTGTGTGCTGGGCTCGGTGCTCGCTGCGCCCGGCCTGGCGGCCTCGCAGAGGGCACAACGCATTGAAAAATGGATTCGCATCGCCCAGGTGTGCGTCGGGGCTCGGGTGGGGTCCAGCAGCAAGTCTTGGGTGAGACTGAGAGAGTAACCTAGCATTATAGGACACAAGATTGGTGGGGCTGAGGATCAGAGACCGGAAGTGGGTGTGCCTGAAAAAAATAGGGTGGGCTGGAGAGATGGCTCAGGTTAAGAGCACTGACTGCTCTTCCAGAGGTCATGAGTTCAATTCCCAGCAACCACATGGTGGCTCACAACCATCTGTAAAAGAGATCCGATGCCTCTTCTGGTGTATCTGAAGACAGCTACAGTGTACTTATATAATAAATGAATAAATCTAAAAAAAAAAAAAAAAAAAAAAAAAAGAGCACTCACTGCTTTTCCAGAGGTCTTGAGTTCAAATCCCAGCAACCACATGGTGGCTCACAACCATCTGTAATGGGATAGGATGCCCTCTTCTGGTGTGTTTGAAGACAGCTGCAGTGTACCTGTATAGATATAGTAAATCTTTAAAAAAAAAAAAAAGAAAAGAAATAATAGGGTTGCCGTGGGGAGTGGAGAAAGAGAGAAGGGAGTAGCCAAGTTCAGCTAAGAGGTCGGGGGGTGGGGGTGGGGGAGCTCCCGAAAATCAAAGGCAACATCTCGGTTTATGTGTTTAGTTACTTGACAGGTGAGACCTGGAGTCTGTCTGACCTGGTATCAGAAATCCCAACCGCGAGCTGGGTGTAGTGACACATACCTGTCAATCACAGCCCTGGGGAGGTGGAGGCAGGAGGATGGAGAATTTGAGATCAACCTCTGATGTGTAACTACCAAGTCACTGTATCAAGGAGCTGTGAGTGGGAGACCGCAGTGGAGTGAGGCTGTTGACCAGAGCACTTCCTTCCCTCTTAATCCTAGCGGTGCCGGGAACTACGAAATTTCTCTTCCCTACGAGCGATCCTGTCCGCCCTGCAGTCTAACCCTATCTACAGGCTCAAGCGCAGCTGGGGAGCTGTGAGCAGGTGAGTCAGGTGCCATGCACAGTGTACCCCATCCTGGTTGTCCCCTCTGCTGACCCTGACCATGCCCCTCTCCACCCCCACAGGGAACCGCTGTCTGTTTTCAGGAAACTGTCGCAGATTTTTTCTGATGAGGATAACCATCTCAGCAGCCGAGCGATTCTTTCCCAGGTATTGGGAACCCCAAATTCAAGGGAGTCGTGCTTGTAACCCCAACCCTTGGAAGGCTAAGGCAGGAGGATCGCTGTGAGTTCGGGGTCAGCCTGGTCTACACAGCAACCTGCTAGGGCTATATAACAAGACCAGCATGGAACCATGGGAGACTCTGTCTCAAAATACCCCAAGAGTATGGGGGAGGGCTCGGTTGGTAAAGTGAGCTCTGAAGCCGGTAAAAGCTGTCTGGGAGACCTGGAGTCCCAGCAGCCAGGGAGGCAGACATAGCGGGACTCGAGAAACCTAGCCCAACGCATCAAACTCCAGCGTAAGCGAGGGACCCTAGCTCAAAAATACAAAGATTAGTATAGGGAATGCTTGGTATCTGTTATTCATTTACTTTTTTTTTTTTTTTTTTTGGTTCTTTTTTTCGGAGCTGGGGACCGAACCCAGGGCCTTGCGCTTCCTAGGCAAGCGCTCTACCACTGAGCTAAATCCCCAACCCCTCATTTACTTTTTTTAAAAAAAAGATGTATTTATTTATTATACATAAGTACGCTGTAGCTGTCTTCAGACACACCAGAAGAGAGCATCAGATCCCATTACAGATGGTTGTGAGCCATCATGTGGTTGCTAGGATTTGAACTCAGGACCTCTGGAAGAGCAGTCAATGCTCTTCACCACTGAGCCACTTCTCCAGCCCTGTTATTCATTGACTTACCTATGTATTTATTTATTTAATGTGTATGACTGTTTGCCTCCAGGTATTTGTGTGTACCATGTACATTCATGGCACCTACAGAGATAAAAGCAGTTCCCCTAGAACTGGGGTTATACATGGTCGTGAATGTGGATGCTAGAAAATCAAACCCAGGTCATGTCCAAGAACATCAAATGCTCTTAACCACTGAGCCATCTCTCCAGCCCCAGGATACTTGATGTTGACCTCTGGCTTAATACACACACACACACACACACACACACACACACACACACACACACACAGTACTGGGAATGTGGCTTAGTCATAGGTGTGAAGTCGGTAGGATTCAGGGATGGTGGTGTAGACTCTAAGCCCTGCATTCGGAGGATCAGTTGTTCAAGGATAGTTTTGTTTACATAGTGAGATCAAGGGATCTCATCTCAAAACAAACAAAACAATTCATAAAGCAGGGCCCGGTAGCACATATCTTAATTTCAGCTCTTGGGAGGCTGAGGCAGGTGGATCTCTGTGAGTTCAAGACCAGCTTGGTCTACATTGCAAGCTCCAGGCTAGCTATGGCTTAGGAGACTCGGAGGCAGTGGAGGGGAAGCAGCTTATTCTGGAAGCGTCCTTCCTTTCTTGTTTACAGCGGGCTCAGTTCTCCTTCCTCCTGCTTGTTCTCTCTCCTCACAGCCTTATTTCTTCATTCAGTAATGAATGGAGGAAAGCAAGACGCTCAGAGGAAATGACTCCCTAAGGATACAGTTATAGCCGAGGAGGGAAAGGAGCCAGGTCTTGGGAATTTCCTTGATAAGCAGGGTTTTGAATGTGGGCCAGTATGTCCGACTTACTGTAGCAGGAGTCGGGTGTGATTAGGGTCAGGAGCTTGTCCTCAGTGTGAGTTCTGTGCAGGTGATCATGGGGCCTGATTTCTGGGTCTGGAATATCCTGTCTCCCTTAAGATAGGTGTGTGTTTTACCCACTCGCCTCCTGCAGGCCTCTCCCAATGACTCCACCTTCAGAAGCCTCCCACCTCATCACCTTCACAGTCCCCTTGTGTACCCAGTGTCCCTTGTTTCTGCTTTCCCCGACTGAGTTATCCTGGCTATCCCATCTTTCCCTCGCTAATGGTCAGAGTTTGTCTCATTTGGTCACCCTTGGCTAGTTAGCACTCAAAACAGCGCATGACGGCACAGTCGGTATTCAGTAAATACCACGTGGGGCTGGGGCTGGGGCTCAGTTGGCAGAGGCTTAGGTAACATGATGAAGCCCTAGACTCCATCTCCAGCACCGTATACAGTGGGTGAAGCTGGAGCCCCGTGGTAATGGTGGACACCTTTAATCCCAGCGCTTGGGAGGCAGAGGCAGGTGGATCTTTGAGTTCCAGGCCAGCCTGGTCTACAGATCAAGTTGCAGGACAGCCAGGGCTATACTGAGAAACCCCGTCTTGGGCAAACAAGACAAAACCAAACCAAACCAAAAAATGGGGGAGCTGTGCACACCTGCCACCCTAGCAGTCAGGAGGCAGAGGCAGGAAGATCAAGAGTTCAAAATCACTCTGTGCTACATAGAGACTTTGAGGTCAGCCAGGGCTACATGAGACCCTGTCTCATAAATAAAGCAAAAAGGAAAGAGGGGGAGGGAGAGGGAGAGGGAGAAAGAGAAGGAAAGAATCTTGTTAGGGATAGAAGGAAGTAAGTAGGTGGCTCTTCTCTGCATACCACTCAGGAACAGAGGCAGGAGGATTCCATATTTGCAACCAGCCTGGGCTACATTTAGACCTTGTCTCAAAACAAAATTAGGAGAAAACAAAATCAAAACAAAAATCCGGGGAACCAGAGAGACGGTTAGTGGTCAAGAACACTTGCAGCCTTTGAGAGTTTGTTTCCAGTGTTCACAGCTACCTGTGACTAAGCATGTGGGGATCTGATGCCCTCTTCTGGCCGCCTGAGGTACTGCATACACACCACCACCACCACCACCCCCAACCCCCAAAAATCAAACAAACCAAAACCTTCTAGTGAGAGTGAGGAGGCTTCAAGGGGCAGAAAACAAACCTCCTGCATGCCAGCCGCCATTTCTGACCCACCAAAAACCAAACACATCCCTGTTCTCGCAGGGGACTCCAGTCTAGATGGGGACAGAACAGACCTTCTTGCTGTCTGAAAAGTACACAGACGTGAGCTCAGGGTCCTCCCAGAGATCCCCAGTTATCCAGTTCTAAGTAGACTGGGGACAAACATCTTCCCATCCACTCTGGTCTTGCGCTGGCTTCCGGCTTTAGCCATCTGTAGGATAACTCCACACCGTTTGGCGTTAACAGCCTATCTGTGATGTTCTCTTGTTTGAAGGCAGGGTCTCCTGCAGGGACAGGATGACCTTGAGCGCCTGATCTTCCTGCCTCTGTGTGGTGTGCTGGGATGACAGGGATATGCTGACACAGCCAGTTTCTGCACTGCTTGGGATGGGACGCACAGTGCTCCCAACTACAGCCCCAGCCCCCCCGGCTTGTGATTTAAAAAGGAGCGTTAAATCACACTTATTTCTTTGTGTGGATGTCAGTCAGATCCTCTCAAGGTGGATCCTGGAGATCCTACTCAGTTGTCAGCCTTGGCAACAGCCCCCTCCCTCACCGAGCCAGCTTCCCTGCCCCCAGCTGTGACATTTGAACGGGACTTCAGTATGTGTGCCTCTGTGAGAAGTGTCACAGGTGGGTCTCAGAGGTAGTCTTTCCCTTCCTCTCAGGAAGAGACCACTGAGGGACCCCAAGGTGATGACTGCTCCCCAGGAAGTCTGCCGTCAGTAAGCAATATGGTTCAGGGTGGGGACGGGGGTGGAAAGGGGACTCTTGGGGAGTTGGCATGGGGTCAGTGATGCCCATGAGTAACTGAAGCTTTTGGGATTGCAGAAACTGCCCCCAGGTCCTGTCCCCTACCTTGGCACCTTTCTCACAGACTTGGTTATGCTGGATACAGCCTTACCGGATATGTTGAAGGTTTGACCTCCTACCCTTGACTCTTGACCCCTGCTCTATTACCCGCAGCCCAACAGTCCTTCATTCATTCAGCTTTGATCTAGCTTGAACTCATATTTCCCTCCACCCCCACATACCATAGAGGCTTGTGCCATCATAGCTCTTGAACTTGACTTTTGACCCTTGACCCTTGACCCTGGATGCTATAGCTCAAGCCAGCTTTGCCCCCTCAGGGAAATCTCATCAACTTTGAAAAGAGGAGGAAGGTAAGTGGGTGGGTAGTGGGGGTTGGTGAGATGCCCCACGGGTGGCAGGCAGGGTGTGACAGGCTCTCAGGAGACACCCCCTCAGGAGTGGGAGATCCTGGCCCGAATCCAGCAGCTACAGCATCGATGCCAGCACTACAGCCTGAGCCCCCGCCCGCCAATCCTGGCTGCCCTTCGTGCCCAGCGCCAGCTCAGCGAGGAGCAGAGGTGACCACCCAACCAAGTCCACCTCATACATTCACCCCACCCTTCCTTCCCCTCCAGAAAAGTTCCAGACCCCATCCTGAAGACAGGGGTCTGCTACCCGAAGGCCATCACCCTCCTCCAACCCAAAATCCGCCCCATCCTACACTCTGGTTTTAGCCCTTAATGTTTGGTTAGCCATTCAGCTGGATTGTCCCAACTGTTCTGATCCTGTCATCCAAGTCTGCGGCCTTGATCACTAAGTCCTAGTCTGAGGATCTGACGCTAGCTTTAGCGCTCTCTCTCGGCATCCAACTCAGCCAGCCTGTCACTTCCGCCCACCCACTCTTCCAGCCCATGACCTTTACGGTTGGCCCTCTGAATTACCTGGCCCTGAACTTTGGAGTTGGCCCAGATCGCTCTGGAGTGTCTGCTTTGTTTAGCTCTTACAGTGTCACACACATGCTAGGTCTGTGCTACACCTCTAAGCCATGGCCCCAGCCATTCACTGGGGCACTCTAGGCAGGGGCTACACCTCTAAGCCATGGCCCCAGCTCCTCACTAGAGGACTCTAGCCAAGCACTGTATGTATGAGCCGCACCCCTAGCTAATCTCACCCTGTGAGTGCTGTGCACCCCACTAACCAAACAGTTCACCTCATCTGTAACGCACCCTGATACCCCAGTGATTCCCATTTGTATCCTGACCTGGACCTGGGCTCTAACCCCTCTTCCCTTCCCACCCCCAACATGGTTCACAACTCATTCTGTTAGCTCTTCTGCTTCCTGCTCCAACACCCCTCACATGCTAAACCTCTCTAGCTACCGAGTCTCCCGTGTTATTGAGCCACCAGCTGCCTCCTGTCCCAGCTCCCCTCGTATCCGGCGACGCATCAGCCTGACAAAGCGTCTCAGTGCGTGAGTGTGGGGATGTGTACGGAAAGCCATGTGGGTAGAGATTAGGGCTATCCAGTCCTGGAGGTAAGACACCCCTGTCCTTACTCTAGGAAGCTGTCCCGGGAGAAGAACCAGTCTCCTGGCGGGAGTCCGGGGGATCCACCCTCACCTACCTCCAGGTCAGTATCCAAGGCAGAGGGGACTAGAGTCACCAGGACAAAAGAGGCCAGGCCTCTCATTCTGAAGTCTGTGTTCTCACCAGTGTGTCTCCAGGGTCTCCCCCAGCCAGTCCTAGAAGCCAAGACCCTCCTCCTGGCAGTCCTCCCGCTTCACCAGGGCCTCAGAGCCCCAGCACCAAGGTACGACAGTAATCTGTGAATGTGTTAAGGACTGGGGCACCCAAGGCTCAGAATGTGTGTATGTGTGTGTGCATGCGTGCGTGTGTGTGTGCGCGTGGGTGTATGTGCACACATGTGTGCGTGCACGTGTGCATGCATGTACAGCACTGAAGGTATGTATCCCAGAGACTGACTGTTCTCTGCTGTTTTATCTGAGAGCATCTCAGTGGCCAATGAGCAATCACCTACCTACCATTCTGGCTTCTCCTCAATCTGACTTGGATTCTCCCCTATCTGTAGGCACATCAGGTGCGATCCCTACCACCTCTTTTTCCTAAAAAGTAGTACTCCAGCTAAATGTAGCACAGGCCTGTAATCCCAGTAGTTGGGATGGAGATGAGAGGATCAGGTGTTCAAAGCCATCCTTGGCTACATTATAAGGTTAGGCTCTGTGACATCCCAACTCAACAACACAAGCAAACAAAAAATACTGGCATTCAATCGAGGACCTCATAAGGGCGTTACCACCGAGCCGTACCCCAGGTCCTCACTGTCTTGAGACAGGGTCATACCAAGTTGCCCAGGCTAGCGTTGAGCTTGTGATCCTCCTACCTCAGCCTCTCCAATAGCTGGGATGACAGTTCTATGCCAGCAGCTCCAACTGACAGTTCTTCAAAGAAAAGCCCCTAGACTTGCCTGTCCACACGCATGACAGGGAAGGACTCCAAGCACCCACAGGACTGTGCGCGAGGGTGCTCAGCTGCTCTCTGATGGGGTACGGTAGGTTTCCAACTGTGAGCACAGCTATGTATGCACACTGTGAACTTGGCTTTGTGTGGATGTGGGCTGTGTGTCCGTTTGTTTCTGTGACAGAGAACTGTAGTTTGTGTGTTATGGGAGGACGTGTACTCAGCCGTGTGCGTGTACCCTAACGTGTGGTCCCCGCTCCTGTGCGTGAGGACTCTGGGTGTGTTCATCAGTTGATGTGTACAGTGGGGTGGGAGCCCTTGTGGTTCTCACCACACAGCTGAGCAAGGCTGCAGCCTCTGCTGTTCCACACTGCCTACAGCTGTCCCTGAGCATGGAGCCACCAGGGCCCTGGCCCATGACCTTGACCCCGAGCAGCTCTCGAACTCCCCTCCTTGGGCAGCAGACTTCAGAGGCCCGCGTCATCCGCGTCAGCATCAACAATAACCATGGGAATCTCTATCGGAGCATCTTGGTGAGGGCTGGGAGGGGACGGCCTTGCCCTTAGATCTGGGACCCTGTCCCTTTAGCACCTCTCCCTCTCTAATTTGTTTTTAAATTACATTTATGTCGTGTGCATGTGTAGGTCAGGTGACAGCTTGCAGGAGTCCGTTCTCTCGTCCCACCATGCCGGTGCCAGGGACTGAGCTCAGGTTGTGGGGCATGTAGCAGCCGGCTCCTGCCCAGCTGTCTCACAGGTCCTTTCCTGTTCTTCTTTTCCAGCTTACTTGTCAGGATAAAGCCCCCAGCGTGGTGCAAAGAGCCCTGGAGAAGCACAATGTGCCCCAGCCCTGGGCCCGGGACTACCAGCTCCTCCAGGTCTTGCCTGGGGACAGAGGTAAGCAGAGGTAGCTTGAGGGCTTAGGGGGATCTCAGCTCTGTCCTGGCTGGAGCAGGGAGGCAGAATCTTGAGGCCACTGTTCAGTCCACACCTGCAGTCGGGAAGCAGAGGGAGACGATGCTACGGCTCATCTTGCTTTCTCCTTCAAAAAACTTTCCTTTTTCCTTTTTTTTTTTTTTTTTTTTTTTTCTTTTTTTTTTTTTTTTTTTTTTTTTTTTTTTTTTTTTTTTACATTTTATGTATTTCACTTTTGAGCAAGGCCAGGTGTTGGTGGCAAGCATCTTTACTCTTAGCACTCAGGAGGCAGAGGCAGGCCAGTTGCCGAGTTCGAGGCCAGCCTGGTCTATAGGGCAAGTTCCAGGACAGCCAGAGCCACACAGAAAAACTCTGTCTCGAAAAACAAACAAGGGCTGGAGAGATGGCTCAGTGGTTAAGAGCACTGACTGCTCTTCTAGAGGTCCTGAGTTCAAATCCCAGCAACCATAGGGTGGCTCACAACCATCTGTAATGAGATCTGATGCCCTCTTTCGGTGTGTCTGAAGACAGCTACAGTGTATTCATATCTAATAAATAAATCTTTAAAAATATAAAAAAAGAAAAACAAACAAAAAAATCATTTTTGAGTGGGGAATATTCATGACACTGCACACGTGGAGGTCCGACAACAACTTGAGGAGTTCACTCTCTCCTTCTACCATGTGGGCCCCGTAGCTTGTTAGGCTTGCAATGAGCACTTTTACCCACTCAGCCATCCCACGGGTCTGTACTGTGTTTGCTTTTTGCTTTTTTTTTTTTTTTTTTTTTTTTTTCTTTCTTTTTCTGGTTTTTCCAAGACAGGGTTTCTCTGTGCAGCTTTTGCTGTCCTGGAATTCTCTGTACTTTTGCTGTGTACTTTTGCTGGCCTAGAACTCAGAGATCCACCTGCCTCTGTCTCCTGAGTGCTGGGATTAAAGGCGTGCACCACCACCACCTGACTTCTTACTGTGTTAAGCCGTGTAGAACCTCAGCCCATTGGGTAACGCCACCACATTCAGGCAGGTCCTCTGCCTCAGTTAGCCTAACCCAGGTAATGGGCCCAACCAAGTTTGTCTCTGAAGTCATTCTAGTATTGAGTTACAACCTGCACCAACCATCACTGCCCAGCTTGACTAGGGCTAGCAAAGCCACAAGTCAATTCAGGCAGAATGTTGATGCACCATGAAGTGTGTAAAATGTCTGTGACTGGATGGTCTTTCTGGGGTTGTGAGGCAGTGATATTATCCAGGGTCAGATGGGAAAAGATGTAGAAAGCTTGTAGGTTTTGCTGTTCAGCCTCAGGCTGACCCAGCAGGCAACTGAAGGGGTTGGAAGAGAGAATGAATCTGTTTGGCTCTCATGAGGACCCTGGGGTCACTTGAACTTGCACTGGGACAGGGCCAAATGATCTTGGATTCAGAAGTGCAGGGTAGTCCAGGCTTGGTCAGAAATTGGCAAGAGGTGGTGCTATAAAGCATGGTGTAAAGTAAGCAAGACACCAGCAAAGAATTTATGAGCCTGGTGGGATGGCTCAATGGTAAGAGCACACACTGTTTTAGCAGAGGACCCAGGTTTGGTTCCAGCACCCATATCAGGTAACTCATGACCTGTAACTCTAGCTCCAGGGGCCTGACCCCCCTGACCTCTGTGGGCATCTGCAGCCATATGCATACACATATACACACAATTAAAACAATCAAAATCAGAGCTGGAGCTATGATTCAGTTGTTAAAAGCACTGGCTGTTCTTTCAGAGGACTCAGGTTTGGTTCCCAGCCCCCACATGGCAGCTCACAACCATTTATAACACCAGTTTCTGGGGATTCAACACCCTCTTCTGGCCTCTGTGAGCAGCAGGCATGCACATAGTACGCATACTTACATACATACATAATACATACATACATACTTCCATGCATACATATACACAGGCAAAACACTCATACACATAAAATAAAAATGAATAACAATAATAACTTAGAGAATGTATGAAGGCTGGGTGACGGCTCACTTGGTAGAGCATTTGCTGTGTAAGCATGGGAACCTGAGCTGGAGTTCCCAGAACCTATGCAATAAAGCTGGGTGTGGTGTTGTGGATCCATAATCCCAGAGAGAGAGAGAGAGAGAGAGAGAGAGAGAGAGAGAGAGAGAGAGAGAGAGAGAGAGAGAGAGAGTGTCAGGAGAATCCCTGAGCCTCACTGGCCAGCCCTACTTAATGAGTTCCAGGCCAGTAAGGGGGCCCTGTCTTTAAAAAAAAAAAAAAAAAAAAAAACGGGCTGGAGAGAAGGCTCATTGCTTGAGAGCACTCACCACTCTTCCAGAGGTCCTGAGTTCAATTCCCAGCAACCACATGGTGGCTCACAACCATCTGTAATGGATCTGGTGCCCTCTTCTGCTGTGTCTGAAGATAATGAAAGTGTACTCATATACATAAAAGTAAATTTTTCTTAAAAAATAAAACAAACAAAAAACCTAAAAAGTCACAGGATCCTGAGGAACAACATTTAAGACTTACATGCACACATGGAGCATGGGGGCACAGGCCTGTAATCCCAGCATTTAGGAGGCCAGGGCCAGCCTGGGCTACAGAGTGAATTTAAGGCTAGTCTGAACAGTTTAGTATGACCTGGTCTTAAAGAGAAAAAAAGAGCCAGGGGCAGTTGGGAGTGGTGACAGGGTCTGTAATTCTAACCACTCAAGAGGCTGAGCGAGAAATTCCAAGTTCAAAGCCTAGAGCAGGCATGGTGACTCAAACCTGCAATCCCAGCATTTGGGAGAGTGAGGCAGGAGAATTGTAATGAGTCACAGGTTGGCCAGGACAACTTAGTGAGACCCTGTTTTAAAAGAAAACAAATAGGTCCAGAGTGTGGTGGAGTTGCTCGAGAGCTTGGTTAACACCTGTGGAAACCTAACTCTGTCCCAGCATACAAACCAGGTCTGGTGGTGACACCTTGTAATCCCAACACTCAAGCGATGAAGGCAGGAGAATCAGGAGTTCAAGGTCACCTACATAGAGAGGAGGAAGCCAGCCTAAGCTACATAAGACCCTTGTGACAAAAGTCACAAGAAAAAAAGGGGGCTCCGGATATAGCTCAGTAATAGGCTGCTCACCTTACATATCCAAGGCTAGCCCTTAGTGAGAGAGAGCTGTGAATATAGCTCAGTGGCAGTATGTGCCTAGCATGTGTAAAGCTGGGTTCAGTGTCCAGTGCCAACTGTGCCTTTGTGTGTGCGTGTGTGTGTGTGTTATTATGCATATAAATATTCATACATACAAACACACACTATATGGGTTACTTTTCTGTTGCTGTGATAAACACCATGAGTAAGGTAGCCTATAGAAGGAAGTTTATTTGGGCTCATGGTTCCAAAGAGAAAAGCCCATGACACGGATGGCTCACATCTTGAATGGCAAGCACAAAGCAGTCCTTACTTGAGATGGCACATGGCTTTAAACTCTCCAAAGCCTGTCCCCAGTGATGTACTTCTTTCAACAAAGCCATACTTCCTAAGCCTCCCCAGGCAATGCCACCAACTAGAGACCATGTATTCAAGAGCCCAAGACTGTGTGGAACATCTCAAGTCAAACCCACAGCCCTACTCACTTGCACAAAGAACCCTTCGAGGTCGAGTGTGGAAGCCCTTCGCTTCCACAAGTGGAAGGCCGGTGGAAGTGATCTGGAATAATTGTCCCAGCAGCCTGAGCTTGCCTGGGAAGTGGTTTGGGAGAGGTCGGGGTGTGGGGGAAGCCATTTGAATGGTAGAAGTTTGCCCAAGGAGCCCCCAGAATTTGCAGGTCGTCCACTGTAGCCCCTGTTTCCATGCAGAGCTCCTGATTCCTGACAGTGCCAACGTCTTCTATGCTATGAACCCAGCTGCCCCTGGTGACTTCTTGCTTCGTCGGAAGGAGGGGACAGGACATACACCCTCTGCCTCCCCAAGCTGAGGCAGTGCTCTCCCTGTCCTGAGCCAGAGGCACAGCTGACAGCTTGGAACCTGGATTTTACTACCATCAAAGTAGGGGCCCTGGAGAGCCTCTGTCCCCAGTGGAAACCATTTTGCTCTGTACCCTGGGGGTCCCCCAACTTTGGGCCATTGGAGCCCCATCTCTTTGACTCCCTGGGCCCTTGACCATTATTCTAAAAGCATGGATGTGTGGGAAGAGTGTAAAACTAGGAAGAATCAAGAGTGCTCAGCTTAGGTGGGGGAGCCTTTGCCCAGCAGCCCCAGACCCTGGATGGCTTCTCAGCACTTCCAAAATAAAAGTCCTAAGGGACTTGGACAGTCACATTCTAACATTCAGGACTCTGAGACCCAGGACAGAGCATAGACAATGTGGTGACACATGTCCGTAATCCCAGTGCTTGGGACAGGGGATCCGGAGAATCATCCTTGGCTACGTAGTGAGTGCAGGGCAAACCTGGGCTACATCATGAAACCCCACTCAAAAAAAAAAAAAAAATCCTAAGGAGTGGTAGGGAAATCATAAGGGAAGTTCAGGGTTTCCTCCCCCGCAGTTTCAGGAGGGGCTGCCCTGCTTTTCTGTCACCTGGTGGATAAATGGGAAGATGGGAAGAGGGAAGAGGTTACCCATCCCTTGCAAATACAGACAGTGAGAAACTGGGCATGGCGGTGCCTGTCACTGGGGGAGGCGGGAGGATTTTGAGTTCAAGACCATTTTCAGCTGTAGTGTGACTTCCAGACCAGCGAAAGAAAGAAAGAAAGAAAGAAAGGAAAGAAAGAAAGAAAGAATGAAAGAAAGAAAGAAAGAAAGAAAGAAAGAAAGAAAAGAAAGGAAGAAAGGAAGAGAAAGAAAGAGAGCAGCATAGATGAATCGAGCCAGAGGTGAGGTGAGCTCAGAGGCTCAGAGGCTCAGACAGTCTTGAAGACAGCAGCAGCAGTGCTCTGGTTTAGACTGGACTCTGACAGGGTTCTGGGTCTCATCAAGTTCTCTTCTGTCTCAAGGGACCTGCACAGTGGCTCAGTAGAAAAAGTGTTTGCTATACAAGCATGAGAGCCTCAATTCAGATCCCGGCACCCACATTAAAAGGGGAGAGTGGGGTACATCTATCATCCCAACTCTAAGAGGTGGAGAGAGACAGATCCCAGGAGATCACTAGGCAAGCAGTTCAGAGCAAGACCGTGTCTCAAAGAGTAATGTTGAGGCGCCATCAGGCTGGCTCCATGGGTCCAGTTACCTGGGTTCAATCCCCAGGATCTGTGTAAAGGTGGAAGGAGAAAACTGACTTCACCAAAGTATCCTCTGACATACACGTGTGCACCAACACATACACACACACACACGCACACGCACACGCACACACACGGTTTCTCTGTGTGTTCCCCTGGATGTTCTGGGACTCACTCGGTAGATCAGCCTGGCCCTGACTCACAGTTTCTGCTTTCTGCCGGTTAGAATGAAGACATGAGGTGACAGTATGGTTGAGTGGTCACGTCCTCTGAATAACTGAGCAACAAGAGGGAAGGCACCTGGGCCCCCGAGCCCAGCTGTCCTGTAGACGACTTTATGGTAGACAATAATGGCTCAGAGAGTAATGGCTGTAATGTCAGAAATAAATTGCTACTTCTCCCTGCTATTATTTGGGTTTGTCTTAGTGCCAAAAAGAACACACCTTTGACCCCAGCACTCAGGAGGCAGAGGCGACTCCAAGTATTGCCAGGGCTACACAAAGAAAACCAAACCAGGGGCTAGAGAGATGACTCACAGCCATCTGTAATGGGATCCAATGCCCCCTGCTGGTGTGTCTGAAGACAGCTACAGTGTATTCATATAACACAAAATTAATAAAATAGTTCAAAGGAAGAGAAGCACAACAAAAGGATATTCTTGGGTGTCTTGATTTGTTTGTTTCTATCGTGTGTGTGTTTTATTTTTGAGACAGGGTCTCTCACTGAGCCTGGCACTCACCCATTCAGCTAGGCTGGCCAGTGAGCTTAGGGACCCATCTCCATCTCACTGCAGTAAGGTTTCATGCAGGAAGACTGAGCTCATCCTGCCTTCTCCACGGGTGCTGGCAATTTGAACTCTGGTCCTCATGCTTGCACAGCAAGCACTTTACCTCCTGAACCTTCTCCTTAGCTATTGTTTCCTATTCGTTTGCTTTCGTTTTTAGCCAAAATCTTATTTAGGCCAAGGTGACCCCAAACCCACTGTGTATCATAGGGTGTTCTGCTCCATCTCTCAAGTCTGGGGTTACAAGGCTTCAAAGGTTCACTCCCCACAGGGCAGCAGGGGCAGCCTTCCATCTCACCTGCTCCCCGCACAGCAGGAGACGGTGCCCTCTCTCCCATTTGCTCCAGCTAACGTCCCAGAGCAGGCTCCATTGGGTGGGCGTGGTCACGCCTGAACCAGTGACTTCCAGCTGATTGGCCAGGTCCAGGTTCTATCCCCATCTCTGGACCTGGCAGAAAGACTTCAGATCCCAGGACAGAGTTTGGGAGGGAACTTGCTTTCAAGGTAAATTTGAGAGCTGTCAGGAGGAAGAGAGAATTCTGGTGAGTGAGGATAAAAACTATTTCTCTTGTTGAGTGCATTGTCATGATGGCAGTTATGGAAGACCCATGTGTAGGGTGGAGGGCCCATTCAGTACTAACCACATGTTTTAACACTTTTTTTTTTTTTTTCTCGGAGCTGGGGACCGAACCCAGGGCCTTGCGCTTCCTAGGCAAGCGCTCTACCACTGAGCTAAATCCCCAACCCCGTTTTAACACTTTTTAATCTTATATTTTATTAGGGGGGAGGGAGAAAGTGCATGCCCCAACAGGACACATGGAAGTCAAAGGACCACTTTCAAGAATTCACTTGTTCCTTCCACTGTGAGGGTCCTAGGAGTAGAACTCAGGTCGCCAGGCTGGGCTGCGAGAGCCTGTGCCTGCTGAGCCTTTCATTGGCCCATCCCCATGCTGTTAATATTTATTGAGAAGGTTTTCATTCTGATTTTATTTATGCTTTTGGTTTTTTTTGTTTGTTTGTTTTTGTCTTTGGACACAGGGTTTCTCTGTGTAGTCCTGGAACTCACTCTGTAGACCAGGCTGGCCTCAAACTCAGAGATCTGCCTGCCTCTGCCTCCCAAGTGCTGGGACTAAAGGTGTGCACCACAATGCCCAGCTATGCTTTAAGTTACTTATTTTTATCTGTTTTCTGTGAGTTACAGTTGTGAGCCACCAAATGGGTGGGTCCTGTATAAGAGGGGACTTAGCTGCTGAGCCATCTCACAGCCAGGTTCCGGAGACCATTAGGATGTGTCAGTTCACCTCATTGGAACCAGTTTGGGAGTGCCTGCCACCCCAGTACCCTTTCCAGGCCAGGCATGGTTACACGTGGCTGTAATCGCATGGGTGGGGGGAGAGGAGCAGACTACACACAGATCCCTGTGAGTTTGATCCTTCGATGCATAACCAGACTGTCTCCAAACAGGAGTGTTAAGGCCTACACAAACACCCACAAAGCCCACTTCCTGAGCAGAGAGTTGCACTGCTGTCTGACTGGTGCTGTTGCTTTACGTGTTTGAGCGTTTTGCCTGCATGCATAGATGTCACCACATGTATTCAGTGCCCAGGGTTGGTAGAAGAGGCTGTCGGATCCCCAGGATCTGTACAGTTGTGAGGCCCCGTATGGGAATCTAACCCGGGTCCTCTGAAAGGTTTAACCACCAAGCCACCTTTGCAGCCTCAGACATCTGCCTTTCAATTTGATTGACTTTGCGACAGGATCCTGAGATGTGGCCCAGGCCGTTGCTGAATTTGTGGCAGTCCTCCTGCCTCAGCTTCCTAAGCACTGGGATTATAGACGTGTGCTACTACCTCCAGCTTCTTACCTGTATGTGCCTGTGTGTATGAGTGCCTGTGTTTGTATGTGTGGGCACATATGTCATGTGCACTTACAGGGCTCAGAGGACAACTTGTGGTGTGAGTTCCGTCCTTCCACCATACGGGTTTCTGAAGAGGACCACACTGAGATCTGCCTTTGTTGCTCTTGTTTTATGTGTGCCACATATGTCACAAGCTGCCCCTGAGCCTTTTCCCTAGCTATGTACGTATGTATGTATATACATATGTATGTATTATGTATTATGTATGTAGCATGTGTGTATATATTATGTGTTTATGTATTATGTTTCTATTATGTATTGTGTATGTATGTATGTGACATGCATGCATGTGTGTAACATGTATGCATGTATTAGTATGTAGCATGTGTGTATTGTGTATGTATTACATATGCATGTATCTATACATGTATCTATACATGGGTCTTAGTTACTGTTCTATCGCTGTGAAGAGACCCCACAATCAAGGCAGCTCATAAAATAAGGCATTTAATTGGGGACTTGCTCACAGTTTCAGAGGGTGAGTCCATTATCATCATGGCGGGAAGCACGGTGCTGGAGCAGTAGCCGAGATCCTCTGATCCTGAGGTTTAGCACAAGGGAGACTGGGCATGACATTGGCTTTCAAAACCTCAAAGCCAACCTACCAATGACACACCTCATCCAACAAGGCCACAGCTTTTTAAAAAAAAAAGATTTACTTTTATTGTATGTGCATTGGTGTTTTGCCTGCATGTATGTCTGTGTGAGAGTGTCGAATCCCCTGGAGCTGGAGTTACAGACAGTTGCGAGCTGCCATGTGGGTCCTGGGAATTGAACTCAGGTCCTCTGGGAGAGCAGCTACTGCTCTTTAACCCTGAGCCATCCCTCCAGCTCTTAGGGTCATACCTTTTCTTAGTGCTTCCTAAGCAGTTCACCAACTGGGAACCAAACATTGAAATATATGAGCCTATAGAAGCCATTCTCATTGAAACCACTGTATCATTTACGCATCTATGTATGTATGCATCTATCTGCCTACCTATCTGTCCATACATGTATCTATGCATGTATGCATATATGAACATATCCATGCATGTATCTATGTGTATGTGTATATCCAAATATGTGCCAATTCATCTATGTATGCATCCATGTATCTACTCACATGTCTTAGTCCACAAACATCATGACCAAGAAGCAAGTTGGGGAGGAAAGGGTTTATTCAGCTTACACTTCCACATTGCTGTTCATCACCAAAGGAAGTCAGGACTGGAACTCAAGCAGGTCAGGAAGCAGGAGCTGACGCAGAGGCCATGGAGGGATGTTTCTTTCTGGCTTGCTTCCCCTCGCTTGCCCAACTTGCTCTCTTACAGGACCCAAGACCACCAGCCCAGGGATGGCACCACCTACAATGGGCTGGGTCCTCCCACCTTGACCACTAGTTGAGAAAATGCCTTACAGCTGGGTCTCAAAGGCATTTCCACAACTGAGGCTCCTTTCTCTGTGATAACTCCAGCTTGTTTCAAGTTGACACACAAAACCAGCCAGTACAACCATGTATGTATGTATGTATGTATGTATGTATGCATGAATATATGTATGTATGTATGAATATATGTATGTATGTATGAATATATGTATGTATGTATGTATGCATGAATATATGTATGTATGTATGAATATATGTATGTATGAATATATGTATGTATGTATGTATGCATGCATGCATCCACCTATCTCTATTTTCATGAATCTGGGGATAAATCCAGGGCTTTCTATCAGTTAAGCGAGTGCTGTACCACTGAGCTGTGCCCCGTTCAACTGTTTTTTTAAGGGTAAGAAGCACAGGTCTGTGATCTCAGCTCTCAGGAGCCTGAGACAGGAGGATTGCCCCAGTTCCAAGTCAGTCTGGGCCATTCAGTGACACCCTGTATCAAAGAAAGCAAAACAACACTGGGGCTATAGGGTAGGCAAAGCACCTGCCCAGCGTGGTTGTGGTGCTGGGTTCCATTCCCAGCACCACACAGACTGAGTACGGTGGTGCATGGCTGTCAGCCCAACACCCAGGAAGTGGAGGCAGGAGGACCAGAAGTTATACAGGGAGTTTGAGGTCAGCCTGGAGTACAATGATACCTAGCTCAAAAAATCAGGACTGGTGTTGGGGATTTGGCTCAGTGGTAGAGCGCTTGCCTAGGAAGCGCAAGGCCCTGGGTTCGGTCCCCAGCTCCGGAAAAAAAAAAAAAAGAACCAAAAAAAAAAAATCAGGACTGGTGAGACGTCCAGCTGTCAAGGACTTCTCTGTCAATACCCACCCACGCCAAATAAAACAAACGTTTTAAAATCATAAAAGGGTTCTGTGCTGTCCTCCAGTGGTAGTGCCCTGCCTAGGCGTTTGTGCATGCACACCCACGTTCCATCCACAAATCCAAAAAAAAAAAAAATCATAAATGATACTCCGTATTCCCAAACCCGTATAATTCATAAACAGAAAACACCGTGGCACACATTTGTCATGCTGCACGGTCTGTCCCACTCACTCACCCAGTTGCTAGTGGTCTTTAGGATACTCATTTTGAGCTGGGCTGGGGAAGAGATACTGGCTGGAGTGATAGCCTCACTTCCATCTGTGACCTGCGGGCCGGCTGTACAACAGCCTAGATTCACAGACGCCCTGACAAGACCGTGAAGCAAAGTCACCTGTTCATGACCACATTAGCAAACCCACCCGAAACAAAACCCTGCTGTCTGCCCCACCCCCTACACTGGTTTAGGCAGCGGCTGTGCCCAAGAGGGCCCCTGTTCCCTTGGAGGCCCGCAGCTTATCTGTCCCGGACTGCTAGCTGGCCCCGCCCCCTGGAGGGAGCTGCCACTTAGAAGCTCCTGGTCAGCTGTGTCCGGCAGCTGCTGCTGACCCAGCTGTGGACTAGGGCAAAGGAGAAAGAGGAAAGGGAAGGGGAGGTGGGGGGCAAAAGAGGGGGGGCTGGAGCCCTGAGCTTCCTGAAGCTGGGGCTGCATCATGGACCAACTCAGGGTGGCCCGCTGGCCTCGGGTTGGCCCCCTGTGTCTCCTACTTGCTGGGGCAGCCTGGGCATCCTCACCCAGCCTCCCGGACCCCAAGTTTGAGAGCAAAGGTAAGAGCTGTACATGGGCACGTCCTCATTAAGTCCCAGAGGGCAATGACATGTCCTGAATTCCCAACCAGGGTCCCAGGGGCTAAATGTCCTTCTGAACCTTCAGAGGGGGTACTAGGGGCCAAACTGGTGTCTGAATGGCCTTAAATTGCTAAGATTAAAGGCATGTGACGCTATGCCTGTATTGTTTTTTGTTTTTGAGGTAGGGTCTGTGTAGCCAAAGCTGCCCTCAGACTCATGTAATTGAGGTTGAGCTTGAATTCCAGATCCTCCTGCTCCCACCTCCAGTTGTGGGGATGACCTGCATGAGACATTCGTCTCTGTTGTGTGTTTTGAGGAGTCTGGGATGAGGTAGAAATCGCAGGGGTAAGGTAGTACTGGGTCCGATCTCCTGGGGCAGGTGATCACGCTCACAAAGACTGCAATAGATCAGGTAGTACTAGAACAAGACGCGCTGCAGACGACTGTAAACACAGTTTGGCGGGCGGATGGTGCTCGATCCCTTGGACGGGTGGCTGGGAGGAGGAAGGGGGGCGGGGGACACGGTTGGCGCTATCGGAGGGCAGCCGGGTGCCTGTGGGAACCGATAGGAGGCCGAGTTCTCCGCGCGCACACACACCCGCTAGGGCGGGGCCAGCACCGCTCAACTTGCAGGGTGAGTGGGCGTGCGCACCCGGGTGGAACAGGGCAGGCGGGGTCGCTACTCTCCGTAGTTCTAGAGGCGCCACTTTTGTAAGACCCCTCGAAGGCCCTTTTGAAGAAGAGGGCGGGGCACTATAATTATCGGATCTGCACAGGCGACAGGAGGGAGGGTAAGGGGACTGTGGAAGATAGACCTGGACTCCCCTGATCCCCCTTCCCCCCACCATGACTACCCCCTTTTCTAGCCGCCCTGCTGGCATCCCGGGGCTCCGAAGAACTTCTATGCTTCACCCAGCGCTTGGAAGACTTGGTGTGTTTCTGGGAGGAAGCGGCGAACTCCGGGATGGGCTTCAACTACAGCTTCTCTTACCAGCTCGAGTGAGTACCCCAGGACTGGGTGGCCTTGGGAGGGGGTGGGTGTAGCAGAGCTTCCTGGATGTCATAGCCTGGAATGGTTCCCTCAGCCTGGAGACTAGGTTAAGGGTGGGAAACACCGGGAACGGAGGCGGGGATGGGAGCGGTACGGGTGGTGTGGAGGTCGCCCCCCGGTGGCCGGGGCTGGAATAATTCTCCATCAATGGGCTCCGGGGTTATGTTGGAATTAGGGCACTACCTAGTCGAGGTAATCAAAATGCTCTTGTCCCCACGATACGGGCCAAAGAAATGCGAAACTCTCCAGTCACCTCCTGCCCTCCCTACTTGTTCAACCTTTTCTCCCCGGTTCCCCCGGTCGCACAGAGGTGAATCAAGAAAGTCATGTCGCCTGCACCAGGCGCCCACCGTCCGCGGCTCCGTGCGTTTCTGGTGTTCACTGCCGACCGCGGACACGTCGAGTTTTGTGCCACTGGAGCTGCAGGTGACCGAGGCCTCCGGATCTCCTCGCTACCACCGCATCATCCATATCAATGAAGTAGGTAGGTGAGAGGGGATGGAAGCGACATCGGCCGGGGGTGGGGACGCGACTGGGTCCCCGCCTACAGGATCCACTTCACTTTCTGCAGTGCTCCTGGACGCCCCCGCGGGGCTGCTGGCGCGCCGAGCAGAAGAGGGCAGCCACGTGGTGCTGCGCTGGCTGCCACCTCCCGGGGCTCCTATGACCACCCACATCCGCTACGAGGTGGACGTGTCAGCAGGCAACCGGGCTGGGGGGACACAAAGGGTGAGAACAGCCCCACCCAATCTTCCTGAGTCCTGGCCCAAAGTCCCACTCCTTCAAGTCCCTCTCACAGTGCCCAACATCCCATTGCTATTTTTAAACTGCTTTCTTGCCTGACATTTAGACATTTAAAAAATTATATTTATTTATTTGTGTGTGTTTGTGGGGGGAAGGTGTGCACAATTGCAACTGTGCACAAGGAGAGGTCAAAGGACAACTTCCACGAGTTTTCTATTCCCACCATTTGGGTCCACTGAACCATACATCGGAGCTCACGACAGGTCACTGTGCCCCCCGCCCCCACTTTGCTCATGCCTCTGGGGCAACCCATCAGAGCCTCAGCCCCTCTTACAACCTGATGCAAATTCTCAGAATCAAGGAGGCATTCTCTGTAAGGTGTCTGCCTCTGCCTTTACATGGCCCAGGGACAGTTCCTGACTTTAGGGTCCTCTCTCTGGCTTTGAGCCAAGAACGGGACTTAACAGTTGATACCGGTACTTGAGCCGCCCTGCCCCAGTTACCCTTCCCATAATTAGGGTGCTGACTAGATGCCTCCGTGCAAGCCCTCAAATCCCCTCCTCACTGGATGTATTGGTTAGCTGTCTCCTGGCTCCACCGCCCCCAGGTGGAGGTCCTGGAAGGCCGCACTGAGTGTGTCCTGAGCAACCTGCGGGGCGGGACGCGCTACACCTTCGCTGTTCGAGCACGCATGGCCGAGCCGAGCTTCAGCGGATTCTGGAGCGCCTGGTCTGAGCCCGCGTCCCTACTGACTGCTAGCGGTGAGGCCACAGTTCCTCGGGGTGAAGGAGGAGCTGGGCCAAACACCAGGCAAACCTCCCTGACCTTCTTGCCTCCCAGACCTGGACCCTCTCATCTTGACGCTGTCTCTCATTCTCGTCCTCATCTCACTGTTGCTGACTGTGCTGGCCCTGCTGTCCCACCGCCGGTGAGCCCCTTACCTGAGCTCTAACTTACATCGTCCCCTGGGATCTCCCTCTCTAGAGAGAGCGAAGCTCAGATTGGGGTGAGCATTTGCGCAGAGTAACAAACACAGCCTGTCGGTACTAGAATGCAAGTGAGATCACACCCACTTGGAGCGTCACTCCAGCACCTGCTGGAGTTCCCTGGACCTTAGCGATGGCTCCTTCCTGCATTCCTTTGTGGGTTCCATTTCCCAATGTCATCAACTTTGTCAAGTCAACCAGAAAGTTTAATGGAAAATATTTAAGCCAGTGGCTTTAATGATCTGACCAGTCAAGCTGAGGTATTTATAATTCCCTGTACACTCAAAGCTGTGCCCTTCCAGTTTTTCCATAAGTACACTTCCTGTTTGCCTTTCATGGCCTTATTTATTCATTGGGAAACATGCACACTATTTTGGTGGTTCTGGGATCCCATCCCCAGCCTCTAGAAAGGAATGATAGTGTGAGGAAGCATACACCAAACTCCTATGCATCCTTCAAAACCACCAGTTCCCCTTTGGTAAGGCCTTGCTAATGCCCCCTTCACAGGCTGTTGCCCATTCCTGCAGGGATGCTGGATGTCACTCTGGTGGTGGGGTTGAGAGGGCACAGGGGAGTGTCCAGTGTCACGGGCCCCTGGACTTGTTTCTAATGATTTCGACAGGGCTCTGCGGCAGAAGATCTGGCCTGGCATCCCAAGCCCAGAGAATGAGTTTGAGGGTCTCTTCACCACCCACAAGGGTAACTTCCAGGTAGGTAACCTGTTTGTCTTCTCTGTTCCTGGGGCTGCCTGCTGCCACATGCTGGAGCCCATGCCTCTGAGCCTGCAGGCATTCTCTTTCCAGCTATGGCTGTTGCAACGCGATGACTGTCTGTGGTGGAGCCCAAGTAGCCCCTTCCCTGAGGATCCACCTGCCCACCTAGAGGTCCTCTCAGAGCGACGCTGGGGAGTGACTCAGGCTGGGGATGCAGGGGCAGAGGACAAGGGGCCCTTACTGGAGCCAGTGGGCAGTGAGCGGGCCCAGGACACCTACCTGGTATTGGATGAATGGTTGCTACCCCGGTGCCCATGCAGTGAGAACCTCTCTGGGCCTGGGGACAGTGTAGACCCTGCGACTATGGATGAAGGTTCAGAAACATCTTCCTGTCCCTCTGACTTGGCTTCAAAGCCCAGGCCAGAGGGCACCTCGCCTTCCAGCTTTGAGTACACCATCCTGGACCCCAGCTCTCAGCTCCTGTGCCCTCGGGCACTGCCTCCTGAGCTACCCCCAACTCCACCTCACCTGAAGTACCTGTACCTTGTGGTGTCCGATTCCGGCATCTCAACAGATTACAGCTCAGGGGGCTCCCAGGGAGTCCACGGGGACTCATCTGACGGCCCCTACTCCCACCCCTATGAGAATAGCCTTGTTCCAGACACAGAGCCTCTGCGTCCCAGCTACGTGGCCTGCTCCTAGGACTCCAGCCTACAGCCTGTAGTTCCTAAACCTACAACTTCTTGAAGAGGATGGCTGAGGCCATATTTAAAGCCCTGGCCCTCTGCCCAGGAAGTGACAGCCTTGCAATGTTAAGATGGATAGTTATGTCTGTATATAGAAATATATATATTGATTTTTCTACTGTGACTTTGTCTTATTTGTGTATACATGATGTGAGTGTGGCTGTGTGTCTGCCTCCGTTCATGCATGGAAGTTGATTCTCCCCTCTCACCTCAAGGGAAAACACCTTGTTCCTGCCTTACTTCCTGTTTCAGGCCAGCCGCCTGTGCGCTTCTGTCAGTCTCTTCTGTCTGCCTTTGGGTTGCCACAAAGACTTCGGACTGCACCACAACCCTCCCTTCTGGGTACCCCGTCTTTGCCTGGACCTAGCCTATGGAAACAAAGAGCAAGCACTGAAATTTTGGATCTGTTGACATGAGGACAGACTATAATGGTCGGTGTACATTTCGCTAGCTGCTAATATATGCTGCTCCAAAACCTAATGCCTTCTCCACAGTTGGTAACACTACCCCTGTGGGACATGAACAGACGTCTACTTGACAGATAGAAAACCCACGTACACATACCACCAAAGTCCAATTTGGTGAACCAATAAAGTTTTACTGGAGTTATGCAGGAACATGGGTGAGGGGTTATTCAGGGAAATGACTCAGACACATGCATAACCAAAGCTGACTTGGTGACAGAATTCCTAACCACTGAGCTCTCCCTCCAGTTCTCTAGTTTTTGTCCTTGTAGCCCTGGTTGGCCTGGAACTTGCCACATACACCAGGCTGGCCTTAAACACATACACACAGATCCACCTGCCTCTGCACTAGGATTAAAGGCCTGTGCCACACCACACCTGGCCCATTTTGGTTTTGGGAGACAGGATCTAGTGTAAGTCAGCATGGCTTCCAACACCTTATGTAGCCAAGGTTAGCCTTGCATTTGTGACCTCCTACCTTTACCTCCCAAAGCTGGCCTTACCATTTTGCACACCATGATGCTCAGCTTCCGTCAAATGACTTTAAAAATGTATGTCCTAAGAAAGCTAGATGTATGCATACTCTACATGGAACGAATCCACTCCCAACTGCACACCCTGAATGCTGTGTAAGCTCATGTGTATGACTAGACCCTAACAGTCGGTAAGTCAACACACAGAGGTAACCGGGATACAGGCACCCATGGAATGTGCAAGAGGAGCCGAGAATAGGAACATACTCCATAGGTCCCACCCTCAAGAGATGAGGCTGGAGGATCAGGAGTTCAAGGACAGCCTCAGCTACGTATCTAGTTTGAGACTAGCCTGACTTACGAGAGAGCCATTCTGGGTAAAAAATGCAGCAGATAAAAAGAAATGAACTAGGAAATATGGCTGAATCTCATTAACAACGGTGAGTGGACAGAGGAAGGCTCCAGCGATCTTATTTGTCTTAAAGGTTTCATTATTAATTTAGTATTATTATTAGTGTGCAGGGCATGTGTGGAGGTGAGAGGACAACTTGCAGGAGTCCGTTCTATCTTTCTACCACGTGGGTCCTGAGAATCAGTCATCACGCTGGTGGCCAAGACCCTTGACTTCCTAAGTCATCTTGCCAGCCCCCAACAACAACGATGCTGGTTTATAAACAGGAAACCTACATTCTCAGGTCTTTGAATCTGCACCTGTCCCTGAGGTAAGTATTCCATCCAAGGGAAACCTGGGACTAGGGAGGTTATCACACCCCAAAGTTAAAGACTGGCTTCCAGCACTTGAACCGTTTTTGTCTGGGCTGAGCTTAGAAGTCTGGGCAGGCCATGGGGTGATCTTCATCTCTCCACCAGGTAAGAAAGTCACTGACCACTCTGTCCTGGGGCTCAGCTTGCCTGTCTCTAGGCTGGCTCGAAGGCAGCAATGCTGTCCCAAGCCTAGGGCATCCGGCTGCAGCCGGCACTGTGCAGGAAAATAACGCTGAAGTAATGCCAGATGTGGGACATCACCATCTGCTTCTTTTTGGGTTTCAAGGGCCACCACAAGCCCACAGCTGCCACTGGCTCCAAGCTGGTGGCTGAAATAGGCAGCAGTATCCAGAAGCAATGCAGCCAAGTAGGCGGCGTCCTGGGTCCCTGGGTCCTCTGCTAGATATTCTTCCAGGCCGTCCAGGAGTAGAAGGGATGGGACAGGCGCTGGGGCCTCATGGGCAGAGGCTAGCAGCTGGAGAAGCTCCTGAATTGAGGATGGGTACTGGAATCGAATCTTCTAGAAGATAGGAAAAGGCTAGATTTAATATAGGAGGCCAAAACTCTCTATTATGGCTACCTCACTTCTTCCATACTTTCTGGTCGAGGCTCTCATGGTCCATATGGAAAGTTCCAGGATGAAGCACCAGCTCAAATATTCACCTTGTTACCCGCCCTTTTCTAGCACTTATCACTGCCCAAAAAAATTTTCTTTAATGCAGAATCTTATGTAGTCCAGGATGATCACAAACTCGTTTTGTGAACAAGGCTGGTCTGACACTTCTGACCTTCTAAGAACTGAATCCCAGGTATATATTACTAAGTCTGGTTAAAGAGATAGAAAGAACCCAGGGCTTCGCGCATGTTTTTGTTGGTGTTTGTTTGTTTGTTTGTTTGTTTTTTGGCTTGGCACCCATGCTCACCAACACCGCAGGTCGGTCTTTCATTTAATCTTCAACTAAGCCGGCACTGTCCCGTCCCACGTGCCTACTTCGCTTCTTCCACCCACCTCTCCCATATAGACTTTATGACGATTTAGCAGTAAATCTACGACCCACACTGCCATTTACCTACCGAACTGTCACTCATGAGCAACCTAGCCCGCCATTGGGTGACGCATAGCCAGGTCCAGCCCTCCGGTTACCTGGAGCCGCCAATGGTCTCGCGCTGCGGGTGTACTGAGAGGCAGGCTCTGAAGAGGCCTTCGCGTCAGGAAGAGGACGGGCCCGCGGCCTTCCCCTGCCGCCTCAAGAGCAGCGGCAAACAGCAGCGACGTCTGCGCAGAGCGCGGAGCGCCGAGCAACAGCAATGGCGGCCCGGGGGTGCTATCCTCTCCCGGCCCTGCCGCGCGGCCCGCATTTAGTACCCGCCTCAGCGCCTCCGCCATTTGCTTAGTTCCGCTGGCCAATCAGATGCGAGATCTCATTTTGGGCCCGCCCACACCGAGGCCTCATTGGCTATAGTTCACTGTCTAGGTTCGTTGCTGGAGCAGTCGGCAAATGGTCAAAACACTGAGAGGTTGGAAATGGGTACTTGAGGGAATCTGCTGCAAGAAGCCGCGTGGTCGATTAAAAGGAAGGTCGAGCGAGGGTCCAAATGCGCTCCCCAGAGACGCTCAGGCTCTCGGTCGGAGCTGGAGAGAATGGCTCAGTTACGAGCACTGGCTGCTTCTCCAAAAGACCCACGTTCAGTTCCCACCACCTACTAGGTGACTCTCAGCCATCCATAACTACAGTTTGAGGGAATCCGACGCCCTCTTCTGGCCTCCGCGGCACGAGGCACACATTCTAATGGCCCTCCGGGCGCGCACACACACACATGTAAAAATAAATCTAAAAATAAAAAAGTAGAAGCCGGTCGGCGCACTTTTAATTCTAGCACTTGAATGGCGGAGGCAGGCGGATCTGAGTTCAAGACCAGACTACAGAAACCGTCACTTTTAAAAAAGAAAAATAGTAGGTCCCCTTAGCTATTTGTTGAGGTCTGCAACCAGCCTGAGCTACATGAGCACCTATCTTTAACAGAACACTAATAATAAAAACCAGACTCGGGGTTGGGGATTTAGTTCAGCGGTAGAGCGCTTGCCTGGCAAGCGCAAGGCCCTGGGTTCGGTCCCCAGCTCCGAAAAAAAGAAAAGAAAAAACAAAAACAAAAAAACAAACCAGACTCTTAGCTTGCCTACCTGCAAAATAAATATTGTGATTCCATGTGATCATTACAATATGTTGGTGAGAATATTTGCTAAGGTCACCGAAGGAAAGTTCACAGGTGGAAAGAGATACCTGTTTGCTAGTCTTTGCATATTGGAATATGGGGGTGGTTTTTACGGGCTACAGACTCACAGATTTGGCTTTTTTTTTTGTTTTTTTTTGAGAGCCCCCCCTTTTTTTTTTAAGAGAGAGAGAGAGAGAGAGAGAGAGAGAGATTTGGAGAGAATAAGAGAACAAGGGCTTCGGATGCTTCATTCACAAGAGTCTATGACCACACTGGAGAAGTGTGATCCTTGTTAAGTCACTGAATGGAGGAGGAAGAACTGAGGAACCAAGGTGAGTGATCCTGATTGCTCAGCCAGTCTCTTCACCCAAACTTGGCTCTAAAGCTGTCATTCAAGCCTGAGTTTCCCTGGAAACCTTGTCTCCTAGTAACTTCAAAGTGGTACGGTTGCCTGGAGACCCAGGAACAGGGCGGAACTGTGATTTACTGAGCTTACTCTCTCCCTCTGGGGACAGAAAACAGCTCCACAACATCCCCCAGTACTCCCACACACACAGCTGGGCACCCTCACCCTACACACACACATACACACACACACACACACACACACACACACACATACCATGCACATACACACACCCCATACACACACCACACACACAAACAACATGCACACACACATGCGCGCACACACACACACACACACACCAGGACACACGTTAAGATGACTATGTGATTGGATTCTGCTTACAAACACACATACACCCTCAGCACAGTTATACTGTTCTAGAAAGTCTGGTGCTTCAGCCTCCAGCTCCCACCCCAGACACAGCCTGACACTGCAATTGCACAAGCCCCAGGTCACAGGAGCACACTCTCCAGAGGTCCTTTCCACGTCTTCCTCCTTGCCCTGGAGAGCTGGCTCTAAGGGCTCTCTCTGTCTAGCTCTGGGTTTGTTTGTCTGTTTGTTTGTGTGACTGACTGGCTGGTTGCTGGTTGCACTTCCTCCCTTTCTCTCAGCACACAAGGCCCTCCATGTGCTAAGTGAACATTTGCACACCGAGCTAAACACAGCCCTGGCCCTGTTTTGTTTTTTGTTTTTGTCCCCACTTAAGTTTTTGTTTCTGTTTGTTTTATGGCTATAAAGGTTTGCCCGCATGCATTATGTGGTATTACGTGTACCACATGAGCCTGGTGCCCTTAGAAGTCAAAACGGGGCCACCATGAGTGCTGGGGACTACATCCAGGTCCCCTGCAAGAGCAGAGTGCACTGTTCTCCTCCAACCTCCCTCCCTGTTTATTTTACTCCATATTTCTTTTTTCTTAAGCAGGGTTTCTCTCTGTAGCCCTGGCTGTCCTGGCACTTGCTCTGTCAGCTCAGAGATGCACCTGCCTCTGACCCCTGGGGGCTAGGATTAGAGGTGTGCACCACCACTGCCCATCTCTCTTTTTTTAATTTTTTTCAAATGTATATGAGCATACTGTAGACACTGTGGACACACCAGAAGAGGGCATCAGATCCCATTATAGATGGTCGTGAGCCACTATGTGGTTGCTGAGATTTGAACTCAGGACCCCTGTAAGTGACGTCAGTGCTCTTAACCACTGAGACATCTCTCCAGCCCTTTCTTTTTTTTCTTTTTTAATTTTTAAGATTTATTTATTTTATATATGTGAGTACACCATTGCTGTCTTCAGACACACCAGAAGAGGGCATCAGATCTCATTACAGATGATCGAGAGCCACCATGTGGTTGCTGGGATTTGAACTCAGGACCTCTGGAAGAACAGTCAGTGCTCTTAACCGCTGAGCCATCTCTTCAGCCCCCTTTATTTTCTTTTTAAATTGAGACTTTCATCTCCTTAAGTGTCCTAGTCTGGCCTTGAATATATTGGGTAATCCAGGCAAGCCTTGAACTCATGACCAGTCTGTCTCAATCTCATTAATAGCTGGGATTGCAGGCTTCAGCATTAGGTCTAGGTCATTGTCTGCATCTGTGTTTCTGTAACATGAATGTGCAGTGCCCAGGGAGGCCAGGAGAGGGCATTAGATCTTCTGGAAGTGGAGTTACAGATGGTTGTGAACCACCGTATGAGTGCTGGAACTCAAACCCAGGTCCTCTAGAAGAGCAACCAGTGCCCTTAGCTTCTGAGGGGGATCTCTCCAGGCACCACCATCATCATCAATCATCATCATCAATCATCATCATTAATATTTTCTCCTTTTTCTTTTCTTTCTTTTTTTTAAAGATTTATTCATTTATTATATATGAGTACACTGTAGTTGTCTTCAGACACACCAGAAGAGGGCATCAGATCTCTTTACAGATGGTTGTGAGCCACCATGTGGTTGCTGGGAATTGAACTCAGGACCTCTGGAAGAGCAGTCAGTGCTCTTAACCGCTGAGCCATCTCTCCAGCCCCCTTTTTCTTCTTTTGTTCTTTTCTTCTTTTCCGTTGAGTTATTTATTTGTATTGTATTCATATGGCTGGTTTTTTTGCATGTATGCATAAATGTGTGTCCGATGCCTGCAGAGGTCAGAAGCATCAGATTCCCTGGAAGTGGAGTTGTGGACAGTTGTGGGTGCTTAGATTGAACCTGGGTCCTCTGTAGATGCAGCAAGTGATTTTAGTCTCTGAACCAACTCTCCGGGATTTACATTTTAAAACTCTATTCATTCTTCTGTGTACCCGAGTGTGGCCCTGTACCCGTGTGTGGCTGTGTACCCGTGTGTGGCTGTCGGCGCTGTAATGCTGCACAAGAAGCAGAGGATGGCCTGTGTGAGTGGGAGTCAGTCCTCTCCTTCCACTGTGAGCCCTGAGACTTGAACCCAGGTTGTCAGGCCTGGTGGCAGGCCCCCACTTTTTCTTTTTTAACTTCATTTGAGTCTCTGACTATCGCCTGCTTGTAGAGGCTTTGTTTGTAGAGGTGTCCAAAACTAATGTCCCTTCATTTGTTTTTTAAAGATTCATTTCCTTTAAAAGTTTAAGTGTGTGTGTGTGTGTGTGTGTGTGCGTGTGCATGTGTGTGTGTGTGTGTGTGTGTGTGTAAGCAGTGTACTGTGTATGGACCTTGTGTCCCCAGAGGCCAGAAGAGGGCATCCGATCCCATGAAGCAGAGTTGTGGATGGTTGTGAGCTGCCCTGTAGGTGCTTGGGATCAAACCCAGGGCTTCTGAAAATAAACCAACAGCCTCTCCAGAGCCTTAAATTCTTTTCAGCCTCAGCATTACCATCGTTATTATTAGTGTGTGTGCCTGTGTGTGTGTATGTTTGTGTCCATATGTGTGTGCCTGTGTGTATCCATATGTGTGTCTTTGTGTGTACCTGTGTGTGTCCCTATGTGTGTCTTCGTGTGTATGTCTGTGTGTGTCCATATATGTGTGCCTGTGTGTGCATGTCTATGTGTGTCCATATGTGTGCCTTTGTGTGTGTCTGTGTGTGCATGTCTGTGTGTCTGTGTATGTCTGTGTGTGTCCATATGTGTCTTTGTGTGTGTATGTCTGTGTCTGGGTATGACTGTGTCTGGGTATGTGTGTGCATGTGTCTGTGTGTATATGTCTGTGCATGTGTCTGTGTGTATATGTCTGTGCATGTGTCTTTGTGCATATCTGTGTGTGTCTGTGTTTGTGTGTCTGTGTGCACATGCACACACTTGGGCAGCTACTCCATGGCAAGCATGTGGACGTCAGAGAACAACCTTGTCTATATGGTTGTCTCCTTCCACCTTTCCCTGGGTTCTGGAGACCAAACTCAGGTCAACAGGCTTTGCCACGAGCATCCACGGTTGCTGAGCTGTCTCCCCTGCCCGGCTTTGTCCTTTGTCTCAGCCTCCAGGCTGGCCTCCAACTCACTGCATTGCTGAGAACCACCTTCAGTTTTGAATCCTGCTGCTTTCGTCTCCCAGGTGCTTGGGTTACAAGCACACATCATCACGCCTGGCCACATGCATTGAAATATAGACAAATGATCTACCACTGAGCTTAACTCCCAGCCCTGGAGAGATTTATGGGTTAATTTGTACTGCCTACCTGGTTATCCACTTGGGATGTGCATCTAAACAAGAGTATGCCGCAACCCTCCTCAGCAAGCCAGTTCTCTTCCAAGCCTTTAAGACCTTCCGTTGCCCTCTCACAGAGTCAGCACCAAGGACAGAGTCGCCCTAGCGCTGTCCGCGGTTCTGAACCAGTGATTCCCTCCCTAACAGGCCTTAGTTGAGGTGTATGAGCTTTGCAAGCAGCCCTGGCCGGTCAAGATAGAGGTTCTAGGATCATGGTGGAAACCCCGTGACCAGTGGCCAGTCCCTTCACCTCCTCCTCCTCTGCTCTGTCAATCACAGAGCCCCAGCCACACAAAGGTCCTAGTTCCTTCCTGGAAACATCAGGCATGGGTCTCAAGCCTCAGGACTGACTTACTGTCGCACATGTGGAGATTCTGTTTCCGTGTCAGAATTATCGCACGCACTCCTTTCCTGATGACAGGCTGGCTTCTAACACACAGCTTAGCCAAGGACCACTGCTTGTCTTCCTGCTCCTCCACCTCCCAAGTACTGAGATCACGGGCACGCGCCACCATCCGCTCTGAAAATGTTTCATTGCCTTCATTTACCTAGTGCATGGGACGTGATACCATGTTGAGGTATGAGGACTACTTGCACGAGTTAGCTCTCTCTTCCCACCCAGTGGTTCTGAGGCAACAAACTCAGGTTTGGTGTGTCTTTACACATGGTGAGTCATCTCTCCAGCCCCCCCCCCCATTTTTTAACTTAAAAAGAAACATTTAAACAAATTTTTCTTTTGCCTGTGTATGCCACGTGGATGTTGGTGCCTCAGGGGGTGGAGGAGAACATCAGATCCCTTGAACTTTAATCCAGTTGTGAGACATCCTACATGAGTGCAAAACCTCACTCACCCACGTCACCAGGACTCTTCTTCTTCTTCTTCTTCTTCTTCTTCTTCTTCTTCTTCTTTTTTTTTTTTTTTTTCCGGAGCTGGGGACCGAACCCAGGGCCTTGGGCTTGCTAGGCAAGCGCTCTACCGCTGAGCTAAATCCCCAACCCCATCACCAGGACTCTTAAAAACATCATCACCACCACCACCACCACCACCATCACCACCATCATCACCATCATCACCACCATCACCATCGCCACAATCATCACCACCACCATCACCATCACCACCATCATCACCATCACCATCGACACAATCTCACCACCACCAGCAGCAGCACCATTTTTAAGGAAGGAACAGGGAGGATTATCACATTGAACATATGAAGCTCCCTGTAATCTGTCCCTTCCTCTCACCCTGGGTTCTCTCAGATTCTGAGAGAAGTGTGTTCACCTGATGAGCCATGCCCCGGGCGCCCACCCCACAGCTCTTACATCGTCTTACCTCCCTGGCTGGAGTTTTCTATGGATCAAATATCAATACCTAACATTTCGGAGATCTTAAACCCAGGTATTGGGTATCCATCTGTAACCCCAGCACTCGGGAAGCCGAGGGAGGATGGTCATGGGTTACACACTGAGACCCTTCTCCAAATCAAGCGAATAGAAGTCTTACCTAAATGAACCTAGAGTTTTCAGCTTCAGATTTGAAGCTTTTGTGGGAGGTGGTTAACAGGGTCTCAGGTAACCCAAACTGACTTCTAACTTGCTATGTAGCCAAAAATGATCTTGAACTCCAGATCCCTCTGCTTCCTCCTCCTTTGTCTATAGCCATGTGTCACTGTACCACATTCATGAGATGCTGAGGACCTCACTGGACTCATGGCCACACTGCCTCTCCATATTTGTCCTTAGTTACAGGGGACGGCCCACCCACACTCATATCCACTGCCGTCTAGAGGTTACGGTCTCATCCTTTTCCTAACACTCGGGGGAGGCAGGCAGAAGGCCAAACTTCTGTTACAAACAGGTCTTTATTAAAGATGAGGAGGGGGCAGGAAAGGGGGACAGTGTCTCATCTGCCCACTGCTTTTGGCTATTCAGGGTAGGGAAACCCCCTTCTGCTCCACCCATGCCCCCCAAGATGGCACAACTGCATGAGGCTGAGGCATGGGGGCAGTGTGAAGAAGAAGGTTGGGTTCCAAGAAAAGAAAGTCTTTTTCCACAGCCCTAATAAATAACAGAAGGGTTGGGGGGGGGTGCCCTAGGCACAGCCAAGGGAGACAGCATCCGGAACTCCAAAACCTGTGAACTGGGGCAAGCCCTACATAAGTAGGGAGTTGGAGGGTATGAGATGGTGCACCTGGGGGAAGGGCTAGAAGGGAAGGGGTGCCGCAGGACCCTGCTGTGGGGGAGCCTGCCCCCCCACCCTCCAGCTGGACTCCGTGTTCCCGGGGAGAGACTGGATAACTCTCCTTGGCTTTGACTTGGCTTTGACACGGGCGGTCCCCCATTGACTGGAATCATTCCCACCCACTCTCGGCAATTCTGAACGCCAAGGGCTCTTATTGGCTGTTTAGACACTGAACACTGGCCAGAGTAGCACCCTCTTGCTTGAGGAAGCTAAGAAGTGAGAGGTTCCCATAAACTTTTGTAAACTTTTGGGTTGAATTCTGAGAACTCGGAGCTCTCACTGGATAGGCAATGGCTAGTTAGGTCAAGCTTCAGCCGTTAAAAGGGCAATCCTAGGGACATGGGCCCAACTGGTTATTTTTGCCCACCCAGATGTCCCAGAAGGCCAAAGAGCAGCCAAGAGATTCCCTGCCTTGAAGCGTCCCTTCCAGCCATCTTCTGACGCTGGGCCTGGCTGGTTTGGAGGGCAGGGGCCTTTAGCACTCACGTGCCACACGCACGTATGGCAGGGAGGAAACGGGGTACACTGGGTAGATTTTAGGTGGTGGATCTCACAGCAGGTGGTCGCGGCTGGCAAACAGATAGGGGCTGAAGTTGTCACGGTGGAAAGGGGAGGGATGGAGTCCACTGAGGGTGTACAGGTCCCGTAGCAGGGGCGTGGGGAGCAGCAGCTTCCGGCCCCGCCCACCTCCCCCACCTGGGCCCCCGGGTCCAGGGGAGGAAGGCGAGGGACCCTGGCTGGGAGTCGGTGCAGGAAGGGGCAGCGGCAGAGGCAGGGGTGTTGGCTCAGACCTCAGTCGAGGGCGGGGCACACGGGGCGAGGAGCACATCGCTGGTGCCCTGGAGGACACACAGCTGGGAATCAGGTGGCCACGGCGGGCACAGTTCTGCGGCTCTGAAAGTGACAGTCAGAGATCAAGAGATTAGCAAACCTGGGAGGGTAGTACAGAAGCCCAGGCCAGATGAGACCTCCTCTACCCACCTGAAAGAGCCCCCTGATTACCCTCCACCCTTTACCCCTAACACACACACGCACGCACGCACGCACGCACGCACACACACAGACACGCACACACGCACACACGTACACACACAACACACACACACACACACACACACACACACACACACACACAACCACACACAACCCCAACACTTACTGGATGGGGTGAGCCGTGCCGGTGTCGAATGCGGCCTGCAGGTCTCGGGTTCCTGGGACAAAAAATAAGAGGGGAGGGGCTAGAGGATCCCAGGAGCCCACAACTCGGTCAAAAATGTCTGATCAGCCAGACGCCACCATGGTAAACACAACAGAGATCTCCAGATTAATGATGCAAATTTGAGAGGGAGAGAGGAGTGTAGCCTTCCATTCAGTAAGGTTGCTTTCATCCCCAGGGCCCTGTGGCTCCTCTACCCCCCATCTCCGCAGACAGTGATACCTCTGGCTTGACTTCCTACCTCCATGGGCCTCCTCCACCCACCACCCTCTCCAGCACGGAGTAACTCCTGGGCCCCCTTACCTGGGCCACACTTAACTTTTCGAGGGGGCTGTCCATGGTGGGGGCCTGGCTGAGGTCCTCCCAGGGGGAGAGCCTTCGACCAGAGAGGGGTCGGCTCTGGAAATTGTGCACAACACAGGTGACCTGGGCAAGATAGACAGGAGCAGGTTGAGGACTGAGACCAACAACACAAAATTGTGAAAACACCCTCTCCATTTTTCGGGTAGAAACTGAGGCTCGAATTTTCAGACACATACAACCTTTCTCGACAATTTTTTTTTTCGGAGGTTTGGACCGAACCCAGGGCCTTGTGCTTGCTAGGCAAGTGCTCTACCACTGAGCTAAATCCCCAACCCTGACAATTTTACCTTTTTTTTTTTTTTTTTTTTTCGGAGCTGGGGACCGAACCCAGGGCCTTGCGCTTGCTAGGCAAGCGCTCTACCGCTGAGCTAAATCCCCAACCCCGACAATTTTACTTTTTACTTTTGATTTTTTTGTTTTTTGGTTTTTTTTGTTTGTTTGGTTGGTTGGTTGGTTGGGTTTTTTTTGGAAACGGGGTCTCTCTGTGGCTAACCTGGAACTCTCTGTGTAGGCCTGGCCTGCCTAGACTCCAACAGAGATCCATCTGCACCTTCCCCAAAGTGCTGGGATGCATGCACCACAAAACATGTGTTTGACATTCGGGATACTGCAATGATTTGGCATGGATATCGAATTTTTAAAACATTTTTGAGACTTACCTTTTTTTCTGTCTATATGTATTTTGCATGTATGTCAGTGCACTACTGGTGCCCCTGGTGGCCAAGAAGGCCAGAAGAGGGCATTAGATTGCCCTGGAACCTGAGTTACAGATGGTTGTGAGCCACCATGAGTGTGCTGGGAATTGAACCTAGATCCTCTGCAAGAAAACCAGTGACGAGCCATCTCTCCAGCCCTGAATATCAATTTTTTTACTATCTCAAAAGTATTATTATATTTTATTATCACTACTCACTGCATGGGAGGGTCACCCACAACACACGGCATTTGTGGGGGTCAAATGAAAACCTCCCGCTCTTAGCTCCTTTTACCCATCGGGACCCAGGATGGAATTTAGGCTCGGATGGCAACTGCCTTTACCAGCTGAGCTTTCTCACCAGCCTTTCCCCACATGTTCATCTATGAGCAGCTAAGCCGTGGCTCACTCCATGAAGACCTGGGTCCCATCTTCAGCACCACAAAAACAGGTCATCGATGGGCCATAGCTAATCTCAGCACTGGGGAGATGAGGCAGGAGGATCAGAAGAACAAAGTTATGCTTGGACGGATAGTTAGTTCAAGGATAGCCTGTGCTTCACGAGAGCCTGTCTTAAAAACAAAACAAAACAAAAAACAGTCTTGCCAGGAGTGGTGGTGCACAACCTTAGCCCCTGTACGTGAATGGCAGAAGGACACAAATCTCTGTGAGTTCAAGGCTAGCTGGTCTACTCATTTGCATTCCGAGTCAGCTGGGCCTGCATAGTGAGACCCTATAGACCAAGACGGCCTCAAACTCAAGAAATCTGCCTGCTTTTGCTACCCAAGTGCTGGGATTAAAGGGGTGCCACCATTACTGGCCAAAATATACTTTACAAATGTATTTAGGGGTCTTGGAAGGTGGCTCAGTGGTTAAGAGCACTGACTGCTCTTGGGAAGGATCTGGGTTCTGTTTCCTGAACCCTCATGGCACCTCAGGACAATCTGCATCTCCAGTTCCAGTACACTCTTCTAGCCGATTCAGGCACCATACACACACACACACACACACACACACACACACACACACACACAAGTTCATGTTCACACTCACACATGATGCTCATACACACACATGCATTAGCACACATATCTAATGCAGGTGAAACACACAAAATTAAAACTAAATAAATCTTTAACGCATTTTTCTCTCTATTTTTAAATGTATGGGTGGTATTCGTGCAGGTGCATGTGGGTGTGTGTGCGAGACCAAGAGTACACACATGCAGGTGTGTCCATGTGTTTGTGGAGGTCACAGATTGGTATGTGTGAAAGGTGGGGGTCAAACTCTGGTATCATTCCTCAGGAGTGGTCCACCTTGCTTTTTGAGACAGAGGCTCTCACTGGCCTGGAGCTCCAGTGTAGGCTGGCCCGTCAGCGAGCCCCAGGAACCATCCTGCCTCTGCCTTCCTGCTACGGAGATGGCAAGCACACCACTTCTGCCTTTTTTATGGGTGCTAGAGAACGGAATCAGATCCTCAAAATAATACCCTTCAGCATCCTTAAGCAATTCTGCCTCTTGCGTCCAGGGACCAGATGAGAGGTCTTCATACAGAGACTGGTGGGAAGGGGACTTACCAAAAAGGTGGCGATGGCTGCTCCAGTCAGAAAGCCAGCCAGCACGTCCGACCAATGGTTACGATACTCTGCCACGCGGACCACGCCCACCAGGAAGGCGGGGCACAGCAGGGCCAGGCAGAGGGAAGGTTTCACTAGGCGAGAGCCCTTCACGCGAAACACTAGGGTCACGTACATCTGTGGGATCCAAACCGATCAGAGGATTAATCCATGCCTTTCGGACCAGAGCATGGGAGGCCTGAAAGAGTCAGCCTCCCCCCACCCCCCGAATGGCGCAGGGCTCCGCAGAGGTGGAGAGGTAACCACGCAAGCGGAGAAAGAAGGGGTGCCTGGAATTGGGATGACAGTGGATCTGTATGCAGGTAGTGTGGCCAAAGCGCCAGAAAGAACGGGTGAGGATCTACGGAATATGCTTCCCGAGACAAGGAAAGATGCTCGCTGCATTAAAGCATGAATACAGAACCAGGGAGTCCAATCAGCGACAAAGAGGCGGGTTCGAGAGCTCCAGAAGTGGCCTCAGAACCTCAGGGAGCCACAGAAGTTATCTAGGGCGGGGAGACCGGTGGCATCAGTCATTCCAGAGGCAGGAAAAGGGAAGAAAACAAAGCAACAAAGCGCGGGAATAGAAGAAGGCAAGAAATCGAAATCATTTTAAAGGGCAAGGGGCGTGACCAAATTAGCAAAGGGGAGGGGCTAGGGCCCCAGGAGGCGGAGTCAAAGCCCATAGGCTTAGTCTTCTAGCCATAGTCCAAGGCCTTCAACTTCTTAGCAACTCCAAGGGCTGGAGTACCAAAGGGCAGCGTCCAAGACAACAGGGGAGTAGTGAGGGAACTAGGTAGGGCTGAGATGCAACACGAGAGTGTGGCCTCAACCTTAAGGCTCCATTTAGCGGGCATGACCTCCTTTCCAGACATTTCCCCGGGTTAAACCCCCTCCCCCTTCCAGACCCCTGGCAGCTCCCCAGGGCCTCACCGCTGTATAGGTGACCGCATAGGCGCACAGGGCCGCATCCTTGCAGGGGAAGGCGCGGCGTGCGGCGGCCACCAAGCTGGGACTGCCTGCACAGGCGCTCTGGTCGGTGACAAAGCGGTCAGGCCCTGGCCGGTCAGGAGACGGTGGTGGGCAACCCAGGGCCGTGTAGTTGGGGCGACACACCGACAGGAAGTGAGGTGTGGGGTTACCGGTCACCACTTGTCCCGCATTTGCAAAGATGGTCGTGGTGAAGAGGCCAAAAGAGTACACCCCTGGTAATGGAGAGGAAAGAGGTCATGCCCCTTCCACTGGACTCCTCCCGAGTGTCCTACACGGCTCCATTAAGCCCCTTGTCTGTCTCTTTAAATTAAAACATAAACAACAACAACACAGGGTGGCACTCGGGAGACAGAGGCAGGCGGATCTCTGGGCGACCTATCTGGTCTACACAGTGAGTTCCAGGACAGCCAGAGCAATACAAAGAAACCCTCTCTCGGGAAAAAAAATGTTTTAAACATTTATTTGGGGTATATTTGTATAGGCATCGTTATGCTTTGTGTGGAGGTCGGAGGACAGACAACCTGGGGTATTTAGTTCTCTTCTTCTACCACAGGCTATGGAAATCTAACTCAATGTTGTCAGGCCTGGCACCAAGCTCCTTTAGATCAGTTGCCCGTCTCCGTTGTCTTGCTGGGATGGTCACTCAAGCCAATTTGGAGCCCTGTGATGACTAGACTGAAGTCCCCTTACCTTTGGTGCCACCACAGCCCCTCCCCGCCCCCACCTAGTATATATCTATAGTCTGTCTCTAAAAAGTATTCTATGTCTGGGCAGGCTCCATCACGGCTACTCTGGGACCCCTTAGCAGCACTGCATCATGAGTTTGGGACCTGCTAGAAAGACCTTATTGGAGTTTCTGGGATTTCTGCTCTCCTTCCCCTTCTCTTCCTCTTATATATATATTTTTAAGAATTATGTTTATTTGTGTGTGCTTATGTGTATGGAGGTCAGAGGACAACCTGGGCCAGACCTATATGTCTGTTCTTCTAGTATACAGGTTCTAGGGGTTGAACATCACCCACTGAATCTTCTGACCACCATGCTCCTTTCTCCAATGCCCCTCCCCTCCAGACAGAGTCTAGCAATGTGGCCCTGACTGGCCTTAAGCTACACACACACACACACACACACACACACACACACACACACACACACACACACGGCTAGGAATTTTCAACCTAGCTTGAACTTTTTAAAGATGATTTGCTTATTCTTTTCATGTGTATGGATGTGTGCCTCTATGAGTTTGTGTGCACCACATGCATGGGGGTGGCCACGGAGGCCAGGGCCAGGCAAATCCCCTGGAACTGAGTCATGGCCAGCTATGAGCTGCCATGAGGGTGCTGGGACCTGAACTCTGGTCCTCTGCAAAAGCAAAAGGCACTCTCCACCACTGAGCCATCATCTTTCCAGCCCTTGGCCAGAACTTTGAATGTTGAGTTTATAGGAATGGGCCAACCCACACGGCTTGCTTGCTTGTTTGCTTGCTTGCTTTCTTTTTTCTTTTTTTTTTTTTTTTTTTTTTTTTTTGAGATACTGACTCCCTTTGTAGCCCAGGCTAGCTTCCAAACTTGAGATCTTCCAGCCACAGCCTCCCAAGTACTGGGGTTACAGATGTGTACTGCCACACAGGCCGGAACGCTGTGTGTGCACATGCACACGCATATTGTGGAGCTAAGAGGACAATTCCAGTTGCCATCCCTCTGACACCTTCACATCTGGTTTGAGATAGAGCTTCTCACAGGCCTGAAATTTTGCCAAGTAGGTCAGATTGGGTGGCCCGAAGCTTCTGTGACTCCACCTGTCTCCACCTCCCATCTTGCCATCCCTGGGACAACAGATATGTGTCATCTCTGGCTTTTTTTTTTTTTTTTTTTTTGGTTCTTTTTTTTGGAGCTGGGGACCGAACCCAGGGCCTTGGGCTTCCTAGGCAAGCGCTCTACCACTGAGCTAAATCCCCAACCCCATCTCTGGCTTTTAAAAAAGATTTTCTTTTATTTATTTATGTATGTGTGTGTGTGTGTGTGCATGCTCACACACCCACATGCATGTATGTGAACGTCTATGTGCATGAATGCATGCATGCATGTATCTATGTCTGTACATGCCTATTTCTTTGTGTCTATGTATGTGTGCAGGCCTGTATCTATGTGAGGGTACATCCATGTATCTATAATGTATGTGTCTATGAATGCAGCCATGTGTGTGTGCAGGCATTTGTGTGTGTGTGTGTGTGTGTTGTGTGTGTGCGTGCACGCGCGTGCACATGTCTGTGTCTACTTATGTGTATGCATATATGTATACGTGTGGGTGTGCACCATATCTTGAGTGCAGTCAGAGGACACGAACTGCTTCTCTCCTGTGACCACGTGGGTCTGGATAATCGAACTCACATCGAGCTCGGTGGCCAGCACCTTACCCACTGAGCCATCTTGGTTCACTGGCCTGAGATTCTTTTGAGGGTGGAACTGGACTATATTCCTTTGTCTCTGAACTCACCTCCCTCCCCAAGACCATTGGACAGACCCCCAGGCTGCATTTCTCACCCAGGAAACGGACCAGCCTCCGCAGTGGGGGACTGAAGCGGCAGCAGGCCCCGGACACAATGGTGCTCTCCCCACTGACAGGACTGGCGGAGGGTGGCGCAGGGAAGAAGGCACGGGCCAGTTCCCCCAGAAGGATCTGTGGACAAGACCAAGATGGCGTTTTCCTGGACTTCAAAGGCCAGGGCTCCACCAGCCCCAACCCGGCCTTCCTGCCTTGTGCGAGGTTTTACTCCCTGGCGTTCAGCCTGGTGCCCCACACCATCTCACCGTGAGGGTGGGCCCAGCAGTGACCAGGGCATAGATGAGGGCGGGGGGTGCTCGGCTGGCAGCCTCGGGCCCAGGGTACGGCTTGGCATAAGCGCTGTCGTAGCAGAAGAAGCCCTGCGTGTGCACGGGGAAGGTGTCCGTGAACTCCAGGCGGTACGCAAGAAGGATGACGATGCCCAGCAACACAGACTGCATGCAGCCAGTCAGGGACCGGAGAGAAGCAAAGAGAGACAGGACAGGAGGAGGTCAGAGGCCTTGAGGTCAGAGACAGAGACAAGGAAATGGAGAGAGATGGAGGGGGAGGGAAATTGGAAGATGGATATTGAAACCAGAGGAGAGGAGGGAAGGAAAGAGTTAATACATTTTAAACTTCCCAACCACTGTGGCAATGTGCCCTGTTTTCTTGTTTCTGTTTTGTTTCTGTCCTGTTTTTGTTTTGTTTTTGAGACAAGGCTTCATGTGGCCCAGGATAACTTAAAATTCACTATGGAATTGGGCCTGACTCCTGATCCTCCAACCTCTACCTCCCTAGTGCTGGGGTTACAGCTGTAGGTCAGTACACCTGGTTTATTTAGGGTTGGGGATAGAACCCAGGGCTTTGTGCAGGCTAAGCAAGTCTCTGCCCACTGACCCACACCCTCCACCCCATTTTTTATGTATCTATTTATTTACCTATGATTCTTAGATGATCTCATTATGTGTCTGGGGCTGGCATGGAAATCACAGACGTTTTGTTTTATTTGAAACAAGGTTTCCACAGCTGGCCTGGAACTCACTGTGTAGACCAGGCTGGCCTGGAGTTCGCCAGAATACACCTGCCTTTGCCTGCCACCTGCTGTGATTAAAGGTGTGTGAGCACACCTGGTTTGTTTGAGACAGGATCCCATCCACAGTCCTAGCTGGCCTGACCATGTATAAGGCCTGGCCTTGAACTTGCAGAAATTCTGTGACCTCTGCCTCCTTCTCCCGAATGTCAGAATTATAAGTCTGCATTACGATGGCTGTGCCCTGCAGTTTTTTCTTCCTCTTTTTGTCTTTATCTTTTTTTTAAAAGACAGTCTCATGTAGCCCAGGCTGGCCTTAACTTCCCTGAAATCTTTCTCCTTCAGCCACACAAATGCTGAGGTCACACATATGTGCCCCCCATGCCCTGTTAATTACGCACATTGTAGAGATGAAGAAACTGAGGCCCAGGCATGCAAAGTTCCAAAGTGTGAATGGATTGGGGCAAAATGGGGCCAGAACCAGAGAGGAATGCTTCTGATTCCAATCCTGCCACCACACCTCAAGAGAGACGAGTAGCAGCAGAAGTTCTGAGGTAATGGGGTGGAAGAGGTCGGACAGCCAGAGGCAGGAGTGACTAGAGCCAGGAAGGAATGTGGGGAGATTCATATATATATATATATATATATATATATATATGAAAGAACTAGGCCAAGAGCAGGGAAACAGGCTAGGCAGGGACAGAGGGACAAAGAGACAGAGGGACAGAGCCCATTCTCAGAGTGGCTCTGAGGTTCTCACCTCCACGAAGACGAAGCAGGGGATGATGGAGAAACTCCGCTTCAGGTGAGGTCTCCCTCCAGCCATGGTGACGCCTGGGCCTGTGGAGGGAAAGGAACGGGAACTCTGGGGCCACATCACTGAGTAAATGAGGCTTCATAGAGTTCTGGGTCTGCTCTTTAATCTGGCCACGCTCAGCAACCGGCCCCCACCTTACTGGCCCCTGATCCTGCTCACTGGACTTCCCTGCCTTTTCCCAGGGCTCTGAGGTCTACCAGAGAGCTAGCCTTTTTTTTTTTTTTTTTTTTTTTTTTTTTTTCTCAGTTACATGTATTCTTTGTTGAGTCTCTGTGCACGAGTGCCACACAGTTCATGTGGAGGTCATGCTGGAGGTCAGATGGCAATCTGTACAAGTTGGTCTCTCAGAAGGTTCTACAGTGACCTCTTCTCTCTCTCTTCAATTAAAGAAATTCCACAGACCCCATTTATGGGAACCTCTATTCAGCCTTTAGAGAAGGGGACTCTCTCCTTGGTCCCCTCTGTCATATTTTAGGGAACTTCATCTTCTTTGCTCAGGAGATCCCATGCTTCTTACCCTCTCCCTTCTCTAAGTCTCTTCCACCATGGCCTCCACATCCCCCTCCCTGTCCCCATGGGCTGTGGTATCTGGTGTGGGCTGATAGCCAGATACTCCCTCTCTCCCAGCTGCTTCGCACCCCCCATCCTCCCAGGCCAGCTGCCTCTCCAGTCTCCTCTCACTACCCCTCCCCCACACCTAACTTCAGTTCCCAAGGCATCAGTAGCCAATACAGTCAAGCCAGTGTGTACCCAGTGACTCCTGTCTCACCTGTGAAAGTGCCCTAGGGCTTCCGACAGGCATCCACCTCCACCACCACCAACTCACAGACACTCCTTGAGGTCAGCAGGGCAAGGACACTCATCTCCATTGCACCGATGTGGAAATTGAGGCCCAGGCAGGTGAGGGTGGGCACTGTGCATCCAGGGCTCCATTGAGGCCTACTCCACAGAGTGACATGTTGGAGTGAGGGTCACCACAGGTCTCAGATGTACAGAGTCACCCATATGGGCACTCCCACACAAGATATAACCCAGGCAAGGCTTCCATCCCAAACACCACACACGGGGACATCTCAGAACATGACATCCCTCCACTCCACAGCAAGAGCCAAGCATACTGTGTGGGGTGCCTGTTTCATGCTGAGCAAACCAGATTTGCTCATTCACACAAATCCCCAGTACTTCTAAACACACACACACACACACACACACACACACACACACACACACACACAGAGTTTGCATACGGCCTGTCATAGACACCCACACGGATGGAACATACCCCCTCAGACACGCAGTCAGAGAGGCACACAGAGAGACACCCCAGCCCCCCACAAATCCTTGCCCTGATACAGTCACCCCCATAGACTCAAGGTTGCTAACCACTTAGAATCAGAGTCACTCCACACAATGAGACGCACAGAATGGGTCAGAGTCACACCCCCAGTTACAAGGCGCTCAATGACAATCACACACATGAACACCCTCTCCACAGTCATAGGAGACACAGCATGCCACCCACAGCCTCAGCCACATGGTCAGGTAGGGATATATGTGACTTGCAGCACACACAAAAGGCACGTAAGAGCAGACACCTGCCAGATTGCAAAACAGTCACACAACATCAGAAGGAACACAACAGTAACTACAAAATGACAGATCATACAACTAGACACCAACACACACACACACACACACACACACACGGAGTACATGTTTTCTCTCTCTATACACACACACACACACACACACACACACATTCAAAATCAGTGGACACACCCGAACCCATCACAGCCAGACAACCACACAACCAGTTACACAACCACACACCGACACGGGGCAGCTACACCATCATTCATCCACAGCCACCCTCGCAGCACTGTGGCCTGGCTCTTGAGGTCCCCGGTGGGGGGGGTCCCCTTCTCCAGGTTCCCCTCCCCCAACCCCATCTAAAACCCTAGATCGCCGCCTCCCCTCCCCCTAGCTGCCCTCCCCTCCGCAATGGACCCGCAGGGAAGGGATCGGAAAGACCCACGTCCATGGTATGGACCTGCGTGTCCAGGATGGGCAGCCCCCGGGCTAGAAAGAGGGGTCGCCCACGCTTCTCCCTCACCCTGTCTAGGCCGCCGCCGCCTGAACCCTCGCTCCCTGTAGACGGTCCCGGCGCCGCAGAACAGTCAGACAGATCGCTGGTCAGGCAGGCGGACAACGAGAAGAAGCCTGGACCGCCGGACTTGCCGCTCCGCGCAGACTCCGTGGCCGAGGCAGGGGCGGGGCCACAGGGTGCCTTATTTGCATAACCCAGTGGGGCGGGGGCAGGAGCCATCATTTGCATAACCCAGTGGGGGGCGGGCCCAAGCCTCTTCTTCACCAGGTGGGCGGGGCCTTTGGGTCTCATTTGCATAACACAGAGGGGCGGGGAGTTGTGAGAATAACGGGGCAGGGCTATATGACGTTCATTTGCATAACTCAATGAGGCGGGGCAGGACGCGTTGGCAGAGATTTGAAGGGAAAAGAATGGAAATAGAGAGTAAGGACAAGGTAGGATAGGCTGAAGGAAAAGAGGAGCTCAGCCTCTTCAAAGAACACCCTCTGGCACACCTCTTCTCCATTTGGCATCCCAGATCCATTTTTGTGTTTGAGACAGGGTCTCACACAGATTAAGCTACCAGCTCAAGCTCCAGTTTTCTTTGTAGCCAAGATTAGCCTTGAACATTGGGTCCTCCTGCCTCATCTCCTTGCGTGCTGGAATTTCACACCTGTTCCACCACATCTGGTTTGAATGATGGGGTTGGAACGCAAAGCTTCCTGCATGCTAGGCAAGTATTGCCCTGATTTTGTGTTTTTTAGTTTTTTAAGTTGCATTTATTTGCTGGGCAGTGGTGGCCACACGCCTTTAATCCCAGCACTTGGAAAGCAGAGGCAGACAGATCTCTGTAAATTCAGTGCCAACCTGGTCTACCGAGAGAGTTCCAGGACAGCCAGGGCTAGAGAAACCCTGCCTTGGAAAAAAAGGTTTTAAGAACATTTATTTATTGGGGTATGTGTCGGTGTGCATTTATAGGTTGGAGGACAACTTGCACGAGCCAGTTCTCTACCACCATGAGGGTCCCTGGGATCAAACTCAGGTCTTCAGACTTGGCAGTGAGTGCCTTTACCCAGTGAGCCATTTGGCAGGCCCACTTTGATTTTGAGACAAGGTCTTCTGTAGCTCAGGCTGGTCTCATACTTGGCTGTGTTAACTTTAAAGTGACCTTCCTTCCACCTACCTCCCTAGTGCCTGTATCACATATATGCCCAACTAATACACCCTAAATCTTGATCACTGTCCACACATCCTGAAAAGTGCCTCCTTTGAGATACCAGAGTTATCTGGGGTTGGCATGGGGAGGACCCCAGACTCTTGAACCAGCAGGTGCAAAAGTCCAGGGTGGACGAAGGTCTCAGCTAGTTTATTTTCTCTCTGGAGGGGTCTTCAGGGCAAGCAGTCCCAGCTGCTCAAGCTATGGGGAGAGAAGGTAGGTCGTGGTCTGGTTTGAACCAGGAGAACTCAGGGTTGCCAGCCAGGGACCAAATGCCCAGGTACAGTGCTAGCCTCAAGGCCTACACTGTGGGAATCACAAGTGGGCCAGATGGTAAGGGATGGAGAGGGGTTGAGTAGGGTCTGTACCGGGAGGGTAGGATCCGCTCTTGCTGAAAGGTCTCTCCCAGTCAGAATCGGAGTCCCAGGAGGGGCACTGAGAACTCTGGCACTGGTGTCCTTTCTGGCCTGTGGGAGAGACATGCCATGCTGGCCCTTCAGGTCCTCAATATGACCCTCTAGCAACTTCAGAATATGAGCTCCACATCTCTTGAGATGAAACCTCACTGATTTATCATCCAGACACCCGCATCCCTTGGTTGACCCAAAGTAATACCAAATTATATCAATGATTCTCAGCACCCACAGGGTGGCTCACAAGCCTCTGACACCTTTTTCTGGCCTGAGGCACTAGGCACAGATCTATGCAAAACGCCCACAAACATAAAATAAAATACATCTAAAAAATTCCTATAGTGCCAGGAATGGTGGCTCACATCTGTAACTCCAGAATGGGGGTGGGGTGGGGATGGGATGTCATTCTTGAGGGGATGGGGGAATTCAGGTCATTCTTGAATACATAGTGAGTTTAAATTAATCTGGGCTATGTGAGATTATATCTCAAAAACAGAAAGAAATTCTCACAGATCCTAAATGGGACCCCAAAGTAGCTTGCTCATGAAACACCCATGGATTTGAGGTCCTCGTTCACCCACCCCCTAATTTCTGGGGTTCGCCTTCTTCGAAATCTCAACCAGTTCATCAGCTTTCTAAGGTAGCCTTGGAACCCCAACCTATGTGACCCTCTTAAAGGTGGCCTCATACACGTGGGGCTGGGAGTGATTCCCCACCCCCATTACATCCGGCCCCTCACCCCTGAGACTGGAAGCCTTTGGTCTGGTGCCCATGGACAAAGCAAGACAGTCGATGGAGCTCTGCAGACTGTGAACAGCAGACCTGTGGGGAGACAGAGAGACAGGGCCCCAAGAGATGTTGGGGTATCCAGGGTACCCCTGAATCCTCGCTAGGGCAAGGGCAGCTGTAGAAAGAATGATTCCTAGAAGTAGGAAGGATTAGAGCCAATTGAGTTCCAGATGCAGCCGGGAGAGAGGCAGGTTAGAGGAGGGTTAGGGGATCAGAGGCCACACCAGAAGCTAGCCTCACCATATGTCACTCAGTTCCTTCTGGAGGTCATCCTTCCAGCAACCACTGCTTTCTGCGGGCACCCCCTCAGCCTCTGGCCATGAAGATGAATCACATGCCTGCTGCTTCATCTTGGTAAGAACCTGGTTCGGGAGGGGGTTTGGGGGAGCAAGTGATTAGACACGCAAGTAATGATGACCATAGGAAAAGGTAATCATGATGTAGCACATCAATTCCAGGCCGTATCGAGAGTATGGAATCCTCAGGGAGCACAACTTTCCGATCCGGGAGGAATCGCAGCTATTACACCCGTTATATGGAGGGGCAAATCGAGCCCGGAGAGGCAAAGTGATTTGCCCATAGTCACATAGCATTAAGTAGCAGAGCTGGGCTTTGAATTCTGCCTCCTAGATCGAGTTCAGAGGTGGAAGCCGGAGGAAGCGCCTCTTGGCCCGCTGTCCCTCAGGCACTCGTTTTCTCAGCTCACCTTGCGGCACTTCACCTGTGTTTTCTGCATCTTCTGGATATTCAGGAGATTCTCTGAGATCTCGTCCTCCTGGTTCTCTGTTGGGGAAGAAGGCTCAGTGAACGGGAAAGCAGGGTAGCCCCACATCCCTTCCAGGCTGTGCGCTTCCAGGAACTCACGGAGCTTCTGATAGATGAAAGTCACCTCTTCCCGCACCAGCTCCAGTTCCTCCCACAGGAACTTCTTGCTGCAGGGAGAGAGGAGCCTAAACCCAGACCCCGGGCCCATTCCCCAGGCCTCCATACCCTCCCACGCCCCCACTCCTCAGCACACCTACAGCCACAGGTTCCTCCCACCGCCCTAGCTCCTACTAGGACATCAGGCTCTACCCACCACCCGAGGCCCAGCTTACAACCTCAAAATGGGTCCACAGCCCGAAGCTCCACCCAGTACCAGACTCCGCCCACAGCCCCAGGCTCCATCCTCTCACCTTTCAGTCTACTTTCTCTTTCCTACCTGGATCTTCCCAGGGTTGTTTTCTCTTGACTTTACTCTCCAGTCTCTCGGCCTCCCTAGTCTTCTGATTCCCTGCCTCCTTCCCCATCCCACCTCCATCCCGCAGTCTCCCTAACCTTCTAGGTCCCTTAGCCTCCTCAACACCTACTCTCTAGCCATCTATATCCTCTGAGCGTCCTTTCCTGTCCCTGTGTTGTGTCCCCTAAGCCTTCCACTTCCTGCTCCATTAAGTTTCTTCAGTGGTGGCCTGCTTTCTTGAAACCTCTACGCTGCCTTCCTGCCCACACCCACCTGTCCCGGATCTCCTGGGCCAACAGCTGCAGGCAGCGAGTGGTACGGGACCGTTGCAATTCCTCACCTTCCTTCAGTGTCTTCTGCAACCCCTGCAGGCCTTGAGCCAGGGCCCCATACAGCTCGTGTTGGGTCTGCTCTTTGTTCCACTTACGGCCATCTTCTCCTTGGCGGCTCGTGGGGTTCAGCACTCCTGTAGAGATGGTGGGGATATCCTTGGTCTTACTTGTGCGTGCGTGGGTCTATGTGCATGTGCATGTTCACGCATGTTCGCACAGGTGCGTGCACAGGTATACAGGCTGTGCGTGAGGTAGGGAGGTAATTCCTCTCCACCTTGTCTTTTGACACGGGGGTCTCTTACGGAACCCAAAGCTTGAAGGTTAGGGTAGACTGGCTAACAAGGGAGCCCAGGAGTCTTCTTGTCTCCAACTCTGAAGAACCCGGGATTAAGTGTGCCCCGCTGAGCCCGGCTCCCCCCCACCCCCAATCTGAGTTCTAGAGATGAACTCAGGTCCTCCTGCTTGCACGGCAAGCATCTTAATAACAAAGCTATCTCCCCAGCCCTAAAACAGTTTTAATTTTTAAAATTACTTATTTTTATTGTATATAGCTTGTGTTTGGTGGGCATTTTGCCTGGTGCCATGGAGGTCAGAAGAAGGGTGTCCTATTCTGGAACTGAAGTTATAGGTGGTTTTGGCTACCGTGTGGATACTGGGAACAGAACCTGGATCCTCTGCACGAGCAACCAGTGCTCTTACCTGAGAAGCCATCCCTCAGCCCGGGGCTTCTGTTCTTAGTTTTTATTTCCCAGACAGAATCTCCAGCCTGGGCTGACTTTCAGCTCCCTAATTAGATAACCTTGAATGATCCTCTCCTAAGTGCTGGGATTGCAGGCACACACCACCTGGTCCACTTTTATTCCAGGCTGAAGATGGAACCCAAGACTTCATAAATGCTAGGCAAGTGTCCTACCAACTGGGGCCCCACCCCAAAAGGGGAACTGATGTGGGCCTGAGGCTAGCTTTGACCCCAGCCTTTTAAGCTGTTCCAGCCTTGACCTGGAACTTATTTTCCAGCCACCACAAACTTCCTCAGACCCTGGCTCCGTCTCACCCTCACCTTCGAGCTGCTGGATCTTGATCTGTTGCAGACAGCTCTCCTTCTCCAGCATGGTTACAGAGTGGTTCAGGAACTCGAAAGCCTGGAGGGACAGGAGGTGAGGTCCTGGAGTGGGGAGGTGGATGAGAACAGGGGCGCAGAAGGTGGAGAGGACTCACCTTGCTCTGAGCCTGCAGCTGGGTCCTGAGGGACTCCAGTTCACATCGCAAGAGCTTCTGAGAGTCAGGAATCAGCATGGTGTTCTTAACTGTGGGCAGAGGAAGGGTGAGAGCCATGGCTGAGGTAAGATCAGGGCAGAGATGGGAGTGACAGAGGAAGTAGAGGGGCAGGCCTAGGGCAGGAGACCTCCCCTGAAGCATTGAATAAACATGGGCCTTAGTACTGGAGAAGAAGAAAGTGGAAAGTGGCCCCGCAAGGTGGCTCTGTATGTGGTGCCTGCCACTAGGACAGGTGACTTGAGCTTGATCCCAGGGACCCACAAGGTAGGACAGAGCCAACCCTGCTAAGTTGTCTCTGACCTTCAGTGTGTGTACCACACACACACCCTCAAATACAGGGAGTAAGTATAGAAGTAAAAACTAAGTGGGGATAGGAACCCAAATGTCTTCCCCGTCCAGTTTCACGCTCACCTTTTACTTTGGAAGAGCTGGGCTCCAGGGATTTCTGGGGCAAGAGGAGAGCAGTGTGATAATGTGTTCTTAGATAGTTTACCTTATGGCAGCCCTACCCAGAGGGTAGGGCAGGAGTGGTTCTCCTGAGTTCCGGTTATCCCAAATCAGGCAAAACTGTGTCCATCCACGACCCCTACCCCCAAATTCATCATCTGCACATGCTCAGAAGTGCACTGTGCGCTTCATCTCTATGGCTATGGACTCTGGGTTGACCCCGACAGAAAGCAGATGCCAGGCTGTCCCTGGTTTGATGTTTCCCCTTTGGAGTACAGGACAACAACTACAGCAAATGTCTATAATAAAAAACCACCAGCACTTGCTTGACACACCACAAACTGTTTTTGTTTGTTTGTTTGTTTGTTTGTTTGTTTGTTTGAGACAGGGTTTCTCTGTGCAGCTCTGGCTGTCCTAGAACTCACTGTGTAGACCAGGGTGGCCTCAAACTCAGAGATCTGCCTGCCTCGGTCTTCCAAGGGCTGGGATTAAAGGTGTTCACCACCACCACCCAGCCACGAGCTGTGCTTAAACACAGTGAGCCATAGACACACAATTCGAGTCACTAGTATGAGTCTCACACAATAAGAAACCATATATGCAAGGCCCTGGGTTCAGTCCCCAGCTCCGAAAAAAAGAAGGAAAAAAAAAAAAAAAAGAAACCATATAGATACAAAACCAAGAAAAACCAACCAATTAATCTAACAAACAAACAAACTAACTAACAAAAACCACAAAAATTCAGAAATCCTCACATCTGACGAGATACACCAATGCACTGGTCTTTCAGAGGCTTCATTCCAGCATTTCTGTTTTCTGAGGTTGAGGTGGCCCACAACCACTTAAAACTCCAGCTCCAGGATACCCAATGTGTTCTTCTGGCCTCCACAGACACCTTGCACTAAAGTACACACACACACACACACACACACACACACACACACACACACACACACGGGAGGCAGTAGCAGGTGGATCTTTGTGAGTTTGAGGCCATCCTGGTCTACATAGTAAGTTTTGGAGTTTGTTGTTGTTGTTTTAAAAAGGCATAATGTTCTTGAAGAAGACCCAATTATCTAGGTCAGAAGGCTCACAACTACCTACCTGAATTTCAGCTCTAAGGATCTAATGCCCTCTTCTGGCCTCTCAAGGAATTGCACTCATGTGCACAAATACACACACACACACACACACACACACACACACACACACACCTTCAAAAAAATGAAAATCAGGCTAGGCAGTGGTGGCGCACCCCTTTGATCCAAGCACTTAGAAAACAGAGGCAGGCACATCTTTGAGCTCCAGACCATCCTATTCTACAGAATGAGCTCCAGGACAACTAGGGTTGCACAAAGAAACCCCGACTCAGAAAACAGAAAACAACCAACAAAGACATAATGTCTCCATCCTAGAATCCTAGCATTCAGGAGATGCAGGCATAAGAAACAGGAGTCAAATCCAGCTTTGGCTACAGAGCAAATTCAGAGTCAGCTTGGGCTACAGCAGACACTGTCTCATGATGAACAAGCAAAGACACGAAAGTAGGATTCCTCCGGGTCCTTCCACCCTCCTTCTGGAGGCGCTGTTCTAGGTGCTGAAACCGAGCGCAGACCCTGACCTGGAGACCCTTCCCTATGCTCCACAGTAGTACACGGAAAGGTCATTCTTAGTTTAAAGGGGGTTCCCTGAGTAGGGGTAACCTTGACTATGCTGTGGTTCCTCTTCACAAGTTCCTGGTCATGACATTGGTCCTTGCTCAAGTCTGAGTTGGAATAGGATGTAGCCTCCTGAGGCTGAGGTGCTGAATCCCACTCCTTCTGCCAGGCCAAAGACTTCACTGCTTGTTCAGAAGCAGTGTTTACGATCTCAGGCTCCAAGGTCGTGGACCAGTGGGTCATACAGTCCAAAGCCTTGTCTGAGGAGGACCCTATGGGGACAAAGTGTTTCTTCAGGGACAAGAGAAAGAGATGTGTAGTTGGCAGCCCCGCCCAGGCCCCTGAATGTCTACCAGGCTCTCCAAGAGGTGGTGAGTACTTGCCCCTCTCCTTAGCAGGCCAAGATGTGATGGAGAGTGAAGGAGATGAGCAGAGATGAGAAACACAGTAGTCAAAGTCCCGGGGTAGGCCAGCCAAAAGAGGGTCACTGCAGAAGGGGGATGGGAGGAGCTCTGAGACCAGTCTCTAACTCCCAATCCTTTTATTTTTAACTATATATTATTTTGAGACGGAGTCTCATGTAACCCAAGCTGGCCTCCAATTCATTAGGTAACCAAGGATGATCTCAAACTCCTGATCCTCCATCTTCTACCTCCCTGGTGGCTAGGATGTGTCACTGTGTCCAGTTTATACAGTGCTAGGGACGGGACCCAGCTACACGCTAGGCAGGTGCTCTAACAGCTGAGAATCAGCCCCAGACACCTAACCTCTTTAAAGTGGAAGGAGTGGAAGTCAAATGGAAAAGGTAAACTCAAACATAGAGGTGGGGTTGGGTTATGAAATCAGACTTCCACATAAAGACATGAGGCCTTGGAGGGCTGGAGACAGGGCTCACAGAGTAAAGTGTTCGTTGCCATGCCTGGCAATATGAATGGATGCCGAATGATCAGCTTAAAGATGGGAGGAGAGAAGAAACAACTCCATAAAGCTGTCCGCTGACATGTGTGCCATGACACATGTGCACTTAAGACATACCTCACACACACACACAAGAGTAACAATTGTTTATATTAGAAAGGGACATAAAGCAGTCACTGCCTTTAATCCCAGCACTTGGGAGGCAGAGGCAAGCAAATCTCTCTGAGTTTGAGGCCAGCCTAGTCTACTTAGTGAGTTCCAGTCCAGTCAGGGCAAGAGACTCTATCAGAAAAGCCTTTTAAAAAAAAAAAAAATGGCTTGGGGCTGGAGAGATGGCTCAGTGGTTAAGAGCACCGACTGCTCTTCCCGAGGTCCAGAGTTCAAATCCCAGCAACCACATGGTGGCTCACAACCATCTGCAATGAGATCCGATGCCCTCTTCTGGTGTGTCTGAAGACAGCTACAGTGTACTCATATATAATAAATAAATAAAATATTTAAAAAATGGCTTGAAAGTTGGTTTAGCTGCTTTTCCTGAGTACCCAAGTTCAATTCCCAGCACCCATATGATGGCTCACAACCTTCTGTGTCTCCAGTACCAGAGGACTTGATGCCCTCTTCTGACCTCTACAGGCACTGGGCACGAAAGCAGTGCCCAGACAAGCAAAACGTTAATACACAAAGACAAAATTTAAAACTCTGAAACAAACACATAAAGGACAGGATGTGGCAGTCCATCCCTTTTAATCCCAGCACTCAAGGGATCCCCGAGTTTCAGGCCAGCCTCGTCTACAAAGCTAGTTCCAGGCCAGCCAGGGCTACACAGTGAATCTGGGGGGGAGGGGGTATATACTTTATTGGGCTACCCTGATTACAGATTTAATCCAGCGCTTGGTAAACAAAAATTTATTCTAGAATGTCACCTGAGGACCACAGATACCCTAGAAGATTAGAACCGGAACGAAAGAGGAATTTCAGAGCTTCACCAACAGAAGGTCCCCAACCGTGCCTGCCCTCTCCCAACCCCAATTGAATCTTCGGCTGTCCCCTTCTCCTGAGAATTCTTCGAGCGAGGGGGCGTAACCATTGCTATTAGCCCGGCCCCTTGTTCTGTCAATCTAACAGCAACAGTCTCCCAATCCCCTCTTCCATCCCCACCTACTACCGCATACCACCTGTTCATGCTCTCCCATCAGGGACCACGAAGCCAGTCCCCAGCTGTGACGCTGAAGTTTTGATCCCCCGAGGACACCATCGTTGGAAAACGCGGGGAGGCCAAAGGTGGAGTCACAGAGAAGGGCGTGGTCCTCCCTTAAGCCACGCCCGCCCTCTCCGGGTAAGCGCAGAGCTCATTGGCGCCTGAATTTCTTCGGTGTGACTGAAGTTCGGGGAGGCGAGATGATTCCCGAAGTCAACCGGGCAATCCCTAAGTGGGCGAGTCCAGAGGAGACGGAGCTGTGATTTTATTGGCTTCTGGCTGTCTGGGAGGTGGGGCGAGGCCTGAGGGGCGGAAGAAAACCTGGGAGGTCTCAGGCCAGCCGGAGCTGCACTGGAGCTGCTGGGGCTCTTGGTCCCTTCACCTGACCTCCGGTGCTCCAACGGTGGGATCAGATGGGGGGATCCGGGGGTGCTTTGGGATGTTTCTAGAATATCTCAGGTTTCCGGATGAGGGCTCTTGAATGTCTGCAGAGCTAGGGTAATCCCTGAAGACCTAGGAATGTGAACTTGAGCTGCTGGGATTCAAGCTTCTGGGGTACAGTGGACATTGGTGTGTAGAGAGAGCCTTTTGTTCTAGGATTTGGGTTTTGAGGCAAGGCGTCCTGTGTCTCTGGTTGGCCTCCACATCCTGACTCTCCTGTCTCTACTTTTGTGCTGGAATGACAGGAGAGAGCCAGAGCCTGTTTTATGAAGAGCTGAGGATGGAACGCAGGACTTCCTGCACGTGAGGCAAGCGCCTTGCCCCCTGAGCCACTAGCCCAGCTCCAGCCTGAGATGTTTGTTTACTTATTGTGAGATAGCCTCACTGTATCTCAGGCAGTCCTCAAACTCAGTGATTTTCCTGCACCCTCCTTTGATATATTGGGATTACAACTGTGAGTCACCAGGCCGTTTCTATGTTTTTAAACACTTTTTGGAATTGAATCTTTTTCTAACCTTGAGCTAGAAAACTGGCAATCCCCGTCTCCGACTTCCAAGTGTTGGGGATTTACAGGTATGAGTCTTCGTGCTGGGCTGAGATTATTTATTATTATTATTACTATATTATTTTGTAAGTATGGAGGAGAGAATGTGAGGCCAACACCAATGAAGTCCATGTTCTCAGAGCCACAATTCCAGCCCCAAGCCTGAGCCCAGATGGACTGGTTGGGCCTGAGATTTTCTAGGGACTATTTTGGTCTTGCAACTGCCTTTCTCAGACTATTTTCCCTCATCTTTGCACCAGTGTGAGGCTGGCCCTATGCACTCTGTACCAAGGCCTCAATGCTAGTGGGCAAAGGTTGAAGGTTAAGCTGAGTCACCGCTGCTTCCTTCCCAGGGCGGCAGAATGGAAGAAGGTGAGGACCCAGGAAGTCTGATTAAAGTGGTCCACTTGCTGCTCTTGTCTGGTGTCTGGGGCATGCAGATGTGGGTGACCTTTGCCTCAGGTAGGGACCCTCCAATCTGTTATTTAGGACTGAATGGGAGGGGGATCCAGAAATGTCCTAACGGGTGACTGTGGCCCTCCGCCTCCCAGGCTTCCTGCTTTTCCGGAGCCTCCCGAGACACACGTTTGGACTTGTGCAGAGCAAGCTCTTCCCAGTCTATTTTCACATCTCCTTGGGTTGTGCCTTCATCAACCTCTGCATCTTGGCACCACAGCGGGCCTGGATCAACCTCACGCTGTGGGAAATCAGTCAGGTATGAGGATTTGAGGGTCCCCGAGAGAGAGAGAGAGAGAGAGAGAGAGAGAGAGAGAGAGAGAGAGAGAGTGTATGTTTGGATGTGTACATTTATATGCACATGATGTATACAGTCATATATAGAGAGAGACCAGGGGTTGATGTTAGGTGTCTTCCTCTAACATATATATATGTTAATATATATATATATATATATATATATATATATATGACTTCTTTTGAGACAGGCTCTCTCTATGTAGCCTTGGCTATCCTAGAATTCACTCTGTAGACCAGAATGGCCATGAACTCAGAGATCAGCCTGCCTACCACTCGGCTTATTTATTTATTTACTTATGTTCCTCTGAGACAGGGTCTCTACAAAGCCCTGGCTGTCCTGGAACTCACTTTGTAGACCAGGCTGGCATTGAACTCACAGAGATCCACCTGCTCCTGCCTTCCAAGCACCGGGATTAAAAGTTTATACACCCCCCCACCCCACCCCCCACCTAGCTCGTTTATTTATTTATTTATTTGGAGACAGGGTCTCTCGTTGAGTCTGAAGCCCTCGATGATTTGGTCAGACAAGCCGGCAGGAAATCTCCAGGGAGCCCTCTAGCTTTGTCTCCCCAGCATTGAAATTACTGACCTGAGCCTCCACACCTGGCTTTTTAACATGGGTGTTGGGCGATTGGACTCAGGTCCTCATGCCTACATGGCAAACCCTCCCCCAACTGGATCTCTCCGGCCCTTTAGTTGATGCTGTTTTTCAGTGCTGGGGATAAAACCTAGAGTCTTGCATATGCTGGGCATGTGATCTGCAAGGGTATTGAACCCAGCATGTGGAAGGTGAGTTTGAACTTCTGATCCTCCTGCCTCCTGAAATCGCAGGCATGTTCTACTACCCATAGTTTTATGAAGCGTTGGGAATGAAGTGTATGCCAGATGGGTTCCTTACCAAATTAGCTCCATCGTCCGCGAAAATCTTTTTTAAGGTTTGTTTTTATTATTTTCTTTTTTCTCTGTTTCCCTGGCTGTCACTCAGAGATCCACCTGCCTCTGTCTCCTGAGTGCTGGGATCAAAAGGGTCTGCCACTGCCACTGGGCCTTTATTACTCTCATTTGTGTCTGTGTGTAGGTATGCACGCACGTGTGGGTACCCGCCAAGGCCAGAGGTGACAGATTCCCCTAGAAGTGTCGTTCCAGTTAGCTGTGAGTGCTAGGAATGGAACTCAGCCTCTTCGAGTAGTATGCCCTCTTAACTGATGAGCTATCTCTACACCACTAAAGGGATAGCCCAGGCTAGCCTCAAACTTGTGATTCTCCTGCTTCCAGTTCTCCAGGGTAGCCTACTGGCAGAAATGCTTCTTTTTCCTAGCGAAGATGGAACTGATCACTGGGTATCCCTGGATGGCACGCACATCCTGCATAGCCACCCCAGCAGCCAATCTTCTCTGGCCAGCCTTATCTTCCCCACTAGCTCCTATTTCCTCTCTGCCCAATAGCTGGGCCTCCTGCCAAAGCGGAGTGACTCAGCTGAGCCGAGGCGCTGACCTCCGTTCATTGTTTAAAAACTAGACAGACTGGGAATTTAAGTTTCCCCACTCCTGTCTATGCATTCCCTCAGCCACAGTGTGAGGAACAACGCCTCCCATCTCAGCTTTCCCCACCCTCCCTCCCTCTGCTCTCAAAGTGTTCAGATGTGGGCGGGCGAGACCTCATGTGTGTTTCGAAGGTAACCCATCAGTCTCACAGGGTGGTATACACATCCACATGTCACCCCAGGAGGCAGGAGGTCGCCAAAGTCCCAGGCCAGCCTGGACTATATAGTAAGACTCTGTATCAAACAGCAACAAAAACTAGGCAGGTCTAGTGGTTCTTACCTTTACTTCCAGCATGCTGGAGGCAGAGACAGAATTTCTGTGAGTTCAATACTAGCCTGGTCTACATAGAGAGTTCTAGGACAGTCAGGGCTGCAAAGAGAGACCCTGTCTCAAAACAAAGCAAAACAAACAAAAACAAAAACAATTAACTAAAAGTAAAAATTTAACTAAAAAGAACAAGGCTGATGTAATGGAGACACCTATATCCTCACTTGGGAGGTAGAGGTCAGGAGTTCAAGGCCAGGATCAGTTGCACAGGAAGTTTGAGACCAGCCTGAGCTATTGATATCCTGTCTCAACCTGTTCCCTCCAAAAGAATAATCTCCTAGAGATCAGAGAGGGTTAGGGGTATCTGGTATTCTCCAGGTGTTTAATTCATTTCTTGTTAGTCCAGTGTCCCTTCCTGGGCCTGAGATGGTGTCACAAAAGAGATTGGCCCCATTTTAGGCTGTGTGTTGGGGCATGGAGAATCAAAGGACAGTTAATGTTGTCTGTATTCATTTGGGGAGAGAGGATGGGTAATCCCATCCTAACTATTTGGGAGGCTTGAGCAGGAGGATTACAAGTTTAGGTCAGCTTTGGCTACACATCGAGTTCCACTCCAGCCCAAGCAACTTAGTGAGACCTCGTCTCAAACTGAAAACAGCGGAGGCTGGGGGATGACTCGGACAGAAGAGTGTTTGCTATGCAAACATAAGACCCAGGTTTGAATCCTCTGCATCCATTCAAATGACAAGCACAGAGGTGGTACCCAACATGGGAGGAGGTGGGAGTCAAGGGTGAAGACAGACAGGCTCCTGAAGCTCCTTGGCCAACCAGTCAGCCTAGCTTCATGAGGCCGTTCCAGGACCAATGAGGGACAGACACTATCTTAAAAACTAAGGTGGATAGGTTAGCAAGCTGTCAAGCCTGGTGACAATCTGAGGTGGATCCCTGAGGGTCTACACGGTGGAAGAAGAGATATGACTCCCTTAAACTGTGGTCCAGTCTGCACATACATACTATAGCTTACACACACACACACACACACACACACACACACGCATGCACGCACACACACACACACACACATGCACACACGCACGCACACCCATGCAAATAAGTAAATTCAATAAATTAAAAAACAGAAAATAAGAGCTTGAAGGGGCTCGAAACCCCATATGAACAACAATGCCAAGCAACCAGAGCTTCCAGGGACTAAGCCACTACCTAAAGACTATACATGGACTGACCGTGGGCTCCAACCTCATAGGTAGCAATGAATAGCCTAGTAAGAGCACCAGTGGAAGGGGAAGCCCTTGGTCCTGCCAAGACTGAACCCCCAGTGAACAAGATTGTTGGGGGGAGGGCGCTAATGGGGGGAGGATGCGCAGGGGAACACCCATATAGAAGGGGAGTGAGAAGTTAGGGGGTGTTGGCCCAGAAACCGGAAAAGGGAATAACAATCGAAATGTAATTAAGAAATACTCAAGTTAATAAAGATGGGGAAAAAAAAAAAAACAGAAATAAGAAAGCAGTAGAAAGCCCAAAAGCAACTTCTGCCCTCTGCAAAAACACACACACCTGTGAGCAAGCATTGCACACACATGAACACACACCTGTGAGCACATGTTACACGCACATGAACACACACACCTGCGAGCACACCTTGCACACACATGAACAAGTGCGTATACAATATCTGCACAAGAGGAAAGAGGGCAGGGCGTGTAGCTCAGCAGTGGAACACTTTCTCTTCGACCGAGGCCCCAGGATCAATCAGTTCTCAGCTCTTGTTTTGAAGAAGAGGTTTCAGTGTTTGGGGAACAGCAGCAGACCAGATGAGAAAAGGCTGTAGGTAGATTCTTTCCCAAGGACTGCTGTTTTCAGGAAACTCTGGACTGTGAGGATGCAGGCATGCTCTCTCTCGGGTCCCTAAGCTTCAGCCCCCCTCACCTTACCTCCCTGTCACTGTCCTCAGCTTACCCTACTGCTTCTGAATCTCACACTGGCTACCATCAATGCTCGCTGGCTGGAGGCTCGCACCACAGCTACCATGTGGGCCCTGCAGAGTATAGAGAAAGAGCGAGGCCTGGGGACAGAGGTGCCAGGCAGCCTCCAGGGCCCTGACCCCTACCGCCAGCTGCGGGAGAAGGACCCCAAGTACAGTGCTCTCCGGCAGAAATTCTTCTACTACCATGGCCTGTCTTCCCTCTGCAACCTGGGGTGTCTGCTGAGCAATGGTCTCTGCCTTGTGGGCCTCGCCCTGGGGCTCAGGAGCCTCTAACATGGGCCCTGTGTTTCAATAAATGTTTCTTTGGAGATGGTTGTGGTCATTTTTTTCACCCCAGGAGAAGCCAGGGTGTGTGTGTGTGTGTGTGTGTGTGTGTGTGTGTGTGTGTGTGTGTGTGCTTGTATAGTACTCAGAGCCTCAAGTTGCCCCATTTCTGCTGGCTGACACATTGGAGTATGAGCTATTGAAGTTCCAGCATATCTCCTCTAATAGTGACCATATATTGTGTGCCTTCCATATACCTGGCTTAGTTCTAACCATTGCGCTTCCTGTGTGTTACTACAGCAATAGCAGGCTCCCACCTCCCAGGCACAATCATGTTTCCTATCCTGCTGACACTGGGAGTGACATCATGACTTGCTTTGGCTGATGAGATGTGAGCAGAAGTGGCATGTCTTTATAAAAAGTGTTTACAGGCTAGTAAGATGGCTCAGCGCTTAAGAGCACTGCTCTCCCAGAGGTCCTGAGTTCAATTCCCAGCAACCACATGGTGGCTCACAACCATCTGTAATGGGATCCAATGTCCTCTTGTGGTGTGTCTAAAGACAGCAACAGTGTACTCACCATATACATAAAATAAATAAATCATTTTAAAAAGGTGTTTACAACACAGGATAGAACTTCATCTTTCCTCAGCCCATAGTATTCATCCCAAGATGTGAACCTAGGTGAGTGATATCCTGGAGGTTTTGGGGGCTGCTTGTTTCTCAGAATAACTCAGCTCTTCCTAGCTGATACACTCCAGCATAATTCATATGTTAAAGCTTCGGGGGCAGCTTTTGTTCCCTTAGGCATCTGGGTGAGCAGAGAAGTTCGAGTTGCTGTGTGTGTGTCTGTGTGTCTGTGTGTCTGTGTATCTGTGTGTGTTTATATGGTGTGTGTACAGTATGTGTATGGTATGTGTGTATGGTGTGTGTGTGTGGTATGTATGTATGATGTGTGTGTGTCTGTGTGTGTATGGTGTGTGTGTATGGAGTGTGTGTATGGTATGTGTATGGTGTATATGTGTATGGGGTGTGTGTGTATGGCATGTGTGTATGGTGTGTATGTGTATGGTGTGTGTGTGTGTGGTGTATGTGTATGGTGTGTGTGTGTGTATGTGTGTGGTGTGTGTCTGTGTGTATGTGTGTGTGTGTGTTTTGAGGCAGAGTCTCTAGCTCAGGCTAACCTGGAATCCTGTGACCCAGGTTGGCCTGAAACTCAAGAATTCTCCTGCCTTGGCCTCTCATGTGGAGGTGGTAGCTACTATATCAGTCTCTATGTTTTTGTTTTGAGACAGGTTCTTACTGTGTATTCAATCCGACTTGAAACTTACTATGTGGCCCAGGCTAGCCTCAAATTCATGGCAGTCCTTCTGCTCAGCTTCCCAGTACTAGGGTTACAGGTATACACCATTTCACCCTAATAGATACAAATTGATTGTTTGTTTGTAGTGTGTGGAGGTCAGAGGACAACCCATGGGAGTTGGTTCTCCCTGGAACCCTCTCCTCTCATCAGGGCTTAGTGGCAAGTGCCTTTACCCCCTCGTCCACTTTGATTTTTTTGAATTCCAAATCTTGACAAGTGGACTCAGGCAAATATCTACCTTTCTTTAATCCTCAGTTTCCTTATTTCTAAAACATGGTTTAACTCCCAAGGGCCCTTAAGAGTGTTGAACAGCAGGATCTAGCACCCTTTAGACTCCCACAGGGGAGAGGGAGTATGCCTAAGATTCAGGAAGCCCCAGCACTGAAAAGAAAGCCGGCTGGGGGATAGAATGCCTGCTCAGTCTATGAGAAGCCTTGGACTCCATCCCTAGCACCCTGTAAACCAGCATGGTTTTGTACAGCTTCAATCCCAGACCTTGGGAGGTAGAGCCAATCAGTTCACATTTATTCTTGGCTATATAGTTTGAGGCAAGCCTGAATTTTTATTTTTTCGATTTTTAAATTTTCCTTTACGCGAGTGTCTTTTTACACGAGTGTTTTGTCTGCCTCTCTGCACCACGTGGGCTCTTGCAGCTTGATGAAGTAAGAAGGGGAGGGGTCAGGACTCCAGGAACTGGAGTTATGAGAGCCTTCTGAGCCAGTGTTTAGTGCTGAGACTCAAATTCATATCCCCAGCAAGAACAAGTGCTTTTAACCGCCGAGCCATCTCTCCAGCCCCAAAATTAAAAGAAATAAAAACATGGTTACACAAGTCTTGTTATGAACCACTCGGCAAATGGAAAAATTAAGGTTGAGAGAGGTTAAATATGTCTGGAGTCACAGTCCTAGAAGTGGGAGGTGGGGCTAGAACTCAAGCTGCTGAGGTTTTCCTCTTAACCATGCAGTACCTAGACGATATTTTCTACCTGTAGTTAGGAGGCTATGATGGAACTTAATACCTCTTCCCGCTCCTCTGGGCACTAGCTCAGGACCATACACTCGCACTCTCTGACCCCTACTACCCCGCACCCAGGCATCCCTGCCCCCACCACACTACCAGGTTCCACCGCCCTCGATTCCACGCCCGCCTCTGACGCCTCTTGAGGTGGTCCCGCCCCTACCAGACCTCACCTCCGCCTGCAAGGTTAGCCCAAAACGCTAGTACTCTTGCAGCAATCCTGTCACCGACAGGCCACGCCTATCTCTTGGCTCCGCGGGCCGTGCCCCCACCCATAAGACCACGCCCACCTCCGGGCGCCAACTCTCATGACGCCCCGCCCCTTCTAGGCCCCACCCGCGCACCTCTCCGACTCTTGCCGCGGCCTCGCCCCCACCACCTGGGCGGAGCCGGCGCGGGATCCGGGTGTCAGTGCTGGCAGCAGCGGCAGCTGTGGGGCGAGGGTCGCAGCCCTGTGCGGGCCATAGCAACTTCGTGGGCGGATCCTGGTGTGCGAGGCGGGACCCGAGGTGAGCCCAGGAGCGGGTGCACCAGCCAACCGGCCGATTCGCCTGTGCATTATGACAGGGCTGAACTGGGGTCCGTGCGAGCCTAGGTCCCGCACCCCCAGTGAGCGCTGCTGGCTCTTCTGGGTTCCCCGCACCCCGCAAGCTCTGTGAACGGTGGCGGGGTGGGCGAGAAGCCCAGCCGGGGGGCGAGCGAGGGCTCCATATGGTGATGGGGGAGGCACTTGCTGGTGCACACAGTGCAGTGACAGTTCGGATGCCAGCCTTGAGGGCCTGGGGACCCTTAAATGGCCCGGAAGAGAAGCCTTGGTGGGGCGGGGGCCACCCTGGAGGCCCTGCCCGACGGACGCTTTGCAGTCCCTCCTCAAACCCGTTCTCCCGGAACACAGGGTGGGGTTGGCTGTGTTCTCCTTAGAAATGCACCGGGCAGAGAAAGAGAAAAAAACGAAGGCCGTTGAGAAATACTTTTGCTTGGGCTTCGGAGAGCGACTCTAAGCTAGACAGCTGGAGAAAGTGAAGCGGGGGCGGGGGATGGGGGAGAGCTTGGAAGGGCACCCTGGATTCGGATAAAACAGCATGCTGGAGTGTGGGAAGATATAAACAGCAGGATATAGGGTGGTGGGTTTTATGATCACTAAGTGGCTAGGGTAATTCTCTTGGATTTGGTGAATTTCAGTCCTGTCTTTGTGGACCATGGCTGGGGTGAGTCAGCTTTGGCCAAGAGGGAGGCCCAGCCTCTTTGACAAATAAAATGGCAGGTACCCACTTGGGAGTCTAACTGGGCCTTTAAACCTTATGCTATATTTTTAGAAATTCCCTTTACCCTGGGGGACAGGGAAAGGGTTAAAGTGGACTTGGAAAGGACATAACAGGCACTCCAGTGGCAGGCACCAGCTAAATTCAACATCCAGGCCCTGATGGAAGGGGCTCTGTCTAGTTGGCAGTCACCCCCCCCCACCCCGCCCCAGCTCCAGCTCACACCTGGCTATACCAGCTGCTTGCACTGGGCAAAGTCCAGCCTGGAGCCCGTGCAACTTCCTCACCACCACGCCCCCGACCCCCAACTGGCCCTGAATTTTTACCTGTTACCTGGTCCTGCCTCTGAAGGGAGAAGATCAGAACTTTCTACTATAAAGGTTCAACTTTTCTTTTCTTTTCTTTTCTCTTTTCTTTTCTGTCTGTCTGTCTTCCTTTCTTCCTTCCTTCCTCCCTTCCTTCCTTTCTTTCTCTTGAGACAGGTTCTCATATAGCCCACCCCAGTTTGGTACCAAACTTCCAATGTGGCACAGGATGGCTTTGAACTCCTGAGACTCTCTGTCTCTACTCTGTAGTGATGGAATTACAGGCATGCACATCACACCTGGTCCTGGGTGCTGGGGCTGAAACCAGAGGTCAGTGCTCTACTAAGTCATCCCCAGCCTCAGCTTCACCTTTGTGTTAAGATTAAGCAGCAGCTACAGCTCTCTCGCTGTGGCGTTGGTCTGTCTTATGCACAGCTGTGTCTCTTCAGAGACCAGTGCCTGGTGCAGAGAAGGACTCGCAGAAGTTTGTTGGTGAATGTGACAAGAATCATTAAGAAGGGCACAGTGGTGCACGCCTGTAATCCCAGCTCCAGAGGCCGGGATCCACCACATGGGGAGTTTGAGGCCAGCCTGAGCTACCTGAGACCTTTTCTCAAAGAATAAAAAAGGAGAAAATGAGTGGAGAGAATGCTCAGCTGTTAAGAGCAGGTCTTTCAGACAACCTGACTTAGAGTCTTAGAGCCCAGGTCAGGCAGGTTACAGCTGCCTTTAACTACAGCCCCAAGGTGGAGGAGATACCTGTCAACCCCATACCCTAGTCACATATGGAGCCCTAGTCTGGCTCCGTAGTCAGACCTTGTCTCCATAAATAAATTAATTAAGAATAAATAAAACGGGGTTGGGGATTTAGCTCAGTGGTAGAGCGCTTGCCTAGGAAGCGCAAGGCCCTGGGTTCGGTCCCCAGCTCCGAAAAAAAGAACAAAAAAAAAAAAAGAATAAATAAAAAATAAAACTAGGGCTAGGGATGGCTTTGCAGGAGATGGCACTTGCTGCCCAGCCTGATGACCTGAGTTTGAGCTCAGATAACCAATGGGGCCAGACCCACCCCTTACAGGAGTCCACTCTTTCACAGTAGGATTTCTGGCCTCCCCTCCAAACAGATCCCACCAAGATGGCGTCCGCTAGTGAGCCCCCTGCCAGCCCACGGGACGCTGCCGACCAGAACTTTGACTACATGTTCAAACTGCTCTTGATCGGGAACAGCAGCGTAGGCAAGACCTCCTTCCTGTTCCGCTATGCCGATGACTCCTTCACCCCCGCCTTCGTGAGCACAGTGGGCATTGACTTCAAGGTCAAGACAGTCTACAGACACGACAAGAGGATCAAGCTGCAGATCTGGGTGGGCTGAGCAGCCCTGTAGGGAGTGGGAGGGCAGTCAGTAGAAAATCAGACCCCGAGTAGTTCCCAGCAGACACAGAGAGTAGCTCGGGGCAGGGAGGCGTCTTTTATCTCTGAGGGAAATCCACCAGCGTATGGGAACATACCTCCCCTAAGGAGGGACGAGGTAGGCTGAAGGCACATGTTGGTTTGAAGTCCCAGTGACTATTAAGGAATAATTTGGAGCCATCTTGACTCCCATGAGGTTACCAGACTCAGGGTCATGTCTGCCCCTCAGACTGGGCCATGAGGGAAGACCAGTTTTCCTCCAATCAGATTGGACTGTGAGGGTGGGTCCATACCTCCCCATCACACTGGGCCACAAGAGTAGACCTGTCCCTTTCAGGGTCCTGCAGAGTCAGGCGGGGAGCAGGTGCCCCCTATCTAGCTGACTGACTGCTGTTTGCCCAGGACACAGCAGGCCAGGAGCGCTACCGGACAATCACCACGGCCTACTACCGCGGAGCCATGGGCTTCCTGCTGATGTATGACATCGCCAACCAGGAGTCCTTCACAGCCGTGCAGGACTGGTAAGTACTGACCAACCGCTGACCTGGCACGGGGCCATTGTTCTCCCCTTCCCGATCTCTAACCGCACTCTCGATGTCCACAACTCCACAGGGCTACGCAGATTAAAACCTATTCCTGGGACAACGCCCAGGTCATCCTTGTGGGGAACAAGTGTGACCTGGAGGATGAACGGGTCGTATCTGCTGAGGATGGCCAGAGGCTCGCTGATGATCTTGGTTAGTGCCCAACCTGAGCCACAGGCCCGGTCTCCTGGCTCCATCCCAGACCCACAGTGGTCACCTGAGGATCTGGCGGGGGAAGGGAGATTCCCATGTGTTGGGGCCGGGGAGATGGCTTAGTGGGTAAGATAGAATGCTTTTCCCGTGCAAAATGAGGTTGTTTAGGTCCCGGGCACCCATGGACTTGGCTGGGATGGCTCAAGAACTGCTCTTCCAGAGGTCCTGAGTTCAAATCCAGCAAACATGAGGTGGCTCAACCATCTGGGTTGATGAGTCCCCAGTGTACACCTACAAATAAAATAAATAAACCTTAAAAAAAAAAAAAAGAAAGGACACACACACACAGAACACACAGACACACACACACACACAGACAGACACACACAGACACACACAGACACATACACACACACACACACACACAGACACAGACACACACACACACACACACAAACACACACACACACACACACACACACACACACACACACAGACACAAACACACACACACACACACAGATACACACACACACACACACACACACACACACACACAGACACACACACACACACACACACACACACACACACACACACACACACACACACACACACACACACACACACACACACACACACACACACACACACACACACACACACACACACACACAAACACAAACACACACACACATACATACATCACCACACACAAACACACACAGACACACACACACACACCTTCATGCCTATAACCCCAGCACTGGGATGAGGATCACTGGTACTTACTGGTTGCCCTGGTAGCTTTAGGTACCATGAGAGACCCTTTCTCAATGGAATGTGTGAGAGTATGAGAGAGCAGACCCCCTGATGTCCTTTCTGCCTCCAGTAGAGACTCATACCTGCACACAAATGTGCACATACACCAAACACACAATCCGAGATAACCCACAAACATGCCCATACATCAGCCATGTTCTCCCACGTGGGGGTACATGCCCTGTCCTAGGAACCCAGTACCTTGACCCTGGTGACCTCTTCTCATTTTTTTCTTCATTTCTACAATAGGTATTAACATACCATGGTTTTTATTTTTGTTGTTGTTTTGAGGCAACATGTAATCCTTGTTGGCACAGAACTCCGTCATGTAGGTAAGGCTAGCCTCGACATCACATGGGACCCACTTGCCTCTGCCTCCGAAATGCTGGGATTCAAGGCGTGTACTTACACACCCAGCATCTCGTACCTATTTTCTATGCTCTCTGAAACAGGAGTGAAGTGATTCTGTGGTTCTGCTTTTTTGGGTTTTTTTGTTTGTTTGTTTGGTTGGTTGGTTTGAAGAGCTGAACCCAGGGTGTCTTAAGCAGACACCCTATCACTGAGCAACACCACCAACCCAGGCTTTTATTTATTTATTTGTTTTTTTATTTGGACAGCCTCACTAGCCCAGGCTGAACTTTGAACTCATGATCCTGTCTTGACCTCCCAGATCGCTGGGACTGCAGGCTTCCCCCTAATTCATTTGTTGTAGGATTTGCCTGTGAACATCCGAGTGTAGTGGGTCTCTCCTAAATTCTACATCACGCTTCCATGTTGCAGGAACTTGCAATTAAATTGCCCTGAGGTTTACCCCAGGATACATACCGAGACAGTCTCTTAAGCAGAGAAACAAGGGCTGGAGAGATGGCTCAGCAGTTAAGAACTTTTTCTGTTCTTGCAAAAGACCTAGGTTCAATTCCCAGCACCTATGTGGCAGCTAACAAGGTATTGTGGTATGTACTTCTCATCCCAGCACTCAGGAAGCAGAGGCAGAAGCAGGAGGGAGAATCAGGTTCAAAGTCAACCTCAGCTACATAGTCCAGACCACACGGGGCTCTGTGAGACCTTGTTAGAACCAAAGAAAAGACACTTAGAAGGCAGAGGTTCAAGGCTAGCCTGGGCTGCATTGCAAGTTCTAGATCAGGCAAAGCTACAATAGTGAGGCTCTCTTCAAAAAAAAAAAAAATCCCAAAACTGTTACAAAAGAAATATGAAGAATGCGGATGTGTGAGGGGAGGTTGGCACGTTGATAATAAGACACCAAATTTACCTGAGAAGACAGTAGAGCAACACAGATTTCACCAGGTACGTAAGAGCTGATTCATAATAGTCACCATTCAGTCACTCGGTGAGTGGCTTCTGAGCATTTACTCAGGGCTGCAGCTTAGCAGTAGAACACCTACCCAGAGTCGCCCAGCGAGGGGCTGGGGGCATGGCTCCGGGGTAGAGAGAGCCTCTGTCTCGAATTGCCCAGTGAGGGGCTGGCTCCCTGGTAGAGAATCTGTCTTGCCCTGGTCTCCACTCCTGCACTAAACAATGCCCAATGCCTCCTCCATACAGGTTTTATATCAGGGACCAAGAGCTCCAGGAAGAATCACGCCCTCCTTGGCTGGTCCACTCTAGTAGCAGAGATGACTATAAAGTGGGAAGCATACACTCACCTAACCAGGGTTACACTTAATTCTAGAAATCAGACGGACTTTCTCACGCTGACCATCTTTTTTCCCTCCAGCTCCAGCTTCGCAATATGTCCTTTCTGAGCTGGGGGTTGAGAGATGGCCTCAATATAGTCCAGGCTGGCTCTGAGCTTTCAACATTCTCCTGTCTCAGCCTTATGAGTCCTGGGATTACGAGTGTGTGCCATTATGCCTAGACACACACACACACACACACACACACACACACACACACACACACACCATCATATTGAAAATGTACTAATTTAATTTTTATGTCCCTTTAAAAGTTATCTATTGGGGTTGGGGATTTAGCTCAGTGGTAGAGCGCTTGCCTAGCAAGCGCAAGGCCCTGGGTTCGGTCCCCAGCTCCAAAAAAAGAAAAAAGAAAAAAAAAAGTTATCTATTATTAGTGTACAGTGCAGTGCATGTGCAGAGATCAGAGGACAACTTCAGGAGTAGGGTTTTGCCTTCCCTGTGTGTCCCAGGGCTTGAACCCAGACAAGTGCTTTTGTGGGCTGAGCTGTCTCACTGAGTCTCTCCTTGTTGATCCCGGGTCTAGAGGTCAAACCCAGGGCCTTATGCACGTTCCATGTACCAGGTACCGGGGATCTGAGCCCAGGCCCTCATTCTTGCGAGGCAAGCTCTTTACCATCTGGGCATCATCTCCCTGGCCCCCACAACACTGCTCTAAATACAGTTATCTCCCCTTCACCGCTGGGGGCAGGTTTAGAGACAGTGTTTCTTGGGGTAGCCCTCGCTGTCCTAGAGTTGACTCTGTGACCAGGCTGGCCTTGAACTCACAGAGATCCACCTGCCTCTGCCTCGTGAATGCTGGGATCAAAGGTGTGTAGCAGCACTGCCTGGCCTCTCTTTTTAAATATGTGTGGGCGCTTCGCCTGTATGTATGTCAGTGCCTCTCGTACTGCAGAGTCAGGTCCCCCAGAGCTGCAGTTACAGATGGTTGTGAGGTGCTACGTGGGTGCCGGGACTTGAACCCAGGTTCTCCGGAAGAACATCCAGTGCTCTTGATGGTTCATCCGTCATCCCCGTCATCCATCCTCCATTCTCTCTCTCTCTCTCTCTCTCTCTCTCTCTCTCTCTCTCTCTCTCTCTCTCTCTCTCTGCACACACACACACACACACACACACACACACACACACACACACACCCCTGTGGAGGTCTTGTAAGTTTTGGAGATTAAACTCAAATCATCACCAGACTTGGTAACAAGTACCTTTACCACTGAGCCATCTGTCTGTCTTCTGAAGACTCTTAACTGGGCACAGTGGTATAACCTGTAATCACTGCACTCTGACAGCAGAGGCAGGAGGATTGCTGAGTTGGAGACTCTATGAACTATTTCAACATTGCTACACAGTGAAATTTTTCTCAGAACTTTAAAAAGGTTGACAGAGGCTGGGAAAGACCCTAGAGTCTATATTCAAACAATCCGGCCTGGCGGTGTACACGTCATCCCAAGGAGCTTTGGGCAAGCCAGCCAAGCCTGCTTGGTGAGTTTTAAGTCACTGAGAGACCCTGACTCGGAAAAACAGTGATGTCATCGAGGAACACACCCATGCACACATGTGCAGCCACACATACATGTGCACCCCACATGTGCATGCACACGTGCACACACAATGTGTACACCTCACATGTTCATCCATATACATGTGCATCCGCATACACACATGTGTACCCACCCACATACACATATGCATACACACATGTGCACCACACACATGTGTACCCATACACGCACCCCGCACACATGCATACACACATAAGCACCCTCTACATGTGCACTCACACATATGTGCACCCATACATATGTGCATCCATGCATACATGTGCATCCACACACTCACACACTCATGTACTCGTACAAACATGTGTGTACGTTACACATGTGCATCAACACATGTGTGTACACACACATGTGCATCCCATACACATGTGCATCAACACACATGTGCATCAACACTCATGTGAACCTGCCACACACATGCACACACAAACATGCATCCACACATGTACACACATATATGCATTCACACACGTGTGCCCACAAAAACACACATGTGCACCAACACACATCTGCACCCTTCCCACACACACACATCAGATCAGGCAGGAGTGAACTTAGAATGCGGGTTTGAACAACTCCACTTTCTAGGTCCAGTCCCTAGGGTCTGACATGGCTGTGCAAACTGTCCCCACCTTCTTCCCATCCAGGTTTTGAGTTCTTCGAGGCCAGCGCCAAGGAGAATATCAACGTGAAGCAGGTGTTCGAGCGCCTGGTGGATATCATCTGTGACAAGATGAATGAGTCCCTGGAACCCAGCTCCAGCCCAGGCAGCAATGGGAAAGGCCCAGCCCTTGGGGATACCCCACCCCCACAGCCTAGCAGCTGCGGCTGTTAGGTTCGGCCCTTGACCTCCCCACACCTGTCCTTCTTGCCTCTTCATGGGCAGCAGCCAAGGTGTGAGCTATGGGGACTGTCTCTCAGCTCAGGGCACCCCCTTGCCTCTGGTCCACGTCCCCCTCCTCTTGCACAAGTTCAGCTCCCTTTCTCTCCATGTCAGAATGCTCAGACAGTCCTGGTTAGAGCCCACGCCCCGGGCTCTGCTCAGCATTGTCTGGGGTTGGCACACCCACACAGGCATTCGATGGAGGTAGCTGTAGGTGCCATGGCCTTTCCTGATGATGGAAGAATGTCCCATGCCTTCCGCCTCAGAACCATTTCCCAGGTGTGTGATCTACTCCTCTGCTGTTGGCTGAAGATGTCACCTGGTGTGGGACGCTGTCCAACTCAGTCCTGGTAGCCTCTCGATCTCAGGTCCACCAGTTTGGCCTTGAAACCTGCCTGTGAACTGGCCACTGCCAAGGATACAGGCAGGTCTGCCGTCTCCATCTCTGCCTCTCTGGCATCGGCCGGAAAGCCTGCTTTCCCGTTATAGAGGGATAGAGTCAGAGCCCCTGACACCCGGGACTCTCCAAAGTGCCTTCCAAGCTTCTCCTGAATCCATGCCACTCCCAGAATTAAATTTTGGATTATTCAGGGCCCTATCACATGGAGGCTGAGAATTGCCCCACCCTTAACAGTACAGCTTTCTGTCAGTTTACCTCAGAGCCAGGGAACTGAGGCTGTCCACCCAGGTCCCCATCTGTCCCGTGTTTTAAGCAAGAGCTTTACAAACCTTACATCCTGTGTAGAAACGGAAGTGGAGAAAGCAACCCACAGAGGGCGTGCCCTTGCTAGTCAGTTTCTCATGGCAGGATTTGGGCTTCTCCACCCAAGGACTCATGTATAGACCCAGCGTTGGCATCGTCACCATCAGTTGGCCCAGGGACACTGGGGTTGTGGGGAAGGATTGGGGAGACGGCATCAGTGGGCAACCCAGTGTTTTTGTTTGTACATCATGGGAGCAACAGGCCCTCCTGTGAGTTAGGGATGGGCTTCGGGTGTGGTTGATGTCTCTACAAAGCTTGAGACTTAGCCCCTAGGATACTCGACTCTCTCCAGCTAGGAAGTCTTTTGACTCACCGACCAAACTCCCCTAAACACCATCTGACATACATGGTCCAGGTGACAGATGGTCGCTCAGAGTCACATACCCCTGATTCTGTATCAGTGTGTCCTCCTTCAGTCCCCAGAGCCAAAATCATTCTGCAGCCCTACTGAGCACAGCCTCTTCCTGGGGTGTGTACAACCTACGGTGCCTGCTTCAGGTCCAGATGTGTTTCTAGGCCTGCCAGTGGCTGTCTTCGTACAAAGTGAGGGCGTCTGACTACTGGGAGGAAAGAGTCAATTTTTTTTTATGTTGCTTTATCATTAAATAGTCAAAACAATGAAAATTATGTTCTTAAGGTTCCACAGCATGTTGGGTATGGTGGAGGAAAATATTTGATCCCAGCACTTTGGAGGCAGAGTTTGAGGGTAGCCTGGTCTACAGAGCGAGTTCCAGAACAGCTGGGGACAAAAAGAAAACCTGTTTTGAAAAAACGAGAGAGAGAGAGAAGAGAGAGAGAGAGAGAGAGAGAGAGAGAGAGAGAGAGAGAGAGAGCAACTAGGCTGGAACCAGTCCACTTGCCAGCATCTGCCTACTATTTTGCACAGGGTCCTGTCTTGAAGGCCCAGCACCACACAAACTAGGCACATGGTCCAGGGATGTCATCCTAGTAGAGGCAGGAGGATGGGAAGTTTGGGGCCACCTTTGATTACTATCTAGGATGTTTGAGGCCAGCCTGGAGCTATAAGAGCCTGTCACAGAGGAAAAGAAAGACCTGTCAAAGATTCTGTGGACCAGTCAGTCCATTGCTCCCAAGTTCCCAAGCACAGTGGTGGAGAGCCTACCCTTAGTTAGCTAAAGCCCGTCCTGTCAATTTGAGTCAACTAAATCACCTCTGACTGGATCTTGGACTTAGTCTCGGCTTCCTGTGGATTGATGAGGCTCTCTCGGTTCTACTCTGAATACCAACAGAGGAAACCACCTTGTGGTTTTCTTACAACTGGGGATTTGGCTGGCAGAATGGCTCATCTGAAGACACTTGCCACCAAGCCCGATGACCTGAGTTAGATCTCGGGATTTAAGCCACCCTCTCACCTCCACACACATTATGGCGAGCATAGGTGTGTGCAGTCAATGTCAAACAAAAAAACCTTTTGTGAAAACTGAATAATGTGGAAACTTTGTTATTCCTTCCTCCAATGAAGGGTGATCTGAACTTGTTGATTCTTCCATTAGGTCTTACCAAGGGTGGGTGAGGGGGTCACTAAGTGAACAGAGGCTGCGGTCTGGGCAGATGGCCAAGAGGGACGGGAGCCTGTTGAGTTTATAGACAGGAATGCTTCTGCTCTGCAGGAAAAGGCCCAGGAGTAGCCAGCCTCCAGCGCCTTATCCCTGTGTCCCCCGGGGAGGAATGACCATGGCAGCAGTGGTCTGACGGTCTGGGATTTTTAGGTTTGGTTTTTGTTTTTTCTTGTTCTTGTCTGTGGGTCTCATCATATAGACCAGGCTGGCCTTGAACTCACCAAGATCCACCTGCTTGTGCCTCCCTAGTGCTGGGATTAGAGGCATACATCATTATGTCCGGCTGACATTTCTGTCTCCTACGTAGTGGAATTATAGGCTGCACCACACACTGTTTGACGCAGGGCTATGGATGGAGCCCAGGACTTCCTGCATGCTCGGCAAACATTCTACCAACTGGGCTTGGCCTCATCCTGGCCTCTGTTTCCAAGTGATGATTCTGCCCCTGGCTCCCTGCTAGCAATTCTGAAACAAGACTGAGTCAACTCTGGTCTGGTGCTGCCTAAACTCCCCATTGTCCAGTCCAGGAAAGAATGTATACTTTTTTTTTTTCAATGTAATAAAATAAAGGAAGCCGTAAAGGAAGCCATTATGCCTGTATATTGCTTAAGTTCACTGCAAAGCCAACTGTTGTTTGTGGTGCAGAGTCCTCAGCAGATTTAGGGGTGTCTCTAGCTAGGCCCCGGCCACTACCTTGGCTCCAGAAAGTTTCAATTTGTGAAGATAGCTCAGTGAGTATTCTCCCAGTCTGGTGACCCAAGTTCGATTCCTGGAACCCATGTAGTAGAAGTCAGATTCCTACACGTTGTCCTCCTGTCTTAGGGTTTCTATTGCCGCAATGGAACACCAAGGCCAAAAGGTAAGTTGGGGAGGAAAGGGTTTACTCAGCTTACACTTCTACATTGTAGTCCACCTTTGAAGGAGTCAGGGCAGGAACTCAGGCAGGACAGGAACCTGGAGGCAGGATCCGATGCAGAGGCCATGGAAGGTGCTGCTTACTGGCTTACTCATCAAGATTTGCTCAGCCTGCTTTCTTCTAGAACCCAGAACCACCAACCCAGGGCTGGCACCACCCACAATGGGCTGGGCCCTCCCCCGTCAATCATTGATTAAGAAAATGCTCTACAGGTCTGCCTGCTGCCTGATCTTAAGGAGGCGTTTTCTCAACTGAGGCTTCCTCCCCTCAGATGATTCTGACTTGTGTCAAGTTGACACAACACCAGCCAGGACACTTCTGACCTCTACATATATGTTGTGGTCCATTTGCCCAACGCACCCCCAAAGATAAATGTATAAACCCCATTTAAGACGTGTTTGCTTGGGGTTGGGGAGTTAGCTCAGTGGTAGAGCGCTTGCCTAGCAAGCGCAAGGCCCTGGGTTCGGTCCCCAGCTCCGGAAAAAAAAAAACAAAACGAGGTGTTTGCTTGATGTCTATGTTTGTCCTGCTTATATGTATTATGTATGCTGCTTCTAATGCCCTCAGAAGTCAGAAGAGGGCGTCCAGATGCCATGGAACTGGAGTGATGGATGGTTGTGAGACGACATGTGGGTGTTAGCCGTTGACCCCAATGGTGACCACAACTCCAGTTCTGTTTCTTCTGATCTCCACAGGCATCAGGCATGTGCACGGTGCACAAACATACATACAGGCAGAACATGGGTACACATATAATGAAATAAATATTTAACAACAGCAAAGAAGAAGAATAAGTGTGCCAGGCAGTGGTGGTGCACACCTTTAACCCCAGGACTCAGGATGCAGAGGCAGGTGGATCTCTGAGTTTGAGGCCAGCCTGGTCTACAGAGTGAGTTCCTAGACAGCTAAGGCTACACAGAGTAACACTGTCAAAAGAAAAAGGGAAAAAGAAAAAGAAAAAAAGAGAAAGAAAGAAAGAAAGAAAGAAAGAAAGAAAGAAGGGGAGGAAGGAAGGAAGAAAGGAAGGAAGAAGGAAGAAAAGAAAAAAGCAAGCAAGCAGGCTGAACAAGCAGTGAGGAGCAAGCCAATAAGCAGCATCCCTCCATGGCCTCCGCTTCAGCTTCTGCCTCAAAGTCTTAAATTCCAGCCACATGGAGATCACAGATCCTTCTGGTCTCAGTACACACCACACTTTTGAGTGGGACAAAATGGCACCAAGCACCATCATGTGCCTGAGGACTGGGGGAGGTTAAGACAAGCCCCAGATCACACACGCTTCTGGTCCACAGGTACAATTTGTCCTAAGGCATATGGACTCAACTTCTTGGATAGAAACCATGGAATTTCTTCCTCTGTCCCTTTGCTATTTTGGGCCTACCTTCCTAGGCCATAAACATCATGTCCTCCTATATCCAAACTAACCCATCTAAGGTGTTTTGTCTTGTTTTTAATGGATGAAGCGGTCTACATTTAATCAGTGTTATGTGTGGATCCCACAGGGACTTACTTATTCCCCGACAAAGGATAGACTCACTTTACCATGGAGCTGACCTCATGAGCTGAAACTAACAACATGTTTTGTCACTATCTTGTTTAATGTCACCATCAAAAAAATGGTGTATATCATCGGATTTCACCACCATCTTGGTTACTGTACCAACATGACATAAACCAAAATGGCAGCTGGGCCCTCAACGGTTTACCCCTTTTGTGCTAAGGAGGCATCATAGCTGTTTTAGGCTTTTGTTTTATTGTCTTAATTTTGACACATTGCTCTACCTGATAAATTTACTGGCCCCTAAGAGAGACTTAAAAGTAGTCCCAGCTGCGTGCCTCCAACATGAGCCAGGAATCAAAGGAAGCTGACACTTTGAAATGGTCAGACTTGGGAGGCTCATGTGAATTTGATCAAGCCAGAGCCAAGCACAGAACTCAAAGAGAACTAAAAGAATCGGTGGTCAGGTACTGCCAGCGGGCAGCTGTGGGCAAAGAGGAATCCATGTGGTCATAGGGAGACTGGGGATACAGGCGATGCTGGGTCTCAGCGCCTGTTCTTTCTGCCTGGAATCTCTGAGCCTGTTTTTCTCTAGGATACATGGGACCCCTCCACCTTTGCTGACCACTCGAGCCTGCCCCAGCGTGTCCTGCAAAACGAATGGTTTTCATGTTCTAATTCTTGTGACACAAACACACGGGAAAAGAACATTCTCCATGTGGAAAATTATACTAAAGCCTCCTCATCCACGTACTTGGACTTACGGGAAACCTTTAAAGCTGGGGCATTTGGCCTGAGTCCTGACATGCTTGCCTCCTATCGAGACTAGAAGAAGTAATGGGGCTTGTCAGATAATCAATTTGAGGAACACGGTTCAAGGGAATATTTAAAGGATATATTGGGAGCATGACCCCCCCAAGAGAGCCAAACCCTCCCTAACTTATACCCATTAAGTGTTGCTGATTGGTTTGGCATGTGAGGTCCAGTACATAAAATCAGCCAGACAAAATACAGAGAGAATTGAGTAAGGTCACAGGTATTAAAGTGTCCACTATAGGAAATGGGTGATCTAAACAGTCTGATTGTGGTCCCTAATGAAGGGGAGGACACAGGAGTCCGGGATCACATTGGCAAAGCAACTGACCTGATAGTGTCTCCTCTTCTCAAAGACCGAGAGCTAGAACTGTCCAGAGGACTCTCTTGAGGAGCCTAGGGAGCCCCGCCTTTTGTCTAACACATGGGTACCGTCAGTAAAGACTCCCCCACTGTACCTTTTCCCAGTGGGATCCCATCCATGAGCTTTAAGAAAGACATGGCTGAACCTGGCGATGGTGGCACACATGTGCACTATGTGCTGGCCTGTGGTATCTCCTTCCTCAGATTGTTTGCTCAAGGGGAGATGGGCTGTCTCAGAAGACGCTTCTCTCTGAGCTGACTGATGATGGTTGAGCAAGGCCAGCTGTAACCTCACGGGAATTCTTGTTTTTTTTATAATCAAGGTACTCTATCACACTCTACACCCCACAAGTAGATAAATGCAAAGAGATTTAAGTTTTTACAAACAGTTGTGAGTCATGGGACAAGGTGGACAATCTGATGTCACTCAGAAATCAGTTGGATTAGATCTCCTTTTTGGTATTTCCTTCTGTAGAGTATATTCCCCCATAAAAGTGAGGGGATGTCAAAACCAAGTGAGTGCCTGGCCTGGTGTTGAACCTGGAAGGCAGAGTCAGGTGGATATCTGTGAGTTTGAGGACAGCCATGGCTACACAGTAGCCTGTCTCAAACAAAACAAACAAACAAAAAACAAAATCAAACAACAGTAACAAAAACACCCTAACACAATGCAAATGATGCTTTAATGATGCCAGGCTTTTTGAAGATGCAAACAAACCATTGTTAGTGTGCACACTGGAGATCGGGAGATGGGGACATGGGGGATACCGGGAAACCCGGAGATCGGAAGATACTGGAGAGAGATCAGAAGATACAGAGGGGGGTTGGGATTTAGCTCAGAGGTAGAGCGCTTGCCTAGCAAGCGCAAGGCCCTGGGTTCGGTCCCCAGCTCCGAAAAAAAGAAAAAAGAAAAAAAAAAAAAAAAAAAAAAAAAAGAAAATACAGAGAATGCCTGGTGCCTTAGTTTTGCCACAGGAGGACCAACCTCAACGGAGCTTTAAAGATGTTTAACCACAGAGGAGCATTCTGACACACCAGGAGTTAGCCACAAAGATGCAACGTGTCCCCTGTCCCACAGGATCAATCTTTTAAAAGCACCCACCCTCAGGTATTCATTTCATCCTCGAAAAACCTAGACTCACGCACACTGTTACACTTAGCTGTTCCAAGTTCATATCATCGCCAAGTATGAGCGCAAAATAAAAACCAAGAAAGACAAAGGGACCAATAGCGGTTTTTGGTATTTTATTATCAATTCCTCCCCAAAGAGCGGTGATCGCCTCATAGAAATAAAAGAAGAGACTCAACCCCCAGCAGCCAGGTGGGAATGCTACAGTTTGTTCTCTGACCGCCATACGTGTGCAGTGCCACACAGTGCCCACCTCCCCACAGATTTTACAGAATTGTTTTTATGTGTATGAGTGTGTGTGTGTGTGTGTGTGTGTGTGTGTGTGTGTGTGTGTGCTGCCAGGATCAGAAGAGAGCATCAGACCCCTGGAAACCAGGGATGGTCCCTCGTCATTGGTCTAAAGCTGGGAAGATAAGAGGCGGAGAAGAGGCTCTGTTCTCTGAAACTTTTCGCTAATACTCTGTAACTAAGCCTCCATCTGAATCAATAACTCTTGCCTGGCACTTTGCCCCGCTCAAGGACTACATTTCCCAGAATCCTATCAGGATTTCCTATCAGACTGCGCCAATAGAAGACTCTCTTCGCTAACTTCCGTTAATGGTTACAAAATGGAATCGTGGGTGGGAGATGCATGTAAGAAGGGGAAATCTTGGAACGACTGTTCCCACGCCTTGTCTTCAGCTCCGCGGTTACAGCTGTGGAAAGATGTGTTCTTCTGTTTTCTTGTGCTAGATCCGTTATCTTGTTATTTTAGGCAGTGTCGGGGTAGAAATCTCGCGTCGCGTCAAACCACACCAAATTAACATGGTTTCACATGTAGAAATTTAATGAGAGAAGAAGAGTAGAAAAGGGGAGAAGTAAAGGCCGGCCATGAGCACGTGGAGGGAAGGGACAAAGAGGAAGAGGGCAAGCAGCCGCTTTTATAGTGTCAGGCAGACCTGGCTGTTGCCAGGTAACTGTGGGGCAGAGCATGCCTGACTGTTGCTAGGTAGCTGTGGGGGTGGAGCTTAGACAGAACACCATCAAGCAGGGTCTTAATATGGGTCCAGGCTGTTCTGAAATTCACAATGTAGTCCAGGTTATCCTTAGAACTCTAGAGATCCGCTTGTTTCTGCCTCCCGAGTGGGCCACTACGCCAGTCTGTAACCCAGGATGACAAACTCCTGATTCTCCTGCCTCCCCTCCGGAATCCTAGGATTACTGGTGAATTCCATCATGCCTGGCTTTTGATCACATTTTCTTTTAAAATCATTATTACTTTCTTTACTGTATGTGACCACGTGTATTTGCACATCTCGTGATATGAGTTTAGATAGAGGTCAGAGAACAACTCTGACAGTCAGTTCCCTCTGCCATGTGGATCCAGGAAAATTCAGGTCATTTGACTTGCAACAAGCAACCTTGCCAGCTGAACCATCTTGCTGGCCCTCTTTTGTGTGTGTGTGTGGTGTGTGTGCAAGCATTGGGAGTGTATGTTTAAACACGGGAATGCAAAGGTCAGACACTGGTGTTTGCCATCTTCGTTTAGTTTACACCTTTCGCTTTTAAATTATTTCATTTTTTCATTTGGGGTTGGGGACAGCAAGTAAGCCACAGCACAGATGTGGGGGTGTGAAGAGACCCTGTTGGTGCTCCGTCCCTCTTATGGGTTCTAGGTGTCCCAAATCAGCTCATTGAGCTTGTATTGCAAGCATTTTACAGGATCGGACCTTGAATTTTTTTGCTGTTGTTGTTGTTGTTTTTATTTTTTTGAGACAGGGTTTCTGTGTAGTCCTGGCTATTCTAGAACTCAGTATGTAGACTGGGTTAGCCTTGAACTCAGGGGCCCACCTGCCACCACCATGTGCATGTATGTCCTTGTGCTGGAATTACAGGACTTGCCACCACAATGGGCTTAGATGAGAAATTGATTTTCAGAAAGAAAGCCTGGGCTTCTGTTTTAAAATTAGATCTAGGCATAGTGATGGAAACCTTTAATCCCAGCACTCAGGAGGCAGAAGCAGGTGGATCTCTGTGAGTTTGAGGCCAGCCTGGCTACACAGTGAGATCCTGTCTCAAAACTAACCATGTTGGGGGATAGTATAATATTTACTACTTGATCCACGTGAGCAGGACATACCATGCTTCAGTTTTGTCTTGTTTTGTTTTTTTTACAAGTCTAGGTAATATGTAAAAAATTTTAAAAAAAACAGGAAAAAGAAGTTTTCGTGGCTGTTGGCCTGTGTTTATGGTTCGTGCACCTGTGGGCAGAGGCAGGGGAGTGTCTTGCTCTATCACTCTCTGCCTTAGTCACTAGAAGGGAGTTTCACTGAATCTGGAGCTGGCAGTGTCTTGAGGTCCTTGTTTGTCAACCTGCCCAGGGCTGGGACTGACAGTGTGGCCCCAGTCTTTACGGTGGTCATCTAGGAGGTGACTAGATCTGCAAGTAGGATGATCATTTCCCTCAGGGGCTGAGTTCTGGTGGGACTTGGATGACTTACAGCAAGAGCAGCTTCTCGTAAAATGAAGCTGTCCCCTGTGCCATACTTTCTAAATACATCTCTCTGCCCTCCAGTTTTCTGCCCCAACCTTAAGCAAAAAGCTCTCACCAGAAGCCAAAACAGATCCAGGGACACTTAGCTGCCAGACCCTTATCCAAAAGGAACCCCTGGCTGGGAGTGGGGACATGGTGGGTGATTCATGTCCGTCATCCCAGCTCTTGGGAAGTGGAAACAGGAGGATGAGAAGGTTCAAGGACATCATCAACTACATAGTGAGTTGGAGGTCAGCTTGGGATACAGGAGACCCAGCCCCACGCCCCAAAAAGCAAGAGTTCTAAAGCCAATTGTGGCAGCACACAACGAGTAATCTCAGTACTAGGGAGGCTGAGGCAGGGGGATTTGGTCACTGATAATGGTCTACACAGTAAGCCCATATCTTAAAATCCCCAGACTCCAAAACACCAACAAAAATGTCTGCACTTCATGTCTGCAGTCTCTGTACTCAGGAGGCTGGAGCAGGATTGCCTTGGGTTTGAGGCCAACCTGGGCTACATGTGGGGTTCCAGGCTGGCCTAGGCTATGGACTAAGACTGTCTCAAAAAGCAAGAAAAGAAGAGCCTGAGGATGTTACTCAGTTGGGAGGTCTCTTACCTAGCATGGGTAAGACCTGGGTTCCAGCCCCAGCCCCCTGTTAGCTGGAGTGGCAGTGCATGCATGGTGTAAGACCAGCGCTGGGGAGGTAAAGGCAGGAGAACCGGGAGTTCAGGATCATCCTAAGATAACTAGGGGGTTGAAATCGGAAAAGGAAAAACAGTCAGGTACGTGCCTTTATTCCTAACACTCAGGAGGCAAAGGCAGGTAGATCTCTGTGGGTTCAAGGTCAGTCAGAGATAAATAGTGAGAGACCCTGTCTCTCAAAAAGAGAAAAAAAGAAAGAAAGGAAAGAAGAAAGGAAGGAAGGAAGAAAGGAAGGAAGGAAGAAAGAAAGAAAGGAAGAAAGAAAGGCTGAATGGAGTTGGCACACATCTTTAATCCCAGCGCTTTGGGAGGCAGAGGCCAGTGGATCTCTGAGTTTGTTTTGTTTCTGTGTGCTAGCCCACCACAGCCTGCACGCATTCAGGAGCAGAGGCCAGAGCATTGCACCCCTGGAACCAGAGCTGTGGGTGCTGTTGACCCTCTGACCACCATGTCCAAGAGAGATGTGGTCTCACCTCCTCAGGCACTGGGCCAGATGATGCCTCCACAGAGAAGCTGGTCTGGCTTCCTTGATGCTCATATCTCTTTATTTCCAAGAAAATGTTTTCAGTGTCTTTTACTTTGTTTTGAGACAAGGTGTTGGTGTCAAGTAGCCCAGGCTAGCCTAAAACTCACTACCAAGGATGACCTTGAACTCTGGTCCTCCTACAGAATGCCGGGATTATAGACATTTGCCACTATGCTAGGTTTATGTGATGGGGGTGGAGGGGTGGTTAGCCAGACCTAGCATACATCGACCCACTGAGCTTCATCCCCTGCTCATGGCATCAAGAGCTTTGAATTGAGGCTTTTATTGTTGGGTTTGTTTGTTTGTGTTCGTTGTGTTTATAAAAGGATAAAGAGAGGGGGATATGTTCTATAGAGGTCTGAGGAAAGGGGGTGCCTCAGTGGGCCCATGCTGAGGCATCCCTTCCCCTGAGGGACCAGCCGCACGATGATATAGTATAGAATAGAGTTTATTCAGGACATGGGGAGGGGAGTTAAGAGGGCAGTAGGGCAGAGAAAGAGAGAGAGTAGAGTAGAGGCCAGCCATGTGCAGGTGGAGAGAATGGAGAGGGAAATGGGGAGAGAACAGGCAAAGGAGAGCAAAAGGAAGCAGGAGCAAGAGAAAGAGGAGGGTGCAAGCAGCCCCTTTTATAGTGTCAGGGAAACTTGGCTGTTGCCAGGTAACTGTGGGGGTGGAGCTTAGACAGAATGCTAACAGTGTTTTTTTTTTTTTTTTTTTTTTTGTTTTTTGTTTTTGAGACAGGGTTTCTTTTAGATAGTCCTGGCTGTCCTGGAACTCACTCTGTAGACCAGGTCAGCCTCGAACTCAGAATCACTTGCCTCTGTGTCCCTAGTGCTGGGATTAAAGGCACGTGCCGCCGCCACCACCGCCGCCCAACTCAAACTGAGATTTTTATCTGTTTTCTCGTGACTCTTGGCTCCACCACAGCAGAGATTTCAGACTTTCACTCACTGTCATGTCTCTGGTGACCAGATACCATTCAGCATTTTCAGTGTACTTCATAAAAGCGTTTGATTTGAGCTGGCAAAATAGTGTGTGGCGGGTAAAGAAGTTGGGGTCAAAACTGATGATCTGGGGCTGGAGAGATGGCTCAGTGGTTAAGAGCACTGACTGCTCTTCCAGAGGTCCTGAGTTCTATTCCCAGCAACCACATGGTGGCTCACAACCATCTGTAATGGGGTACAGTACCCTCTTCGGGTGTGTCTGAAGGGATCAACAGTGTACTCGCATACATTAAATAAATAAATCTTTTAAAAAAGTAAAAATAAAACTGATGATCTAAGTTTGATTCCTAGGATCCACATACTGGAAGGAGAGAACCAACTTTAACAAGTTGACCTCTGTCTGACCTCCACACATGTGCTGTAGGGCATGTGCTGCACAAAATAAATCAATTGATGTAATTTTCTTTAAATTCAGCTTATCCTAGAGACAGAGTCTTAGCGGCAATGTTGCCGCCGGAAAGAAATCCCACCTCACGGTGAAGCTCTGGGTCCTGGAGATTTTCAGAAGTTTGACAGAGCAGATAAGCCAGAGCTGTTAGCAGCTCAGGGACTCTGGGGCTCTCTGAAGCCAGCCCTTTGGACAGCCCTGGCCCTGTGGAAAAGGCGGGGCTCCGTGGTTCTTTCCTCTCTGACCGGCCTGCTTCTCACTCCCTTCTCCCAGTCTGTGCTGGACAGTGGGTGTGGCCAGTCAACCGCATCCTTATAGGCTGTGTGATCTCTGACAAGTTAAGGTGCCTCTCTGTGACTACCCCAACCCTAGATGAGACCAATGCTGTGAGAGGTTTGTGAGAACTTCAAGGATTTACTGGAAATAAATCAGCTGTTCTTTCTTCTCTTTCTCCCTCCTGCTCTACTTTTTTGTCCCCCTGAAACAGGGTCTCACTGTGTATCCACTTTTGTCCTTCCTGGAACTAACTCACTCTGTAGACTAGGCTGGCCTTCAACTCACAGCGATCTGCTAGCCTTTGCTGCCTGAATGCTGGGATTAAAGGCATAAGCCACAGTGCCTTGCTCTCTCCTTCCTTTTCTTCTTTCATTTTGTTTTAGTTTTAAATTATTTTATTATTACTCTGTGTGTGTGTGTGTGTGTGTGTGTGTGTGTGTGTGTGTGTGTGTATCCTCAGAGGCCAGAAGAGGGTATCTGTCTTGACCTGTCTTGGTTGGCTTTTTGTAAATGTAACATAAGTTAGAATTATCTGGAGAAAGGGAACTAAAATTGAGAAGATGCCTCCATCAAATGACCCATGGGCAAATCTGTGGGGCATTGTCTTGATAGATTATTAATGTGGGAGAGCCCATCTGGCTGTGGGCAGTGGCCCCACTGGGCTGGTGGCCCTGGGTGCTATAAACAAGCAGGCTGACCAAGCCATGAGGGCAAGCCAGTAAGCAGCATCCCTCCATGGTCTCTGCATTAGCTCCTACCTCCAGGTTCCAGTCCTGTTCTCTCTCAGTGATGGAGTGTGAACTGAAGCCAAGTAAATCCTTTCCTTCCCAAGTCGCTTTGGTCATGGTGTTTTATTTCAGCAATAGAAGTCCTAAGACAGAAATTAGTACCAGGAGTAGGGTATTTCTGTGACAAACCTGACCATGCTTTGGGAGGACTGTTGAAGGACTTTGGAATTTTGGGCCAGAAAAGCCAGTGAGTGTTCAGAACTCTGCTGGCTATTTTTATGTTAAATTGCCACAAGCTGGAGTCTTCTGAGAGAAGGAAACCCTACTGGAGAAAATGCCTCAGTAGATCTGGCTACAGGCAAGTCTATGAGCCATGTTTTTACACATGGCGGGCCCAGTGTATTGTAAGTGGTGCAACCTCTGAGCTAGTGATCCTGGGTTCCATAAGAAAACAGGCTGTGCTCATTGCTGTCACACACCCAGCTCTCAGGAGGCAGGGGCAAGCAGATCTTTGGGTTAGAGGCCAGCCTGACCTACAGTATTAGCCAGTCAACAGCAGATCTCTTCCATGGCCTCTTTGTTACCTTACTCCTGCCTCAGCGTTCCTGCTTTGACTCCCTCTGAAATGGACTCTTACCTGGAAGTGTAAGCAAGTTGCATTTGGTCACGGTGTCTCATCACAGTGATAGAAACCCTAACTAAAACAAGAGATTGATGTGTGCCTATGGGAACCTAGAAGGAAATTCTGAGAGCAGCACACACCATGGAGGCTTCAGAGGGAAGTTTGAAGTCCCTTAAAGACTCTGTGAGGGACACACACATACAGTGTCCCTGTTTTCAGAACACCAGAAGAGGGCATCAGATCCCATTACAGATGGTTGTAAGCCACCATGTGGTTGCTGGGAATTGAACTCAGGACCTCTGGAAGTGGTTAAGTGCTCTTAACCACTGAGCCATCTCTCCAGCCCTCATTCAACATTTTGAATTAAAAACTATGGTTCTGGTCAGCTGGAGATGAAAAAGTGACAAGAAGACAAACCCACTAAACTGAAACCTTTTCTTTGCTAAAACCATGAATCCTTTTCAGCTGGGGCTGAAGAATCAACAGTGACTAGGAAGAGACCAGCATCACTGAGGCGAGATCTGCTGTTTCCTCTGGGTCAGCCCTCAGGAACTGCGCCCCAGATGGAGCCAAGGCTACACCTTGTGCTGCACCCAAGCTTGGTAATGTGAATGTTTCCCAGGCGGTACTGGTTCTGAAGGCATGAAGGTACTGGTTACGGAGAGCAGCTGACACTTGGCACTGTGAGAGGCCAGGAGCGGCCATTGTGAAGGTTTGGGCAGAGTTACAATAGAGAGCCCAGGACTGAAGGAGTCCTGGAGAGAAGTCGAGTATTATATGGCAGGGTTAGAACCCCTGAAGGGAGCATAGTAGAGGCTATTGAAGGTTCATCCCAGGTGCAGTGGGAGCCCAAACATTCTGGAGATGTCAGGACCATGGGCTGACCAACAACAGCAGTTGCTATGGAGTGAAGCTGACCTAAACCTGTGAGATGAGTTATGTGATTGTCCGATCCCGACAGGGGAGCTACACCAGCCCTTTGGAGTCTAGAAGATCATGAGTCTTAAGATAGTTGAGCTTTACACTGTCAGATTTGGGTTTTGCTTTGACTTGGCTGTGACTACACTCTGGCTCCTCCCTCTTGAGTAAGAAAGAATGTAACTTTTTCTTTTTTACAGGCGCCCACAATTAAGATACTTGGATTTTCAGAGAGACTTTGAATACTTAAAAGGACTACTTCTAAAGTATCTGAATTTTGTAAAGGCCAAAACATTTAAAAGTTGGATTATTTTTTTAAATCAGGGCAGTGGTGATGTACATCCTTAATTCCAACATTTGGAAGGCAAAGGCAGGCAGATTTTTGTGAGTTTGAGGCCATCCTAGGCTATAGGGTGAGTTCCAGGACAGCCAAGGCTACATAGACTTGGTCTCAAAAGCAAAAAAAAAAAAATTGAAATGTTTTATGCTGTGATATTAATATGAGATCAGGGGATAAGCGAGAAAGGAAGGGTTATGGTTTAATAGTATTGTGTTGGTGTGTTAAACTGACAAGTAACATGTTATCCTTGTTTGTTTTTGTCCAGCTTGACACAAGCTGGGGCCCTCTGGGAAGAGGAAACTCAGTTGAGAAAATGCCTTCACAATTATCCTATTGGCAAGTCTGTGGGGCATCTGCTTGGATTGATGATTGATTAGAGAGGGCCCAGCAAAGCCCACTGTGGGTAGTATCATCTCTGGGAAGGTGGTCCTGGGTTAGATAAGACAGGCTGAACAAGCCATGAGGAGCAAGCCAGTACACACCTCCCTCCCTCCAAGTTACTGCCTTGGCTTCCCTCAATGAGAGACTAGAAACTGTAAAGTGAAAGAAAGCCTTTATCCCCAAGTTGCTTTCAGTCAGTGTTTCAACCACGACAATAGAAACCCAGTTACAGGCAGTTCTGAGCTGCCAAGGGTGGGTGCTGGGATCTGAACTCAGTGTCATGATTGAGCACCAAGTGCTCCTAACCCCCCTGGGCTAACTACACAGCTCCTGAGTTTTTGTTTTTGTTTGAACAGGCTCACACAGAGCACAGGCTAGCTTAGAACGCTCTATGTAGCAGAGAATGACCTTAAACTCCGTGACTCTCCTGCCTTCACTTGCCAAGTGCTGGGGTTTTAGGTGCGTTTGCTGGTTTAAGGGGTCCTAGGGACCAAACCAAAGGTCAAAGGTCTCATGAACTCTAGGTGGGCACACTACCTACTGAGTTTATTTATTTTTATTTACTTGTTTGTTTACTTTAGATACCAAATCATTATATAGCCCAGGCTGGCCTCAGGCATGACTCCTGTTTCAACCTCCATAGCGCTGGAATTATGGGTATGTGCATCCCTCCTCTTCCTCCCCTCCTCCCCCTCCTTCTCTTCTCCCCCTCCTTCCCCTCCTTCTCTTCTGCCTCTCCTCCCCCCCTCCTCTACCCCTCCTCCTTTTCTGCCCCTCCTCCTCCTCTCCCTTCTCCTCCTTCCCTTCCTGAACCCAGGGCTTCACACTGCTGAGCTCATATTCCTCCACTGAGCTAAATGTTACTTATTTCTGAGGCTCTTTACATGTGAAAGGAGGGATTGTGGGAACCATAGTCAATACCTCATTCCTTTCTTTGTATTTTCCCAATCATCTCTCAGTATGGTCTCGTGAGAAGGTTGCTACTCTCTTCTCAGCCCTATGGGTGAGGGAACTGGAGCTCAAAGAGGTTAGGACACCAGACAAAGGTGTGCCCGGAAGCCACTTGTAGAAGAGCCCTACCCTTCACAGGCCCTGGCTTGTCTTGCCTGTGTAAGTTTGGGCTGGCTGAGGCTTGCTTTTCTCACTGTGTAGAGGACCTCTTGGTGTGCACATAGTAGTTTTTAATTTGTTTGTTCATTGAGAGAGAGAGAGAGAGAAACAGAGAGAGACAGAAAGAAAAAGAGAGAGAGAGCATAAGAGCTAGCGTGAGCAAGAGGGAAGGAGAAAGAGGGAGAGAGAGTGCATCAGCGTATTTATGGAGGTCAGAAGGCCACTAGCAGGAGTTGGTTCTCTTTCTATCATGTGAATCCTGGAGATCAAACAGCTCATTGACCTCGGTGGCAAGTGGCTTACCTGGTAAGTCACCTCACCAATCCCTCATATAATAATTACTAACTGACAACCGAGTGTCGAGAACTAATCTGGGCTCTCCAGTTCCCAACCCCATTGACCTACTTCCTCAGAAATCATCCTAATAATGCCAGTCTTTTGTGAGTCCAGCACAAGATTAATCGTGGGTCATATCAGAGCTTTTTTGACTTAATTACCTCCCCAAGTCTCCAGAACTGACCACCAAACGTCTAAACCACGAGGCTCGGAGGAACACTTTTCATTTAAACCACAGCCAAATCCCACTCACATTAAAGGCAGTGGTAAAACTAGGCTCCAAGGCAGGTAAGCATAGAGAATGGCTTAGCAGCCTGGGACTCCGCTTGACTTGGGCTATGCACACAGTATTCTAACAATGCACTGATAACCTAGGAGCTTCACCTGCTCGTACCATGCACCCACTTCCCTTTCCTAATGATATACCCAGAAACCTGGGACAGCTAACTGCTTCAAGTTGATTGTCCATCCTACTCTGAACAATGACGGAGGGACATTACTGACTGTAGCTCAGTCAGTAAAGTCACTTGCTGCTAAGGTTAAAGACCTGAGTTCAAGCCCCAAGAGCCAATGGCAGGAGAGAACTGACTCCTGAAACTCGTTCTGTGGCCTCCAGACATGCCTTGACACGTGTATGCCCAGTTACACTGATAAATGTAACAATTAACACACACACATACAAAAGCAAACGATAGCATACGGTTTTCATCCCTTGGTGGCCATCAAATAGTTTCTCAGGGTATCTGGGTGTTGGTCAACCCAGCCTGGACTGGTTCAGGTGCAGTAAGCTCGAGTGCATTTTTATGGAGAATCCCCTATTTACCATCTCATGCATATTCATAAGAAGCTGTGCCGTATGAATAGGACCAGATGCCTCATGGGAAAGGGCGTGCACAGCAGAGCCGATTTCCTTTAACCCAATCCTGTCAATCAAAATAAGGAGCCACAAGTGCTGAACCCCTTAGCAATCAAACCCTTCTCTCAGACCCCAGGAAAGGAAGCCCCAAATGATAACAATAACGGGGCCCTGCGTTGCTCTCACTCATGTGGCCTTAGTCCTTCTTTTTGTTTAATCAAAAATTGTAAAACTTTTTTTAATTGTATAGGTATTTTGCCTAGCCGTGTGTATTGTAGCTTGTGGGTGCCTGGTGCCTACAGAGGGTGTCCAATCCCTTGGAACTGGAATTATGAAACATGTGGGTGTCAGGACTCAAGCCCAGGTCTTCTGCAAGAACATGTGCTCTTAACCACTGCTCCAGCCTTATGTCTCTGTTTCTCTGTTGTATTGAGTACACACACTCATGGTGCACATGCTATGGTGTGCATATGGAGGTCAGAGGGTAACTCGGGGATAACAGGTCTCTCTTCTTCCAATTGGGCGCAGGAATCAAGCTCAAGTTGTGTCTGGTTTGGTAGTGAGCCCCTTCACCCACTGAGCTATCTTGCCGGCCTTCCTCACAGTGATCCTCCTGCCTCCGCCTCCTCAGTGCTGGGGATAATAGGTGCGATCACCCTGGCCAGCTAATGCTCCCTCTTATACAGTTGATAATCTCAGGGGTTTTGTCGCCATATCAGAAAGCCGGCTTGGTAACCCGTGATATTATCAAAATGAACTGAACACCCAATGGGTTTCTCTCTCTCTCCCCCCCAAGCCCTTGGCCAGAGCTCCCACAGATCAGTCATAAGATCCTAGGGTGTCTAACAGGACACACAATAAACCTCCTGGTAGAGGACATGTGAGGACACCTTGTGCCCATCCCACGCAGTTGGCAGTGTCTGTGGAGTTACAGCAGGTCCTGAGGATAGGTGTGGCCGGTTGTCACGTGAGAGAGAGAGCCAGTGAAATCTGTGCAGCTAGTCAGTCGGCCCACAACACTTCGGCTATAAAGGGGAAGGAGCATTAGTGACTCCCCATGGAACTCTGTGGGACGGCTCAGTGACAAGAACATCTGTTGCACAAGCATGACTTGAGATCGAATCCCCAGCACCCTTGTAAAAAGCCAGGCAAGTCACGTGTGCCCGTAACCCCAGTGCTGGGAGCCAGCAACAGGACACTCACTGGGGTTGGCCAGCTGGGTTCAGTGAGGGACCCGTCTGAAGGTGGGGGAGTTGGAGCAGGACAAATACAATCTGTTTTTTTTTTTTTTTTTTTTTCGGGGCTGGGGACCGAACCCAGGACCTTGCGCTTCCTAGGCAAGCGCTCTACCACTGAGCCAAATCCCCAACCCCCTTTGTTCTGTTTTGAGACAGGGTCTCACTGTGTAGCCCTGGCCGCATGGAGCTGGTGATGCCAACCAGGTTGTTCTGGATCTTAGAGCAATCCACCTGCCTCTGCCTTCTGGGTGCTGAGATTAAAGGTGTGCAGCACCACGCCCAGCCTATATATCTTTATTTATATTTTTCATTTTATTATTATTATTATTATTATTATTATTATTATTATTATTATTATTATTACCACTACACTTTGTTCTACTACACAGGGGCATGGAGCAGGGACAACTTCAGGAGTCAGCTCTCTTCTCTCACCATGTGGGTCCCAGGGTCTGAACACCAGGGTACATAGCCTGCCCTTTTACTAAAAAGCCGTCTTGCCAGCTTCGTTGAATCCTTTCAACCCACAGTTGCCTGAATCTGGACATGGAGTGCTTCAATACAGAGAACCCACTGGGGCTCATTTCTCTCTCATGGCGATGGCTCTCCACACTTGGCCAGGGACTTGGGACTGTCTGCTCATTAGGCTGGGCAGTGCTACAGGCCCTAACCCGGCACAGGGTCCACCGGCAGGAGGCCCGGGGTCATCTCCACCTGAGCAAACAGTAAAGTCCAGGCCAGGCTACAGGAGGATCCCTTTTTTTAAAAATGTGCTGGTGACTGTTTATCTAACGTGTGGGTCTTCCTTGGTTCTGTCCACGGCACAACAAAATGATGATCAATTTCCCGTTACGTCTATTTCACTGGTACCTTACAAAGGGCACGACACACCCTCTCCACGGCAATGTTCCACTGCGCAGAGAAGTCACCAGGCTCACTGTAATTTCGATAATTCCTCCTCGGGGTCACCGGCCACATCTTGAACCTTCTAGGAGAGACCAGAAGCAGAGGCAGCAAAGGGGGCCTCCTGCCTCCTGTCCCTCCTCCCTCCCTCCCCTCCCTCCTCCCCCTCCCTCCTCCCTCCTCCTCTCCTCCCTCCCTTCCTTCCTTTCTTCTCCTCCCTCCTTCCCTTCCTCTCTCCCTGTGTCTTCATTTCTCTGAGACAGAGCCTCACAAACCTCAGGCTAGCCTGTGATGCACTATGTACCCAAAGCTGACTTCGAACTTCTGACCCTCCTCCTCCTACCTCTTGAGTGCTGGGGTTATTAAGGTTTATTTCTTGGGGCTAGAGTGAGAGTTTGAGTGATTCCTTGCTTACCTTCTCTCTCCCTTTCCTCATGGTTCTGGGCTAGAATTGACTCATTCTGGCTGGAGAACAGAAGTCTGCAGCAAGCACACCTGGTCTGCCCGGTAACCTAGGAACCTGAATCACCTGTTCTTCCCTATCACCTGCAGGCCTGCCACGCCCCCACTTTGGCTGCCACCCCGGGTTCCATCTTGTCATTCCAGCACTGAAGAAATAAACACAGAAGGATCCAGAGTTTGTAGTCAACCTAGCTACTTAGCGAGTAGCATAGCCTGGGCTACATGAGACTGAGTCTCAGAGAGAAAGAGGACAGGAATTGAACCCAGGATCTTTGGATCTTGCTTTTAACGGCTAAGCCAACTCTCCAACCTCCAAGGATTTTTTTTTTTTTTTTTTTTAAAGAGGAACTCACGATGCACCTCACTCGAGTTGACCTGAAATTCAATATAGAAATCAGGCTGGCTTTGGATTCACAGAGACCCACCTGCCTTCACGTTCTAGTGCTGGATTAAAGGCATGTGTCATGGTGGCTGATGTTTGCGTGGTATTTTATGTGTGGGATGTTTGGTGGTGCTGTGTGCATGTGCACGGTGTGAATGCCTGATGCTTGAAGACGCCAGAAGAGGACGCTGGGTCCCCTGAAGCCAGAGGTACAGGTACTGCGTGCTCTCCTGTGGCTGCTCTGCAACACCAGTGGTTGCTCTTAGCGTCTGAGCGTTCCTCCAGCCCCAGGTTTTGCTTTTGAGGTAAAACTCTATCCAAAAATAACATTTTTCAATTTTCAGCTTAAGGAAATATTCATAGCCATGTCTCGGGGGCAAAGGGTGTTTGCTACTGTGGAATTTTATACTGTGGGATTTTATATTATCTACATAGCCCAGGCTTGCTCATATGTAGGCTAGCCTTGCCCTTCGGACCCTCCTGTCCCCCCCACTGAGTTCTGGAGTTACCAGCACAGCCCATAACACTTGGCTTTGTTACTAGGATTTGTTTTTGAGGTTTTTGTTTTGTTTTGAGACAGAGTCTCACTGTACAGACCCGGCAAGCCTTGCTCTCACAGAAATCCACCTGCCTCTGCCTCCCAAGTGCTGGGATTAAAGGTGTGCGCCACCAAGCCCAGTCGTCACTGTATTTTTATAGGAAGAGGACGTGGGGCTGTAGAGATGGCTGGACTATGAAAAATATTTGCTGTTCTTGCCAAAGACTTGAGCTCAGTTCCTAGTACCCACAAAAGACGGTTATAACAGCCTGCAACTCCAGCTCCAGGGGCATCTGTCTCTCTTCTGGCTTCTGCAGACACTACACACACACCACACACACACACACACACACACACACACACACACACACACACACATGCACACACGCACACTGCAAAAACAAGTTAACGTGTGGGATAGAGCTGGGGCTGGCTCACTGAGTAAGAACAAATGAGCAGTGCACACACTTGAAGTCCTGCGCTCAGATTCCCAGCACCCACGTCAAAGCCAGGCTCTGCCTGCTCCCCTGTCCGGTAAGCTCAGCGCTGAGAGGAGGGGATGTCAGGAGGATCTCAGGGCTTGCCAGCCACCAGGCTGTAGGCTCAGGGAGAGACCCTGCTTCAAGAGAATAAGGTGGAGAGTGACGGAGGAGGACACCCCACGCAAGTGGGAACACTCATGTACACAAATGCCGACTAGTGCAGAAAGATATTTTTAAAAATTCGTTTTGCTTTATGCATGCATTGCACATGCATGTGCATGTGAGAGTATGTGTGTGGGTATGTACATGTATGTGTGTGTGTATGCGCATGAAGGACAGGTTTGTTCTCAGCACACAAAATAGTACACAAAAAAGACCACCCAGGACTGCAGCGCTCAGCAATTCTGAGCACACACTGCTCTTGCGGAAGACATCAGTTAGCTCCCCCTATATCTCCAGCTCCAGGGCATGGGAAACCACCCCCTCCTCCTCCCTCTCCTCCTCCCCCTCCTCCTTCCCCTCCCCCTCCTCCTCCCCCTCCTCCTCCTTCTTTTCTTCTTCTTCTTCTTCTTCTTCTTCTTCTTCTTCTTCTTCTTCTTCTTCTTCTTCTTCTTCTTCTTCTTCTTTTCTTAAAAGTTTTATTACTTTTTTATTTATATGAGTACATGTAGCTGTCTTCAGACACCAGAAGAGGGCATCAGATCCCATTACAGATGGTTGTGAGCCAACATGTGGTTGCTGGGAATTGAACTCAGAACCTCTGGAAAAACAGTCAGCGCTCTTAACCACTGAGCCACCTCTCCAGCCACCCCCCTCCTCTTCCTCTTCTTCCTCCTCTTCTTCCTCCTCCTTTTCCTCCTCCTCTTCTTCTTTTCTTCTTCTTCAACTTCTTCTCCTCCTCCTTCTTCTTCTCCTCCCCCTCTTCTTCTCCTTCTTCTTCTCTCCCCCCTCCTCCTCCTCTCCCTCCTCCTCCTCTGCCCCCCTCCTCCTTCTTCATTTTGATTTTGCTGTTTTGTTTTGTTTGAGACAGGATTTCTCTTTGTAAATCGGGCTGGCCTCGAACTTGCAGAGATCAGCCTCCTGAGTGCTGGGATTAAAGGTGTGCACCACCATCATCCAGCTAGACAGACTTTTCTACCAAAGGATTAGGTAAGACAAAACCCTCTCCATTGGAAAAAAAAAAATTGTAAAGAAGCCAGTTGGCAGAAATTTGATTCCTCTAGGGTCAGTATTTTTGGAAATCAAAATATGTACTTGATTTTCAACTCTCCATAGAGACCTTGCTGCTCTCTGTCAGCCAGCCTCAGAATGTGAGGCACAGCTCTGACCACTTAGGAGGCACAGGACATCTTTGTTTGGAATCTTTTTTTTTTTTTTTTTTTTTTTTTTTCCGGAGCTGGGGACCGAACCCAGGGCCTTGCGCTTCCTAGGCAAGCGCTCTACCACTGAGCTAAATCCCCAACCCCTTTGTTTGGAATCTTGTCAACCTAAGCTAGGCTGTGCACCCTGCTACGGAAGTAAAAGGCTTACCTTGTCTTGCTGTTTTTCTTTTCTATTCTTTCTTTCTTTTTCTTGTCCTACTTCACTGTGATAAAATACTCCAACTAAAAACAACCTGGGGAGGAAGGGGTTATTTCAGCTGACAGTCCATTCCTTCGGGAAGCCAAGGCTAGAAACTGGAGACAGGAAGTAAATGGATGCGGGGAGGGCACCCAGGAGGACCTGCTCAGGGATGCACCCACCCACCGTGGCCTGGGCCTTCCCGTGTCAGTCATCAACCAAGAAAATACCCTCACAGACCAGTCTGATGAAGGCAGTTCCCCTACTCATGCCTCTTCCTAGATGACTCCAGCTTCTGTCAAGGTGACAAACAAGCAAACAAACAACAGCACACCACACACACACACACACACACACACACACACACACACACAAAATCTTGGTTGTCAAATTCAATCATCTTTTCCAATGTACATTATTGGCTTACTTGTTTTTCTTTTCTTTTACAATTTATTTTTTTTTTTTTTTCGAGCTGGGGACCCGAAGACAGGGCCTTAAGCTTGCTAGGCAAGCGCTCTACCGCTGAGCTAAATCCCCAACCCCCATACAATTTATTTATTTATGCACATGACTGTTTTGTCTTCAAGCATGCCTGCACACTAGAAGAGGGCACAGGATCCCATTATAGACGATTTTGAGTCACCATGTGGTTTCTGGGTATTGAACTCAGGACCTCTGGAAGAGCAGTCAGTGCTCTTAACCTCTGAGCCATCTCTCCAGACCAACTTACTTGTTCTTGAGACAGCATCTCATGTGGCTCAGGTTGGTGTCCAACTCAATGAGTAGGCCGGGATGACCTTGAGCTCCTGAATCTCCTGAACATACCTGAGTGCTGTGTGTGCCTCTGTGTCTGTCTGCTTTATGTGGTGGTGGGACTAGAACACAGAACTTCCTGCAAGCTTGTCAAGCTCCCTCCTAGTCACAACCCAGCCTCCTGAACCCTCAGGGGATTCGATGGAAAGCCACGCCTGATCTGGGCTCCCCAAACTGTGTGATGATCTCCCAGCTCTGGGTCCCTTGGTGCCGGGACACTTATTTCTGACATGTCTCACTCCCCGTCAACCTGCCCTACATCTTACCTGCCCCCTCCAACCACCCTCTGGGAGCACAGATCCGGAAGGCAATTTAGATCAACTTATTTCTGTCTTGCAGGGAGAGGTCTATGTAGGGAGGACTGCCAAGTCCCCAGGGCCTCGATTGTGACATACTTATTGCCGTGAAGCCATTGAATAAAGACAACAGTTTCTTCAAGAAAAAAATGAGGCATGTATTTCAGCCATGATGGCAGACCTGGGGGGCTCTGGTAGTTAAGTCAGCATTTTCCCTAAACCTCTGGGCTGCTGAGTCCTCACATGTCAGCAATCTTAGCAAGGTGCATTCAGTTGATTTGCTCAGTTTCCGAAGTACCTGGTCACCTCCGTGGGCTGCTTGGCTTAGCCTTAAACCTTAAACCTTTATCACACCACAATAGGAAGCTGGCTGGGCATGGCGGCAAACACCTTTAATGCCAGCATTTGGAAGGCAGAGGCAGGTGAATCTCTGTGAAGATGAGGCAGGCCAAGACTCGCCACACACACACACACACACACACACACACACACACACACACACCACAACTGTTGGAGAGATGGCTCAGGGGTCAGATCCCCCAGCATCTACTCCATTCTGCTCACAACTGCCTAAAACTCTTGATGCCTTTTTCTGTCCCCAGTGGGTCCCTACATTGACATGTGGCCAACAACTCACGCAGACACACATGCACAGACATAAAAATAAAAATTTGGAAAAAGTGGTTGGGGATTTAGCTCAGTGGTAGAGCACTTGCCTAGCAAGCGCAAGGTCCTGGGTTGGTCCCCAGCTCCAAAAAAAAAAAGAATAAAAAAAAATTGGAAAAAGCATAACAACACAGTTGGAAGCTGAGCGAGATTGACAGGAACACAGGCGCTCCCAAACCGCTGCTCAGCTCCTTCTCCAAACAGAACATGGGACACAGGAGATAAGCTTCCTATATGTCACCAGGGCCACCTGGCAAAGTGCTTAGTATTTTTCACCAGAGTGACTGACATCGCTGGGTGGTCCTGCCACACTGCCCCTGAAGCCTGGCACACTAGATGCTCAAGGAACCAGAGCTCTATGAACGAGAACAGGGCTTTGAGGGGCGCATATTTTTTGTTAGTTTTGTTTTTTTAACTTAATGAAAACTTTAACCTGAAAAATAAATTCCAGATGGCCTGAAACTCGCCATGTAGACCAGGCTGGCCTCGAACTCACAGAGATCCACCTGCCTAGGCTTCCCGCGTGGTGTATGGGTGATGTACCCAGACAGCTGGCTTCATATTTTGCACCACCTCTGAAAATTTGCAGTGTCCTGCCTCCCCCGCGCGGCAGGTGGAGGGATATGTTTCTCCCTTCCACAAAGAATTCTGGGCGTGTGAATGCGGCATCGCTGTTGAATCCTCAGGATTTTAAATTTAAAGGATTTCCTTGACCTGCAAAATCACACTGACCTGATGGAGCAGCTGCGAAGGCGGAGTTCTGGAGCTGTCCCCTAGTGGCCGCTAGGGGACACTATTCCCACAGAAAACAATCGAAGCTTCCCCTCCCTCCCTGCCCACGTACTTAGGGATAGAGAAGCAGGCTTCTGGGTAAGGTCTGCAAACACTGTCCCCTCGTGGCAGATGCGTGGGGCAGCAGTATCTTCAAGCACTGTTTTGTGTCGTGCTGGGCAGGCACACGTTGGCGGAGGGCTCCATGTCCACACTTGCCCTCTAAGTCCTCTCCTCCGCTCTCCTCTCCTCCTCTTCCTTCTCACCCCTCCCCTCCCCACTCTCTTCTTTAAGACTGGATCTCATAGCCCTTAGCCCCGGCTATCCTCAAACTCCATGTAGCCGAAGATGACTTCAAAACACTGGCTTATTAATACAACCAACCTGTCTCTCTGTGTCCTTAGTACTGGGGCATGTGGAAGCCACGCTACGGGTGTCTCCCACAGCCTGGATTCCTGCTGGCCAATAGTCAAGGATGGCCCTGGACTCTATTCTTTTTTTTTTTTTTTTTTTGTTTGTTAAGGCTAATTGATTTGTTTTTTTTTTTTTTTTTTTTTTTTTTTCCTGAGCTGGGGACCGAACCCAGCGCCTTGCGCTTGCCGCTGAGCTAAATCCCCAACCCCTTGTTTGTTTTTGTTTTTGTTTTTGTTTTCTTTTTTTTTTTGAGATGATAATATTATTATATTTCTCTCTTCCCCTTCTCCCACTGGATCCTCCCACATACCCTTCCTTGCTCCCTTTCAAATTCATGGCCTCTCTTTTTATTGTCCTTATATTCATATATGCATATGTGTATACACATACACTCCTAAATATAATGATGTTACTCGTGTGTGTGTTTTCTGGGCTGATCATTGGTTTTGGATAACCGAATGCTGTGCTCCTCCCTGTGGCGGACTACTCCTCCCAGCCTTGGAATCCCTCAATCGCCTGTCGATCCTTGTGTAGGACTGACATGACACATGGCCCTCCTGGGCTTTCCTCTGTCCACGCCAAGATGTCTACTGGTGTCGTCCCTGTTCAGTTCACATTTAGGCAGTCATGCTGGTGATACATTGTGGGTGTGGCTTCTGATATTTCCAGAAAACACAACCTCACAGCAACCTCCCAACCCTCCTTGATCCTTACGCACAAGGGTGGGCTTTTGTCTGTCGGTCTGTCTGTCTGTCTTGCTTCGGTGCCATCCCTGCCCCACTAATACAAGGCTGTTTGTAAATGTATCCACTGAGACTGGGCTCCTCAACTCTGCAGTCTGATTGGTTGTGGGTTTTTTGTTTTTGTTTTTGTTTTTTTTTGTAGTGGTCTGCATCTGTGGCAAAGCGAGGTTTCCTTGATGGGACCTGAGAGCCACAGTTAAAAGCGCAGATCTGGCATTAGGCTCCCCCAATGTTTTGTTTTTTTTTAAAGATTTATTTATTTATTATATAAAAGTACACTGTAGCTGTCTTCAGATACACCAGAAGAGGGCATCAGATCTCTTTACAGATGGTTGTGAGCCACCATGTGGTTGCTGGAATTGAACTCATGACCTCTGGAAGAGCAGTCGGGTGCTCTTAACCGCTGAGCCATCTCTCCAGCCCCCCAATGGTTTTTCAAAAAAAGATTTATTTATTTCTCATATACACATGTTGTGTCCGTACGTATGTGTGCCAGTTAGGGTTTCCATTGTTATGAAGAGACACCATGACCCAGGCAAGTCTTATAAAGGGGCTGGCTTACAGGTTCAGAGGTTCAGGCCATTGTCATCATGGAGGGAAGCATGGCAGCATCCAGGCAGGCATGGTGCTGGAGGAGCTGAGAGTTCTACATCTTCATCCAAAGGAAGCCAGGAGCAGACTGTCTCATGGGCAGCTAGGAGCAGGGTATCACAGCCCATCCCCACAGTGACACACTTCCTCCAACAAGGCCATACCTCCTAATAGTGTGCCACTCTCTGGGCCCAGCATATTCAAACCACCACAGTATGTTTGTGCACCATATGTGTGCCTGGTGCCTTGGAGGTCAGACGAGGGAATAAGACCCCTTGGAACTGTACCTATGAACTATTACGAGCCATCATGTGGGTGCTGGGAACCAAACCCAGGTCCTTGTAAGAGCAACAGTTGATCCTAGCCACTGAGCCATGTCTCTAGTCCTGACCTTTTTTTTTTTTTTTTTTTTCTGTAGACCAGGTTGGCCTTGAACCTGGAAATTCACCGACCTCTGCCTCCCACTGAGGTTAAAGGTGTTTGCCACTACTACCTAGCTCCACTGACCTTAAACTCTTGATCTTCCTTCCCCATCTCGCGAGTACAGGATGCCTGATGTGGGATCTGAGAGGCCACGCCCACGGATCTGAGAGGCCACGCCCACGGACTTGAGAAGTCACGCCCACTTTCGGGGTCTGGTACACACTCAGCAAGCTGTCCATCAACTGAGCAGCATCACAGTCTTATCCTCTAACAGGGATGCAGCTCAGTTTGAGAGCATTTGTCTAGCACACATGAGACCCTCGATTAAATTTCTAGCTCCACAAAGAACTAAAATAAAATAAAATTCTACTTTCTCTTGAAGAATCAGGAAATCTTCAAAGGATGGAATCCACTGTAAGGGAAAGGCCAACATGAACTTGAAACAGTTTCAAAAGTCAAACTTAACAAGGGCCATCCCTAGCTACATAGAGAATTGGAGGCTAGCCTGGGCTACATTAGACCACTGCTGGAATAAGGAAGAAAAGAACGGGCTGGAGAGGTGGCCGGTGTGCCAGGAGCTGAGTGGCGACCCCGGCATCCAAGTGGCCTGGGGGAAGGGGAGGGGACAAGAAGAATGCTGGGCGCTTGAGATTGACTACTCACTAGATTCAGGTTCACTGAGAGACTACCTCAAGGAAGCCAGGCCGAGAGAGAGAAAGAGAGACAGAGAGAGAGAGAGAGAGAGAGAGAGAGAGAGAGAGAGAGAGAGAGAGAGAGAGAGAGAGAGAGAGAGAGCAGGGCCTCTAAAGTCCTCTGTCCTAATCCTGCTCCTGTGGGAGCACACACGTGTGCACAGACTATCCACACACATGTGGGCACACACCACACAGACACAGAGGGAAGCTGGGATCTGGTAGCATGGGGGTGGGGGTGGGGGTGGTGTTTTGTTTTTTGAACCAGGGCTTCCCTATGTAGTCTTGGCTGTCCTGGAAATCACTCTGTAGATCAGACTGGCCTCAAACTCACAGAGGTCTGCCTACCTCTGCCTCCTGGTCTGCACTCCTACCACACCCCAATTTTACCTCACCCCAGTTTTAAAAACAGGGCAACAAGCTTTCAGAGCCAGAGGCCTCTGAAGTTAGGAGATAAAAATAAAACATCTTGTTCTTATTTTTATTCATTTTATTTTATTAGGTATTTTTAGGCAGGGTCTCTACATAGCCCTGGCTATCCTGGAACTCACTCTGTAGACCAGGTTGGTCTCCAACCCACAGAGATCCGCCTGCCTCTGCCTCCTGAGTGCTGGAACTAAAGGTGTGGCCACCGTGCTTGGTACCTTTTCTTTTCTTAAGTTGCTTGTGTCAGGTGTTTTGTCACAGCGACAGCAAGTGGAGTACCACAGTCCCCAGCCATGATCCTTTATATGAGTCAATCGTCTTTAAGTGTTTTTACTAGTGGATAGTAATTAATTACGCATGATAATGAGATTCATTATGACACTCCTGCCAGTGTGTCAGTGGATTTGCTGTCACAGTGACCTTAGTGCATCTTTATCCCTTCTTCACAGATGAGATTACTGAGGCACGAAGGGTCAGACACCTGCCCAAGGCTAAGGGGATCTTTGAAAGATCTCTCTCTGATTCTCTCTCCACCCACCATGCTCGGCAGGCAAGGCCTCTACCCACTGAGCTACATCTCCAGCTGCTTGACTTGTTTGTTTACCTCAGGAAAGTCTCGCTGTGATGCCAAGCTGGTCTTGAACTTTTTACCCTCTGGCCTCTAAATGCTTAGACAGCAGGTTTGCAGCTCCGGGCCTGGGCTTCAGCCTGTGCATTCCTAGGAAGTTTTCCTTGCAGCCCTCTCAACTGGGAGCACCTGCTGAGCTTGGCAGGGAGGATCATGGGAATTGGGATCACATCCTGGACCAAGCAAGTAAGAGATCATCTGGGGAAACAAACCAGTTCTGACCTGAAACTTAGCCAAATCCTCGGAGGGGGTCAAAGAAAACAATCGGCCCAGCAGAGGAATTTTCCTTGCTGGTGACCTGTGCACTGCGCTGTAGTTCTCCTTTTGAAAGGAAGTGGGAAGGTCAATGGGAGAGTTTCTCAGGATGGTTAGGAACGAGCCAGGTGCTGTTGCGGCCTGGAATTCTCCCCCTTCTTTCCCTGGAGGCAGCCTCCGGAAAGTTGCTCCTGTAAAAGGGAGTCCCTGGCTGGGATGGTTATAAATGCCTGCCACCCAGTGATACCCAGTGCCACCCAGTGTCACCCAGTGCCATCCAGTGCCATCCAGATCAGCAAGAATCTGAAGCCTGAAAAACCCTGTCTCAAAAACAAGCAAGCAGGTATTTCAAAACTAGACTCACATCAAACCACCGCACACTGCAGTCAGGATGACAGGAGAGAGATCTCATGGGGCTCTGTATGCCACAGGGTGTGAGATAAGAAACCATTAGACTACAGGCCACCTGGGCTGGTGAGTGGTAGAGCCCCCGCCGCCAGTCCGCCCCGGAGAGGAGCTGAGGGTGTGGCCTGACTGGAGAAGGCCGACCTGGCATTTGGGATACCTGAGTTCCGCTCCCAGCAATCAGTAACTGTATCCACAGATAAGGTGCCAGGGAGATGACTCAGTTCGCTTGACTGTGAACAGGAGAACCTGATCTTCATCTCCAGAGAACCACATTAAGGAAAAAACAGCCAGGTGAAGCAGCATGCAACTGTAACGTAAACACAGAGAAGCAAAGCAGGAGGACACACACACACACACACACACTCACATACACTTACACCCACACACAGACACTCACACACACTCTTACACATACACTCACACTCATACACACACTCATACACACTCACATACACTTACACCCACACACAGACACTCACAATCACACTCACACACTCACATACACTCATACATACACAGTCACACTCACACTCATACACACATACACTTACATACACACACTCACATAGACTCTTACACTCACATACATGTTTACACTGACACACATTTACACTCACACTCACATACACTTACACACACTCTTATATACACTCACACCCACATACATCTTCCTCACACACTCACACACTCATGTACACATGTGTGCACACACACACACAGAAGAAGGCAACCAGGTATCCACAGACAGGTGCCTGCATGCATGTGTACACACACACAGGAACATGCATACATGTGACAAGAACAACTAAAAGTATATTATCAGTCAGGCACAGTGGTGTACACCTTTAATCCCAGCACATGGGAGGCAGAGACAAGTGGATTTCTGTGAGTCTAAGGCCAGTCTGGTCTATATAGTGAGTTCTAGGACAGGCACAATACCCAGAGAGATCTTGATTCAAAAGAAGAAAAAGAAAGAAAGAAAATCTAATCTAATATATACATTTACACACACACACACACACACACACACACACACACACACACACATCCTTAAATATCCACATTCATTCCAGACATCCAAAGACACCAAAAATCTAGGATGCCCAAATCTCTTATACAAACAGTGGAGGCCAGGAGTGCTGGTGCCCCTGCCGTCCCAGCCAGTCTGGCTGCATTGGATGATTCTTCTAGACACTCCTTCCCCCCCTTCCTCTCTCTCCCTGCCCAGGGTGGCTTCCCTGGCCTCCTTCCTTGAGGCCAGTCTTGCCCACCTGAAAACAGCTTCCCAATAAACATGCATTTAGTATCATCTAAGAGAAAAAAGAAAAAGAAGAGAAGAGAAAGAAAGATCCTTCTAAACCACAACAACAACAACAACAACAACAACACAACACAAGGGCTGGGCATCTGGATCGATGTGGTCCATGGGCTGAGAGTGTACCAGGCACGCAGGAAAACCTGAGTTCAGAGCCTCAGCGCCATCTCAAAAGTCAGGTGCAGGGCACAGGCCTGTAATCTCAGGGCTGGGGAGACAGAGGCAGGGGATTCCTGGAGCTGGAGGGCAGCCAGTCTGGCTGGTTTGTCAAACTTCAGGTTCAGAGAAAGGGGCCATGTGAGAGGGAGGGTCTTGGGGCATGGCTTGGTGGAAGAGCACTGGTTAGCACACGGTCCCACGGTGTCCCGTCCCAGAACTCAAGAGGTAGAAACAGGAGGATCAAGAGTCCCAGGTTCCTCTGCTATGGAGCAAGTTCGAGGTCAGCCTAGGCTAGAAACTCTGTCTCAAAAATAAATAAATCTCTAAACAATTGAAAAATAATAAAGTGGGAGGGGATTAAGGAAGACACTATCTCTGATTTCCACCAGAAATAAACAAACATTCGCACATTTGTACATGAATTAAGCAAGAATCTAAGGCACCAGGGGCTGAGTGTGGCTCCGTGGTATAGCGTTTCTCTCTGAAATGTATGCAGTCCCGAGCTGCACGCTCAGCACTGAAGAAACTTTCTAACAGGGGCTGGCAAGATGGCTCAGTGGGTAAGGAAGTTTGCTGCCAAGACTGACAATCTAAGTTTAAATCCCAAGACCCACACAGTAGAAAAATAAGAACTGTGACCACCACACGAGGACACAGTCACACACACAGGACATAAATGATTTTAAAACTTTTTAAAATATACTTTTTGGTTTTGTTTTGTTTTTTTTAAGACAGGGTTTATTCATATAGTCCTGGCTGTCCTGGAACTCAATCTGTAGACCAGGCTGACCTTGAACTCACAGATCCACCTGCCTCTGCCTCCAGAGTGCTGGGTTTAAAGGAGTGTGTCACCATACCAGGTTAAAAAGTACATTTAAGGGCTGGAGAGATGGCTCAGCAGTTAAAGAGCACTGACTGCTCTTCCAGAGGTTGATCAATTCCAGGCAACCACATGGGGGGAATCAACCGTCTGTAATGGGGGATGCCCTCTTCTGGTGTGTCAACACCATTTCATATATAATTAATAAATCTTTTTTTTTTTTTTTTTTTGGTTCTTTTTTCACATCGTTTCTGGGAATTCAGGAAACCTGGGCGGTCTACAGTCCAGCATGACCATGTGGGAACAGTTTTATATTACAGGCAATATGGAGGAGAATCACCTCTGGGTGTTTCGTGCAGGTACAACACCATTTCAATTTTTAATTTTAGCGTTTTATTTCTTTATTGTAGAGGCTGCTCCTCTCTTTTCTGGGACCATGAGGGTCCCAGGGATTGAACTCAGGAAGTCAGGTCTGGTGACTTTTGTTTTTTTGTTTTTTGTTTTTGTTTGTTTTGTTTTTGAGACATGTGTGACCCAGGCTGGTCTGGAATTCACTATGCAGCCCAGGCTGTCCTTGAGTTCTTGATCCACCTACCTCAGCCTTCTGGGACTGACTAGGGCTGAGGTTTCTTCTAAGGCCAGCCACTAAGCTCTGAGGTAGAAGGGGGACGGCTTCACACCTCCCTCCTCGGTTTCCCCTCCTGCAGAATGGACTCTCTCTCGATGGTGCCTTCCTCAGAGTTGAGGTTCTGTGGATCCTAAGGCATTCTGTGAAGTTCTTATGACCTAGGAACCACTCAGCACCTAGGAATCACGTCACTGACAGCTACCCTTGACAAGCCTGTCTCCCCACACTTCCCAGGAGCACTTTTGCCCCAAGCACCCCGACAACTGGTCAGGAAGCCTCCCCACTCAACTGGGACAATCACCGAGCCTCATAACAATTTTAATGTCAATTTTAATAAGTTATTTATTTGTTTTATTTGTGTGTGGACAGGCACACCTGCTGTGGTGTGTGTGTGTGTGTGTGTGTGTGTGTGTGTGTGTGTGTGTGTGTGTGTGGAGCCAGGGGCAGATGACAACTTGCAAGAGTCAGGCCTCTCCTCCCGCCATTTGAAACCCGGAGATCAAACTCAGGTCACCAGGCTTGGCAGCAAGTGCCTTTTACCCAGTGGACCATTTTGTTGGCCCCGAATGCGGCCTTTTGTATCCAGCCTCCTGAAGCGACTGTAATATCTTTAAGATTGACTAGCTGTCGACTGTAGCAATAAGTAGTTCTTTTTGTCTTCCTGAAGAATATTCCATGGTACGGACAGACCCTGGCTCAACATTCACTCCTGGACACACAATTGGCTGCTTCAAGTCCTTGGCAACGATGAATAAAGCTGCTATCTTCACTGTGGCTACATTCGTGCACAGTGGGTTTTCTGGCAGGGTGCAGGGCAGTGGTTAGCTGGAGGACAGTTTTATTAGAGTTCAAGAGAAAAGCAATTAGATGAACACACTGATATCCCAGCAGTCACTGGGAAAGGAGGAGAGCAAGAAGAAGGGGGAAAGGGTTGGGGATTTAGCTCAGTGGTAGAGTGCTTGCCTAGCAAGTGCAAGGCCCTGGGTTCAGTCCCCAGCTCCGAAAAAAAGAAAAAAGAAAAAAAAAAAAAAGAAAAAGGGAGAAAGTGGTACCATGTGACTTAGGGCCCAAGAAAGCAGGCAGGGTGGGCCAGCATGAGGGCTTAGAGGATGAAGGTGCTTACCACCAAGCCTGGAGACCTGAGTTCAATACCCAGGACCCGCACCATGGAAGGAGAGAATCCACTCCCACAAGCTGTTCTCTGACCTCCACACATGCCATGGCACACGTGTACATGTATGCCCCTCACACGTACACAAATAATTGAACACATTTGAAAAGAAAGCAATCAGGTTTGGCAATGGTGGTCTGCAAGCATTTGCATGGTGCATGGAGGGGCAAAGGGATCTTCAGAGAAAATAGTGAGAAAGCCCAGAAGGTCAAAAGGAACTTGCTTAGGATTTTGTTCACTGTGAAAAAATTTATATAAAAAGGGTGTGTCCTAATTTGCTTTCTTTCTTTTTTAAGATTTATTTATTTTATATATGAGCACACTGTACCTGTCTTCAGACACACCAGAAGAGGGCATCAGATCTCATTACAGATGGTTGTGAGCCACCATGTGGTTGCTGGGAATTGAACTCAGGACCTCTGGAAGAGCAGTCAGTGCCCTTAACCTCTGAGCCATCTCTCCACCCCCTCCTAATTTGCTCTCTATTGCACTGGTAAAGACCATGGCCAAAAGAAATTTGGGGTGGATGGGTGGGAGAAGAGTTTATTTCATATTATAACTCTCAGGGCACAGTCCTTCATGGAGAAAGTCAGGGTAGGAATTGACAGCAGGAGCCTAGAACTAGAAAGTGAAGCAGAGGCCTCTGGGAAATGCTCCTTCCTGGCTGTGTTTGTTTGAATTAAAAGGGCTCTGTTGGGGTTGGGGATTTAGCTCAGTGGTAGAGCACTTGCCTAGCAAGCGCAAGGCCCTGGGTTCGGTCCACAGCTCCGAAAAAAAGAAAAAATAAATAAATAAAAGGGCTCTGTTGTGGTTTGAATAAAAAATGGCCCCCATAGGCCTGTAGGGAGCAGCACTATTAGGAGATGTGGCTTTGTTGGAGGAAGTGAGTCACTGGGGATGGGCTTTGAGGTTTCAGAAGCTCAAACCAGGCCTAGTGTTTCATCGTCTCTTCCCCGCTGCCTGTGGATCCAGATGAGGAACTCTCAGCCACTTCTGCAACCCCATGTCTACCTCTGAGCCACCATGCTTCCCGCCATGATGATAATGGACTGAACATCTGAACCTGTAAGCCAGCCCCAACTAAATGTTCTCCTTTATAAGAGTTGCAGTGGTCATGGTGTCTCTTCACAACAGTAAAATCCCAAGACAGGAGTTGGTACCAAGAGTGGGGTATTGCTGTAATAGGCCCAACCATGTGGCTTCTTCTTGGCAGAAAGTGGGTTTTGGAACATTGGATTCAACATCCTTTAACTGGGGCTTAATGGGCCATGCTGCTAGGATTGTGGGAGACAGTGGTGCTGAGGGTGATTTGAACTGTGGGGGCCTGGCTTAAGAGGCTTCAGAGAAAAAGTGGACTAAGTGGACTAGCGCCCTATTTTGTAATATTTTGGTGAAGAATGTGACTGTTTCTGCCCTTGTCTAAAATAATATGCCTGAGTGTGGTGGTTTGAACAGGTATGGCTCCCACAGATTCATGTGTTTGAATGCTTGCCCATAGGGAGTTGGCCTTGTCGGAGTAGATATGGCTTTGTTGGAGGAAGTGTGTTACTGTGGGGACAGGCTTTGAGGTCTCCTATGCCCAAGTTCCTCCTAACATAGAAGCCAGTCTCCTCCTGACTGCCTTCAGATGAAGATGTAGAACTCTCAGCTCCTCCTGCACCATGCCTGCCTGGATGCTGCCATGCTTCCTGTCATGATGATAATGGACTAAACCTCTGAACCTGTGAGCCAGCCCCATGAATGTTGTCCTGTATAAGCCTGTCATAGTCATGGTGTCTGCTCACAGCAATGAAACCCTAACTAAGGCAGTGAGGCTAGATTCAAGAGTTAGAGGTGAGTGGCTTTGGCAAAGGACAATTCCAGACGTCATCTGAAAGCGTCACCTGTGCTGTGTGGCTATGAATGGCCTCTTGTGCAGATTGATGGAAACGAGCAAACTGAGCAAGGAGAAGTAAGAATGTACAGCCTGAGAGAAAAGAGCTCCCAGAAGTGTAAACAGACTACGGAAAATCCTGGCGGGTAACGGGATAAAGGGAGCGGTGACCTCAGAGCAAAACCCCACCCAGCCAAGCTTCCAACTTGTGAAAATAATTACAGAAAAATGAAAAGGAATGAAAGAATAGGGCCAGGCGTGGTGGTGCAAACCTTTAATCCCAGCACTCGGGCAGAGGCTGGCCGAGTTCAAGGTCAGCTGGGTCAACAGCTGAGTGCTAGGATACCCAAGCTTACGAAGTGAAGGAAAGCATCGGATGGAATCAGAAAGCTGGTGGAGATGTATTTGAACAAGCGGCCGTGTTCCAGCCATAAAAGCATGGCAGCTCCATCCACACGGTGCTGGCCTTAGAGTTTAGAGCACAGAAGAAAGAGGTTATAGAATCTCACTCTGTGACTAAGGAAAGCCACTGAGGGCAGCAGGTGTGTGGCTGGGTGTCCCTGCTGGGAGGCCAAGAGAGGCCATTGCGTAAAGCTATGAGGCTGAAGCCAGGATTGCGTTGGAGACCCCAAGAGTTTGGAGATGTCAGAACTATGGGATATTTGCTGAGGGAGTGGAACCAGCCCAAGAGACAGAAGTGTGGTGCCGTCAACGGAGCCGAAAGGAGTTGGAGATCTGAAGAGTGCCTTGACATCAGACATGGAGATGCAGAGTTTGGAGTTTGCCCCAATGGTTTTCAGTCTTTCCTTGGTCCAGTGTTTCCTCACTATGCCCCCTTTCTTCCGTTTTGGAAAGGTAGCTCTTGCGTCACTGTATGTTGGATGTATGGGACCTGCCTTTCATTTTGATTTTATAGGGGATGACAGTTAAGAGACTGCATGAATCTCTGAAGAGACTTTGAACTTTGGACTTTTAAACATTGGAGAAGCTGTGGTGGAGGATGAGGAATATTATAATACAGTTTTGCACTATAATACGACCAGGCTATGGGGGGCTGAGCAGTGGAATAAAGTGGTTTGAATAAAAATGGCCTCCATAGGGAGTGGCACTATGAGTGGGTGTGACCTTGTTGGGGAAGGTGTGTCACTGGGTGGTGGGCTTTGAGGTCTTACAAAGCTCAAGTCAGGCTTAGTGGCTCACTGCCTCTTCTTGCTGCCTGTGAATTCAGATACAGAAACTCTCAGCCACCTTACCAGCCCCAAGTCTACCAGCTTCCCACCCGCCGTGCCTCCTGCCATGACAATGGGCTGAACCTCTGAACTGTAAGCCAGTCCCAATTAAATGTCTTCCTATATAAGAGTTGCCTTGGTCGGGGTGTCTCTTCAACACAATAGAACAGCGGCTTAGATATTAGCCTGTTCCTCATGGCTTGCTTAGCATGCTTTCTTATATATCTCAGGACCACCAGGCCAGGGTGTCACCATCCATAGTGGGCTGACCCTCTCACATCAATAATCAAGCAAAAAACAAACAAAAACAAATGCCACACAGACTTGTCTACAGGCCAGTCTAACGGAGGCATTTTTCCACTTGAGGTTCCTGCTTCCTAGATGACCCTGGCTTTTGCACGGCTGACAAAGAACTACCTAACACAAAGGGGTAGGAGGACGGAAAGTCACACTTTAAGAAACTTCTCATCATCAGGGCTGGAGCGCTGGCTCAGCAGTTAAGAGCACTGGATGCTCCTCCAGGGGACCCAGGTTGATACTCAGCTCCCACATGGCTGCTCACAACCGTCTGCAGCTCCGGTTGTAGGGGATCCAATGCACGCAGTGCACATGCATACATGGATGCATGCAGAACACACATGAAATAAAATAGGATAAAATAACCATGATCTGCCTGTGATGTGTATGTGCTGTTGATATGTGTGATGTGCGACATTGATGTGTGTGGCGAGTGTTTGTGTGGGCACTTGATGTGGCTCATGTGTGGAGGCTGAAACAGCTACTCAGGGTGGTTGTTGACTGTCCCCTTATACCTTTATATTCATTCCAGAAGCAAACTCAGGTCACTTTTTTTTTTTTTTTTTTTTTTTTTTGGACACAGAGTTTCTCTGTGGTCCTGACTGTCCTGGAACTCTGTAAACCAGGATGGCCTTGAACTCAGAGATCTGCCTGCCCCTGCAACCCAAGTGCTGGGACTCGAGGAGTGTGCCACCACTGCCTGGCTGGCTTACCAGTCTTAGATACAATTGGCTTTACCTGTGACGTCATCTCATGGACTCTTGTTTGATTTTTTTGAGACAGGGCTTCAAAAAATGCGAACTCTGGTCCTCTACCTAACACCAGCATACCAGGAAAACACATATATGTGACTGTGTGTTATAAATATGTGTAAGTATGTATTCGCATATGCACACACCATATATGCATAAATATATAATACATTATATACTATAAACAATACATAAATATGTAACAGAAAACACATGTGAGATATATATATATACAAAAAACACTTGGGCCTGTGGCTCAGTACCAGAGTATTCGTTTAGAACATCCTCGGTAATGAAAAAATTGGCAAGCATCGAATCCCAGGGCACCGCAGCACCAGAGACAGCCAAGCATCCGGTGACTAGGTCATCTGTCCAAAGAAAACAGGAAGCCTGGGACCTGCCCCTGTGGCCTCTCTTTGTGACTTCAAGTCCCGAAGGCAGGCCTGGATACCCTGCCTGGCTTTGGCTTCCTTTCCTAACTCCGGAAGGAGCAAAGAAAACAATCTTGTGAGGCCCTGGTGGCTTTTGTCAGGGTGGCATACCTTTCTGGCCCTGCTGTGGCTTTGTGGGCTGAGCCCCGGCTCCCTCCTGCACCAGCTTCCCAAAGAGGATACTGAGGCCCTATGGGACCCAAGCCACCTTCGGCCAACTCGGGAGTAGAATCCCAAATCTCTGCACTTGAGATTGTTGTCACGATAGAAGATGTATAATCATTAATTCATTAATTCATGCATTCACCCATTCACTAACTCATCCATTCACTCAGTCACGAGTTCATTCACTTGCTTGCTCATTCATTCATTAATTTATCATTCTCTTTTTTGTTTTTTGTTTTTTGTTTTTTGAGACAGGGTTTTTGCTGGGATTAAAGGCATGTGCCACCACGACCCTGGCCATATAATTTTTCAAAAAACTATTTATTTTTCTCCTTCTGAGGCTGGACGGGGACTGAACTTGGGTTGTCCATCTTGCCAAGTGAGGGTTCTCACCCTCTGAGCCATCCTTCCTTTTTGAGACAGGGTCTCTTACTCTACCTGGCACTCACGGATTCAGCCAGGCTGGATGGCAGGTGAGCCCCAGGATCCTCCTGTGTCTGCCTCCCCAGTTCTGTCACTAGAGAGGCTTTTTTCTCAAGTGCTGAGACCTGAGCTCCGGTCCTCAGCGTTGAGCGGAACCTCCCCAGCCTCCTGCTGTTGTTTTGAGATAGAGTCTCATGTAGCCCAGGCTGGTCTAGAACTCCCTCCTCAGTTGAAGCTGGCCCTGAACTCCTGATCCCATCTCTCTGCTTCTTGGTTCTGGTGTTGCAGACATGCGCCACCATGCCTGGTTTTCACATGAGTGCGTAGGACTTGAACTTGGTTCCTCAGGCTTGCACAGAAGGCACTTTACACACTGAGCCAGCTCCCTAGGCTCACTGGAGCATAGTTTAATGCCACAACGATTCACACCACAAGCTCACAGGACAAATGAAGCAGGTCAGGAGCACATGAGAGCAGAGCCCAGAATTAGACATTTAGCAGCAGCTGTGCACCAGGTTCTAGGCACCCCAGAGACGTGGAGAATCCAATCGTTAATGTCACAGTGGATGGAACAGTGTTCCAGGAAAAGGAAGCAGTATTGTACAGCAGCGCAGATGGAGGGGAAACTTAAGCCTCATGTAGCCCAGGCTGGCTTCAGACTCCCTCAATAGATAGCCAAGGCTGGCCTTAAATTCCAGATCCTCCTGCTTCCCCCTACCAAGTGCTGGGGTTAGATGTGTCCTGCCACACCCAGCAGAAGGTCTCCAACCCCTCATTTCTCACACAGACAGTGAACCCACCCACTTTTTACTGACCCTCTCAGCCCCACCTACATCCATCCCTGATCATGTCTCCTAGAAGGAAATAAGGTAGTCTCCTGCCCAGGTGTACCACCTACACCTCATCAAGTGGAGACCAAAGTCTCTCGAATGTGAGCGGCTACAGGAGCACCCCTGCCCCACCCAGCTGAGTCAGACCTGGCAGTGCCCTGCAGAGGTGTGGCCTTGACAATCGGGTCTGGCCGGGACCTGGGTGGTGCTGGGCACTATCTTTACCTGAAGGGATCTTTGAAACCACCCTTTCCGAAACCAAAGCCACTCTGAAATTCCCTGGCTCTGCTTAGGCCCTTATTAGCTTCTCCAGAGAATCAGGGCTCCAGAGACCTGCTCCCACTACCCATGTCTGCATTGTGCAGAGACTCACCAGAAGCCCTCATTGAGCAGAAGAGAAAAATCAAGGCTCCAAAAGGTTGAAAAATTATACTATAGGTCACACAGCCAGGTCCGGATTGGGACCCAACTGCTTTCTTTTGGGGGTGGGCATCAAGCTCCTTGTGTCCAAATCTTAAATCTGACATGGATACGTTGTGTCCAAATCTTAAATCTGGCGTGGATACGTTGTGTCCAAATCTTAAATCTGGCGTGGATACGTTGTGTCCAAATCTTAAATCTGGCATGGATACATTGTGTCCCAATCTTAAATCTGACATGGATACATTAGGCAAATAGAGCAAGTCATGGGTTTCCCCATGTAAAAGAGAGCATGCTAGCACTCTCTAGAAGTAAAGGGTAGGGAATGTGCCCATAGCCTATAAAAGGCCCTGGAGTAATCGTGGGCTATACCCTAGTGTTTCCAAGGAATATTTAGGGGTCAGAGGCAGGAGATCAGTTGGGCTGGAGTACAAGAGGGAGGCTATAAATCAGGGTAGTGACAGCAGATTACACAGGGCCTGGAGGTTATGGGATGGACTTTGACCCAGGCGAGGTGGGCCACAGGGGGCTTTGAACAAGGAAGAATATGGTGAGAGACAGATGTCCCCAAGACCATGCACAATGAAAGCATCAGGGAGGGCCCAGCTCCATGTTCCCTACCTGGCCTGAGAGAAAGAGGCAGGGACCTGAGTGACATTGGGTGGGGCCCAGCACAGAGGTGGGTGGAGTTAGATTCTGCATCTCCCAGGCCAAAGCAGCTGGACCAGGTGCATGGGCTCCTGACAGCTGTGTACACAGACCAAGGCAGATGGACATCTAGGGGCTGCCACTACCATCTAGGTTTCTTTTCTGTGGCTTTAAAAGCTGATACACATTTGCTGGGCAACTGGGGCAAGTCACTTTACCCTCTGGCCCCAATTTCATCCTCTCTAGATGGGGCTTGTGCTAGCATCCATCCATAAGTGGGAAAAAGAACAGTATGTGAAAAAGCTCTGAGGCAGACATGTCCTGTGTTGCACAGCGGCCTACCCTCTCTAGACTGTGTGGACTGTGACCACTCAGAAGGCTGAAGCTTCTCAGGAGGTGTGGCTGCAGTAGACAGTTGGCATATCCAAAGACATGCCAGGATTGAAAAATTCTAGGAAACTGTTGTTCTGAGAGGGTCATAGGGAAGATATTTAGGGCCACAAATTAATGAAGACATCTCTACAACTTCAGGTAGTCAGAAGTTTCTGGTCTGGCTCCCTCAGGTATCGATACCAGTTTTCTGAGTCACACTTCCTAGAGTGACACTCCTGAGCTTAGCTGGATTCACCCACCTCTCTAACGCAACTCAGAGACTGGCATGGAGTCTTTTGAGCCCCTTCTGAGGCCTACTAAGCAAAAGCCTCCATACCTCTAGGCTCCAGTTTACCCATTTGTCAATAGTGGAAAACAACAGTACTTCCCACCTATGTCCATTGCATGGCTATAAACAAAACCTTAGAAATTATTGTGTGCTGTTGATGTTGTTTTCTAGGTAGCGTGCCTCCGGGGGAAGCAGGGACCTAATAGGTTTTGATGGTCAGTATTTTTCTCCCCAGCCCAACAGAAGACTCAGTTTCCCAATCTTGATCCCAGTGGAAGGGGAGCAGTCCCTTCCATACTCCACTCTTGCTCCATACCCACCCATGTCCTGCTCTGCCTGGTCCCCAACTCCCAATTCCCAACCCATCGCAGAGATGAGCCACTTACAAAGTCTCGCCCATCAAGGACCGCCCCTCACAAGCCACGCCCACAAAAGGTCCTCAGCTCTCCAGCCTTGTCCCGGTCCTCATCCCGGAGCAGACATCCCGGATCACAGCCTGGCTCCATCCTCCTGTCAGCGCTGTCTCCTCCCCATCCCATGTGTTTCTGTCCTCTCAGTGCTGGCCCGGCGCCATCCCAGAAAAGGCTCCGCCCTATCCTAGGGAAAGCCCCGCCCCTTCCAGGGAAGGCTCCTCCCTATCCTAGAGTTGGCCCAGTCTCGCCACCACGCCCCAGAAGACCTGGGGTCATCCCCTTGGCTCCGCGGCTGAGGCGGGCCGAAGCGCAGGCCCCGCCCCATCAACACAGGCTCCGCCTCCTCCGCGCGCCGGCTCCGCCCAGTCCGGCTTCCCAGACTCGGGAGGCTGCGGCGGGACGCGGGGCGTCATGGCGGCCTCGGAGCGCCGCGCCTTCGCTCACAAGATCAACAGGTAGCGAGAATGGCCGCGGTCACGGCCGTTCTGGGAGGGACGGGCGAATGCTGGGGGCTGGCGGGCAGTGGGGGGCGTGCCGGGCTCCCCGAGGACTTCCCGGAGGAGGAAGCGCATCCCAGGTCGGTGCGGGCCGGGCTCGAGAGTGCTAGGCTGCATTCCAACCCTCCTGCGGTCTTTCCCTCCGCCATCCTGAGGAAATTCGCACCCCTCCCCCGCCCAGGGTCCCGGGACCCAGCTGTCTGGGAAGAAGAGGGAGCTGCTGGAGCTGGGGGACAGCTGGGGACAGCCTCTCAGTCTCCTGCCTCAGCCTCTCCCAGCACCGGCTGGGCGTGGAAGGGGGGCGCTGGGGACAGAACCAGCTGGTGGGCAGACAGGGGAGGGGATAGGCGACAGATGCTGGGGGATCCCTTTCCGTGGCCACTGGGTTGTGAGAGAGGCTCAAATCTGGGATAGGCTAGTAATCCTCTCTGGTACCCGATCCACTGGAGACCTGTCTGACCACCCACTCTGTGGGTCCCACCCTGATGGAGACACGAGAAAGTTGCCCGATTCTTGGATTTTCCTACGGTGGGACAAGCATAGATGTGTCAGTGGTGTGATGGGGGAATCTATAAGACAGGAAGTAGGGGTAGGATCGCAATGGTCCACCAGGTATAGTTAAACACAGACCTAAAGGAGAGAAGCTCTCCTGCCCATCATTCAGGGAAGAAGCAAGTGTGAAGGCCCTGGGGCCACAGAGCGACCAATAGGAGCAGATTTTATAGGGCCTTGTAGACCAGAAGGACGACTTTGCCTGTGACCCCAAGTAAAGTAAGAGCCATAGAGAGTTCTGGGCAGAGGAGGGTTGTGACTTAGGGCAGAACAGTTGGGCAGTTCTGTTTCCCCCTAGTACCTAAGTCCTAAGTTGCTCCTAAGTCCTTATGCCTTTGGCTCAAGTGAGAAAGATAGGTCTTGTGCAGGGCCATAGCTGTACAGCCCAGGGTAAGATCCTGGGTCTTAATGCAGTAAGGAAGCCCAAGACTTCCCAAGCAGCCGGTAGACAAGTCAACGCTTTTGCACACAGACCTGAATGTGTAATTCACCTATCCACTGAGTTCGCCCATGAATCCCAGTTGAACCAAACATCAGTGGACTGGATGGAGTCTTGGTTTTACTCTGTTGTGTTTTGTTAGTCTGAGATTGGGTCACGCAGCCCACGCTGACCTCACATGCACGATGTAGCCAAGACCGGCTGTGAACTCCTGGTCCTCTGACCCAGTGCTGGGCATACAGGCGTGCGCTGCCACACTCAGTTTCTATAGTAGCCACATCTGCTGCTTTATTTTGTTTTGAGAAAGGTTCTCACCCTCACCCTAGCCTGGAACTGACTGTATGATCCAAAGTGGCTTCAAAATCCCAGCAATCCTACCTTAGCTTTCTGAGTGCTGGGGATGACTACGTTTTAAAATTACATATCTTTCATTTTACTGTGTGTATACATGTGTATACCTGTGTGTGTGTGTGTGTGTGTGTGTGTGTGTGAGAGAGAGAGAGAGAGAGGATGCTTGTGGGAGCCTTTTCTTTCTACTTGTGGTTTCCTGGGATTATACTCAGGTCATCAGCTAGTTACTACTGAGCCATCTTGCCAGCCTCCCTTGATCTTCTTTGAGGCAGGGTCACTCATTGGGACCTGAAACTGGAGTGCTAGAACTGTTCAGGGAGACCTTGGGGATCCTCCAGTTTGTTATGTGAGTGTTGGAGATCTGGAATATATGCCCGATCAGACACATCAGAAGAGGATACTTGATCCCATTACAGATGGTTATGAGCCACCATCTGGTTGCTGGGAATTGAACTCAAGAAGACTGGAAGAACAGTCAGTGCTTTTTTTTTTTTTTTTTTTAATGAATTATTTATTATATGTGAGTACTGTGGCTGACTTCAGACACACCAGAAGAGGGCATTGATCCCATTACAGATGGTTGTGAGCCATCATGTAGTTGCTGGGATTTGAACTCAGGACCTCTGAAAGAGCAGTCAGTGCTCTTAACCGCTCTCCAGCCCCAGGTTCTGCCTTGTCATCCTGCCCATTATAACCATAGGCCCGGTTAACCTTGCCTGGTGGGATGAGCTCCACAGTTGCTACAGTATCTCTTGCTGCACTTGCCACCTGATCTGTGGAAACCCAGTCAATTCAACTCAGTGTGTTGCCTCTGTTAAGAAATACAGATGTGTGTGTACACAGTATCACAGCGCAGGTGAGAGGTCGGAGGTCAACTTGAGGGTGATGCTTTCTTCCCCCTTTGCAGAGGTCAGAGCCAGGTTATCACACTTGGTGGTGAATGCCCTTACCTGCTGAGCCATTTTGCAGACCATCTCTGTTCTTAGAAATGTCTTCTGCCAGCAATGGTGGTGTATGCCTTTAATCCCAACACTGGGGAGGCAGAGGCAGGTGGATCTCTAAATCTGAGGTCAGCCTGGTCTAAAGATCACGTTCCAGGATGGCCAGGACTACACAGAACCCCATGGGGGGAGGTGTTGTCTATCAGGACACATCTGGGGGAGAAATATCAGCATAATGGTGCATGCCTGTTATTCTAGCATGGGAGGGAGGAGGGTTGTGAACGCAAGCCCAGCCTGGGTTACATAGTGAAAGTTGGGCCAGCCTAGACTGTACAAGACCCTCTCTCAAAAGATGTTTGGGGGTTAGCAAGATAACAAAGTCAGTAACAGCCTTACAAGCATGAGGCCCAGAGTTTAGTACCTGACACCAGAGTATAAGCCAGCTAGGACTAGCAGTAACCCTGGGGCTCTGGGAGGATGGAGAATGGGGACTTCCGGCAGCAGAGGCTGGAGAATGGTGGCTTCTGGGAGCTTGAGGATGGGGAATGGTAGCTTCTGGGAACTCGATGACCGGCAGCGTGTCCTGGTGGAGAGCCCCAGGCCAGTCTCAGACAGTAAGATGGATGGTTCCTGAGTCGACCTCTGACCTCCATCTGCACATACACATCTGCACGCACACACACACACACACACACACACACACACACACACACACACACACACACACACACTGCATGAACTTCTACCCAGTTACTCCCTAGTAATGGGGCACAAGGCCACTGTAGGAATTTAGAACGAGTACTCAGCATCTCCCGTGACTGGGGTTGCAGATCCGTCACTGTTTTCCAAGGCCAATAGCAGTGTCCCACCCTCCCTAGCGTTTTCTACAGCCAAAGAGAACAGCTGGGCTGGGGCCACATCCTGGCCCTGTCCTGGCATCTTTTAAAAAATAATAAACCCACCAGCTCTGAGTGCCTCAGGCTTCAGGGGAGTCTGCTTGGAGGTTTGAATCTGAGCACAGAACCTTCACTTTCACTTTAATTTACTGTGGCTGGAGAGCTGGCTCGGGCTCAGGTAAGCTGACCCAGGTTCGGTTCCCAGCACCCACAGGTTGTCTCACAATCATCCATAACTTCAGTTCCAGCAGATCGCACACCCTTCGCTCTTCCAAGCTCCAAGGGCACCAGGCATACATATGGCGCCCGTACATCCACGCAGGCACAGCGCTCAACCACTTAAAATAAACAACAAATCTATGTTTACTTGTGTTGCTAGGGTCAGTGAGAGGGCCCAGCAGGTGAGGGGCTTGCCACCAAGTCTGACATCCTGAGTTTGATTCCCAGTCGTGGGAGGAGGAAAACAACTCTTGTCAATTGTCTTTTCCTTGGTTTTGGTTTTGCTCCTGTAAACCAGGGGCTTCAGGCATGCAAAGCAAGCAGGTGACTGGTGCTACCCTCCAGAAACAACGTCAGCTGGTTTATTTTGCATGTGGAAGGGGCATGCAATGACACGCATGTGTGTGGGGGTGTCACAGTGGGACCCCAAATTCAGGTTTTTGGCTGTTTGATTTTTAAGACAGACTAGGACTGGGGTGGCTCGTTGTCAGAGCTCTTGATTAGTAAGTGTGAGGAGGGGTCCCCAGCACCCCAGAAACTTACTGAGAAAAGAGTTACTCAGGCCCACAAAAGATGTCCTACCTGCTCAAAGGCACACAGCATCAGGGTGCCTTTCCAGTGCAGCTCATGTGGGTTGGTCAGTCCATGGGGAAGGCTGGGATTCCATCCTGTGCCACAGAGGATCCCTCTCCCACCCTCAGCTGTCCCTGGAGGGAGCAGCTCCCTAGAAGCTGGTGTGAACCAAGGCAATTTCTCTCCCACAACCACTGTCTGCATGTTTCCCCGAAGGGTTCTTGAGGTGGAAGGCTGAAGTTAGGGGTTGGAGGGCAGGGTTGAGGTGCGGCTTGTGCTGGAGCCCCTGCCGTGAATCCTCCAGTGAGGGGGTGTGCCTCAGCCACAGGAGGCCAGAGGTCATCCTCAGCAAAGTAGCCTATTGAACAGCTAGAACCACCGCCTCATTGGCGTCCTCATCCTAGACTCCCCGAGAACGCACACTTATAGAATGCTTACTGAATGTCAGTAGGGAGGTCCTCTGGTCTCCCCTGACCCCTCTGAGGTCAGGGCAGCTGTGAGTGGGTAAACAGGCTGGGAGGCAGGAGCGTTGTGCCAGACCTGGGGGTGCTGGATTGGTGTGCGTGGAGAAGCCATGAAATATGGGGGGAGCATGAGTCCCTCTGGACCTTGATGGGTCTAGGAAGGAGACGATGGGGGAGGAACCTGTCACTCCCTCCGGCCTGGCACAGTGATATTTCCCTGTCCGTGTTTGGTGTAGGGACAGATTGGGAGTGCAGAGGGGCCTGCATCCTGTATCACCTATTTGTTTAGTTGTGCGGTGCTGCCCATGGAACTCAGGGTCAGCCCACTGCCACAGCGCTACACCCAGCTCACTGTTGTTCTTAGTCTGTTTACGTTTGTGTGTGTGTGTGTGTGTGTGTGTGTGTGTGTCCCAAAGTAAGGGGACCCCTTTGGGAACTCAGTTCTCTCTCTCTGCCGTGTGAATCTGGGGTGTTCCTGCTCAGGGGTCAGGGCAGTGCTTTATACCTGGGAGCCTCTTTTATTGTTTTTTTTTTTTTTCTTTTTGTTTTTAAGCCCTTGTTTTTATTTTTCCTTTCATCACCGGAGGTCTCTCCTACAAATAAAACTACCCTCATTCCCCCACCACACCATTCTGAGTTTCCTTGTTTCCCACACCCCCTTCCTGTCTTCCCAGGACTGTGGCTGCTGAGGTCCGGAAGCAGGTGTCCCGGGAACGCAGCGGCTCGCCCCACTCCAGCCGACGCTCCAGTAGTTCCCTGGGGGTGAGTCCCTGTGCAGTGGCTGACAGTCGAGGGGTACACGCTGCTCTGACGCTGCTAGGACCAGTGGCCAGGGAGGAGGGGGTCCTTGTGACATTCACACATCTGCACAGATGCAGGGATGTGTGTGTGTTCCAAGGGTGGCCAGGGGGTGACACCAGCTTCCTGGACCACCCAGATGGGGCTCCAGGCTGGTGGCTGGAAGAGACGTCCTGCCTCAGGGGAAGGGGTGGGGCCTCAGGAACTATCCCAGCCATTCCTTTTACCCTCAGAGTCTTTCCAGACACGAGGGTGTGATTTCCTTCCTGGAGTCCTTGGAGGGAGGCGGCAGGCCCCTAGCCAGCCTGCTGTGGAAAGTCTGAGTTCACCGGCTCCCATAGACCCTCCACAGCCTCGGAGGCTCCCACCACCTCCACTGCAGGCTAATGTCAGCTGGGAGCATATGTCCAGCCTCTCACCGGGGCGCCATGGCCACTGTACTCCAATCAGGTCCCTCTGACGGAGGTCATCGAACCCCTGGACTTTGAGGATGTGCTTCTGAGCCGGCCACCTGAAGTAGAGCCCGGTCCCCTCAGGGACTTGATAGAGTTTCCAGCTGATGACCTAGAACTACTGAAGCAACCCCGAGAATGCCGGACCACAGAATCTGGGGTGCCAGAGGATGGGTGCGTTCTGCACACACACACCAACCCCACTCCCATATTCCCAGGTTCACCTTCAGGCTCTAACACCTGTGTGGCCTTGGGCAAATCACTGTCCCTCTCTGAGCCTTCATTTCTGCATCTTTGAGTAAAAGTATCTTTGTTGTTGTTTGTGGATGTATGTGTGTAGTGTGTGTGTGTGCATTGTATGTATACAGCGTGTGCGTGTGTGTATGTGTGTGTGTATGTATTGTATGTGTTCAGTCGATAGGTGTGCAGATTCATGCATGCACCTGAGCAGAGAACAAAGGTCACCTTCAGGGATTTTCCTCTTTCTTGTTTTTCCTAATATATTGAGGCAGAGCCTCTCACTTGAATCCAGAGCTCGCCAAGTTGGCTAGCTTTGCTAGCTGGCTTGCCATAGGGGTTCCCCGCTTCTGCTTCTGAGTTTGGGATCGGCGTGGGCCACCATGCCCACCTGCTTGGCAGGTGCGGAGGTCTGAAAGGTGGTCTTCATGCCTGCGTGGCAAGCACACCACTGGCCTATCTCTCCAGCGACAGCTTTCCACTTTTTAAAGACTTATTTTATTTCACACGGATGGGTGTTCCACCTGCTGTAATTCTGTGTATCACCCATGTACCTGGAGTTGCCAGTGGTTGTGAGCCACCATGTTGATGCTGGGGACTGAACCTGGGTCCTCTGTAGGAGCAGCCAGTGCTGTTGACCGCTGAGCCGTGTCTACAGCCTCTTGTGTTTTTTTTTTTTTTTTTTTTTAAAGATTTATTTATTTATTATATATAAGTACACTGTCTTCAGATACACCAGAAGAGGGCATCAGATCTCTTTACAGATGGTTATGAGCCACCATGTGGTCGCTGGGAATTGAACTCATGACCTCTGGAAGAGCAGTCGGGTGCTCTTAACCACTGAGCCATCTCTCCAGCCCCAGCCTCTTGGTTTTGAGGCAGGGTCTCATATAGCCCAGACTAAGTCCTGAACATCCGGTTCCCCACCCCTGGGATGACAGTGTGAGGCCCCCTGGTTTATGCAGTGCTGAGACTGGAACCCAGGCCGCGGGATACATGAAGCCAGCCACCAAGCTGCCTCCTCACAGTCTCACACTGTGTCCCAGCCTGGTCTGTAACTCACAGAAATCCTCCTGCCTCAGCGTCCTGAGGTCTGGTAGCTATAGTCCTTTTCTCCTAGGCCTTTGGAAATGTTCACCCTGCCTCTGTTTACCCTGCTTGTATTTTGCTGTAGAAAGTTGGACGCCCAGGTGAGGGCTGCGGTGGAGATGTACTCAGAGGACTGGGTCATTGTACGCAGAAGGTGGGTCTTACCCAGAGCAGCTCAGGGGAGGAGAAGGAGGGTGGAAGGGCTGCACTGTTTGTGGTTTGTTCCTCTGTTTATCCACCCACTATCCCTTTTGCGAGCAGTTGGACATCTTTAGACAAAGGTAAAAGGGGGCGGTTCATCATTCTTCAGAGTCCCCAGCTCCACCCCCTGCTTAGCCCCACCTCCTGCTTAGCCCCGCCCCACTTCCTGCTAGGTACCAGCACCTGAGTACAGCATACAGTCCCATCACTACAGAGACACAGCGAGAGCGGCAGAAAGGCCTCACCTGCCAGGTCTTCGAGCAGGATACCCCTGGGGATGAGAGGACAGGTCTCGAGGATGTGGTAAGGGGCCGCTGAGTGACTGGGGTCACTGAAGGTCAGCCTTGATCCCAGTGAGTGAAGTAAGCTCCATTCAGGAGTGGAAAGCGTCACAATAGTGCACATTTACTGAGTGCTTAGTGTATACTGATGGCTGTCTGATTGTTCTCCTTTCATCCTGTGAGTGGGGCCACAGCCATTATTCTTCTTCACAGGCAGAGAAACTGAGGCACAGCAAAGCTACTAATGCTTATATTTTCATAGTCAGCATTTACTGAACACTTACTGTATACCAATAACCACTGGTTATTACTAGTGTGAATTCCTTTGTTGCTGTAGGATGTATTTCGGGATGTATGGCTTTAGCTCAATGGGAAAGTGTTTGTGTGGATGCTAGGCACAGATTTTATCCTCAGCTGGGGTAGGGGCCAGGAAGGGAGATAAAGAATAGAGAAGGAAACGAGATACAGGAGGGGAAGAAACTGAGGCTGGTAGACAGGGCAGAGACTCAGTCACAGGGCTGAACTGGATTTGAGTCAGGGCTGTGAGCAGAGTTGACTGTAGGAGGTCCTAGGTTAGCCACACGCTTGGCTCTTCCCTGGCAATGGTGAACAGAGTCTCAGAGAAGGCTGATTGGTCCAGCCCAGGGGCCTTACTGGGAGCTAATCCTTGGAGCTGGCCAGTGTGGCCATTTTGAGCTTAGCCTAAAGACAGAGACGTTATTAGATGTGTTCTGATTGGCCAGAGGAGAGTCTCCTGTGAGATGGGGTAGCCTCCTATAGCAGAGGTAAAGAGCTCTCTACATAGAAATACTCCAGAAGTTTCTGGAGAGGCCAGCCAGGCCCCCAGATGGCCCCTGTAGTGGTGACCCCCACCTGGCTTGCCCCTCAGCTTCTGTCCATATAGACTAGATGTGTACGTGAACACACTCAGGAGAACAGGTGCATGCAGTTGGTGATCAGTACTTGCACATTCTCTCCTGCAGGATGACTCCCAGCACTGTTCTGGCTCCCCAGAGGACACCCCTCGAAGCAGTGGAGCCTCAGGTGTCTTCAGCCTGAGGAACCTGGCTGCAGACTCCCTACTGCCCACACTGCTTGAGCGGGCAGCCCCGGAGGATGTGGACCGGCGCAATGAAGCCCTTAGGAGGCAGCACCGGGCCCCCGCCCTGCTCACCTTGTACCCGGCACCTGATGAGGTAGGTGCTCTTTGGCTGGCTCACTGTCCCCAGACCAGAATCCAGCCATCGTTTATTGGCTGCTTCCTGTATACCCATCTTCAGTTAGTGACACTTTGTGGATCCTCGTTTGTCTGACCTTCACTTATTGAGCACCAAATGCTTGTCTCTACAGTTCTCCAGCCTTATACCCACTACACCTACTGTCTTCTTCTCCACTGAACCAGCCAGCGTGCTGACCACCTACCATACCTGCCTCCTTGTCTCTGCATTTGTCTAACGCATACTCTTATGTTTTGTTTAACCATTTATTGAGTGCTGGCTGTATACATGTATATTTATTTAGTCACTATTTACTGGGTATGTAGTGAATGGAGATATTCCTCGGCTATGAAGTTATTCCCCTATAAACGTATTTGAAGTTCAAAGTACATAAGTCAGAAATGCATTCACGCTTGCACAGTGCCTCATACTTATCGTCCCAGCACTTAGGAGGTAAAAGGATCAGACGTTCAAAGTCAGCCCTGGCTCTATAGTGAGTTTAAGGCCAACCAGAACTACATGAAACTGTCTCTGAAAAAAGAAAGAAAGAAAGAGAGAGAGAGAGAGAGAAGAAAGGAAGGAAGCAAGGAAGGAAGGAAGAAAAGAAAACCGTGAGGTGGAAAACCTCTCTTATACTGGTGTGGACCGTCTCGTGTGTTGTATAGAAACTGTCCTGAAGTGAAGTGTGGCTGCTTGGTTACACACCCATAAATCCTCGCAAAGTCACACACTTGGAGACCTAACTGCTAAAAATCAGAGACTTTGTGTACATGTTTGTCCAACCAGCCTTTAGTGAGTGCTTTCCTTAAATGCTGATATTTATCCAAACAAATCTGTTGGCGCTTACTGTATACGATTGAACCAGCAAAGCTGTATGGCTGATACCAGGATTGTAGCTGAGCTGGGCGGAGAAAACATTCCAGGCAGAGATAACATACAGAAAGGCTCAGCAGCAAGTCATTGAATGAAGCTCCACCAGGCTTGGGGAATGGGGCTGGAGCTGGGGTTGGGTGCAGCCCATCTTGGGCTGGGCATCCTAGAGCCTCCCTGAAGGATACATCCCAGAGCCCCCCACCCGCCTTGCAGGATGAAGCTGTAGAACGCTGCAGCCACCCGGAGCCACCCCGAGAGCACTTTGGGCAGAGGATCCTGGTGAAATGTCTGTCACTCAAGTGAGTCAGAGGGTAGCCCTGTGGGTTTCCCTACTGTGAGGGCACCATGGGCTTTTTCTTCCCCTGTCAATAGGCAAAGGTGCCTACATATGCTGCCTCTGCTTCAGCACATGCTGACCCCGACACACACACACACACACACACACACACACTCATTCACACACACACACTCAGCCAGCCCGCTCACTAATAGTCTGGTCCTCCAAGCTGTGCCTGTGCTTCTCTGGGTCCCAAGACCTCCTCCAAGTCTGCGATCCACTCGTGCGTGGTCCTGTGTCCTGTGAGCATTTGCTGAGCGACTACGTGAGCGCATAGCTTTCCCAGCTTCTGGGACTGAGGGCTGGAATGGAGTTCTGTTTCCTGCTCTGATCCAGACAGAAATGGGGTCCAGGAGGGGCCAGGCCAGGCTCTGAGTGCACTTCCTGTTCAGTTCCATTCCCACGCTCTTTGGGCTGACGCTGATGAGCCTTGGACTGGCTGGGTGGTAGCCAGGCTCCGCCCTTCCATCCACCCTGTGTCTCAGCAGGAGGGTGGGCAGACCAGAGACAGACTCTGAGTTTTACAAGTGTTATGATCTCAAGCAGGATTCCCATGTTGTTCTGTGCCTCAGTTTCCCTCCTACACTCATCTGACAGGAGGGGGAAGATATAAGTTAGTATAGGCCTGGGGCTGCCTAAAACAGTGGGGTCCCGGGTGTAGTTCAGAATTCCACCATTTCGGTGATAGAATGTTGCATGCACGAAGCCCTGGGTCCATCCACAGCACTGTGGAGACAGGGTGTGATCCAGCACTTGAGAGTCAGAGCAGCAGAATTAGGAATTTGAGGTCATTCTTGGGTACAAAGGGAGCTAGAAGCCAGCCTGGGCTAAATCAGACCCTGTCCCAAAGGGGAAAGGAAAGAAAGAAAGAAAGAAAGAAAGAAAGAAAGAAAGAAAGAAAGAAAGAAAGAAAGAAAGAAAGAGAGAGAGAAAAAAGAAAGAAGCAGGCAGGCACAGAGTGTGTGACTAACAGCTCTCAAGAGCTGGCCCCCATTTCCCGTAGGTTTGAGATTGAAATCGAGCCCATCTTTGGCACCTTGGCCCTATATGATGTGCGGGAGAAGAAAAAGGTAGGTGCTCCTCCTCCTCCTCCTCCTCTTTTCCTCCTCCTCCTTTCTTCTCACTCCCTCCTCCCTCCTTCCCTATCTCTTTTCAGTCACCCTCCTCCTTCCTCCCTCTTTCTCCTCCCTCCTCCCTCTTCTCCTTCTCCCTCCCTCTCCCTCATCCTTCTCCCTTCTCTCTCTCCCTCCTCCCTCTCCCTCATCCTTCTCCCTCCTCCCTCTCCCTCCCTCCCCCTCTCCCCCTCCCTCTCCCTCATCCTTCTCCCTCCTCCTCCCTCTCCCTCATCCTTCTCCCTCCTCCCTCTCCCTCTCCCTCCTCTCTCTCCCTCCCCCTCCTCCCTCTCCCTCCTCCTTCTCCCTCTCCCTCCTCCCTCACCCTTCTCCCTCCTCCCTCCTCCCTCTCCCTCCTCCCTCCCCCTCTTCCCTCTCCCTCCCCCTCCTCCTCTTCAGTCTTTCTCTCTTATTCCTTGATGGGGTGGCTATGAAGCAGTGTCTCTCAGCTAGCTGCCTCTCATATCCCCAGATTTCAGAAAACTTCTACTTTGACCTAAACTCGGACTCCGTTAAGGGGCTGCTCCGGGCCCATGGCACCCACCCGGCCATCTCCACCTTGGCGCGCTCTGCCATCTTCTCCGTGACCTACCCCTCTCCTGACATCTTCCTGGTTGTCAAGGTGCCTACTGGGGCCCTGCAAAGGGGTGATGATCAGAGCCAGAGTTCAGTGGGACAGCACTTGAAGGCTGAGGCAGGGGGATTGTGAGTTTGAGGTTGCTTGGGCTGCTTATAGAAACTTTGTCTTAAAAGCAAGCAGGAACAGTTGAGTCTTCCTCTGTGGATGGGGTAGGAAAGGTGAACTGGTGCATTCTGGGATTTCTTCAGTCAAGTTAGGTTTCAACAATGGAACAGCTCAAGTACTCTCAGGCCAGCCTGCTGTACTGAGCAGCTGAATCAGATCCTGTCCCAAAAGGGAAAGGTCCTTGAGGTCTAGCTCCTCAACCTGAAGGTTGCAGTGGTCATCATTTTATAGGTGGGGAAACTGAGGCACAGAACAGTTGCTTGGGGTTCCACAGCTCCTAAGGTGTTCATGACTGGAGTTCCGGCCCTGGGGTGCAGGGTCATGGCTTTAGTGTGAACTGACAGAAACATAGCATGTGCCATGGCCAAAGGCATCTCAGCCTAGCTGCCAGGGAGGCCACAGCTTCTGCTGCCAGGAGGAACACCGTGGGGAGAAAGGAATGCACTTCAGGTTACACCTCTCAGGTTGTACTCCATGAAGGGAAGTCAGGTTACACACCTGGAGCCAAGCCTGAGGCAGAGGCCGAGGGGCAGGCAGTGTTGCTGCCGGCTGTGCCAACCTGCCTTCTTACACGGCCCAGGACGACACCACCCACAGTGATGCCTCCCACATCATTCAGTCAAGAAATGCCTCACAGATGAGATTATAGGCCCAGTTGAAGAGAGGTGTTTTCTCCAGTAGAGTTCCCTCTTTCCAGATATCCCTGGCTGGTATCAGACTGACAAAAAGCAGAACAAAGTCTGAGTCCTGTGAGACTCAGTTTCAAAACAAAAATGGAGCCCAGTGTGGCCCGGCAGTCGAGGACCTTCCTAGAATGCTCCAGTGAGGGCCTGGGCGTGTGGCTGGGTAAAGTGCTTAGCCAGCGTTTCGGAGGCCCCGTCCCCAGTATAAGAAAGAAAAAGAGACCAGGCAGTGGTTGCACATACACTTGGGAAGCAGAGGCAGGCGGGCCGAACTTAGTGGGTTGAGGCCTTCCCCGTCTTACAAAGCCAGTCTGAGGCCAGGTGGGAGGACTACACAGTGTGGACATGCCTCAAAACAAGACGTGAACGGTGAGGGGGTGGTGAGGGAGCAAAGTAGAAACTGGAGAGATGCCTTAGCAGTTGAAATCACCCTGTGTTCAACTTCCAGCACCCATGCTGGGAGGATCCAGTGCCCTCTTCTGGCCGCCATGGGCACTGTGCTTACACATGCACAATTAAAAACAAAAATAAAATCTGTTACAGAGAAAAAGAGCTGGTGTAGTGGCATACACCTTCAGTCCCAACACTGAGAAGGCAGAGGCAGGTGGATATCTGTGACTTTGAGGCAGGCCTGGTCTGTGTAGAGAGTTCCACAACAGCCAGACCTAGGTAGTGAAAGCCTGTCCAAAAAAAAAAAGAAAAAGAAAAAAAGAGAGAGAGACAGACAGAGACTGACAGACAAGCAGACAGACACACACATACACAGAGGGGGAGAGATGGGAATGTAGAGAAAGCATGAACGGCTTACAGTGGGCTGCAGGGAAGAGGCTGAGACACATCAGAAAGTGGAGCTGCTGGCAGAATACGGGAATCAATCCCAAGGACCGTGGGAGCCATGCCAACTGTCAGTGTGGCCAAGCGCCTAGGTAGTGATGGGGATTTGCTAGAAGGCAGGAGTCCTAGGTTCATCCCTAGTCTTGAATGAAGTAGGTGTGGGTCGAGGAGGGTCCAGAAGACTGAAAGGGAGCTAGAGGAGTCCCCCTCTCTGGGCCCTTCTACCCTGCAGCTGGAAAAAGTGCTGCAGCAGGGCGACATCAGCGAGTGCTGCGAACCCTACATGGTGATGAAGGAGGCAGACACGGTGAAGGTATGTGTGGGTGAGCGGGACATGGTGGGAGCGCAGGTCCTGAGGGTGCCACACAAGGGAGGGCCTCTCAGCTGGGGGGCGTGTGCGTCTCCCCCACAGAACAAAGAGAAGCTGGAGAAGCTGCGCCTGGCCGCGGAGCAGTTCTGCACCAGGCTGGGCCGCTACCGCATGCCCTTCGCCTGGACGGCCGTGCACCTGGCTAACATCGTGAGCAGCGTCGGGCCACAGGACCGGGATTCCGACTCCGAGGGCGGTGAGGGCGTGCGCTGCTTGCTGGCTCACCTCGGCATTCACCCGTCGCCCTCCCTCTGCCATCAGCACTCTGATCTCTAATTCCTGTTCTGCTCCGCCACCACGCTGTTTCTCCTAGAACGCAGACCCACTTGGGCCGAACGCCGCCGTCGGGGGCCCCAGGATCGAAGCTATAGTGGGGACGATGCCTGCAGCTTCTCCAGCTTCCGCCCGGCCACGTTAACTGTCACCAACTTTTTTAAACAGGTGACCTTGGTATAGGACAAAGGCCTTGGGAGGAAAGGAACACGGGTTTTTTTCCTGTCTTGGGAACTTTCAGCCCCCTTACCTTGGGAACTCTGTATCTGGCAGGAGGCAGAACGGCTCAGTGATGAAGACCTTTTCAAGTTTTTGGCGGACATGCGGCGACCATCGTCCCTGCTGAGGCGATTGCGACCTGTGACTGGTGTGTGGCAGTCCTATAAAGCAGAGCTGTTGCTCACATAGTCATTCAGCAACCATACTGAGGATAATGGGTACTGGAGACCCAACCCCGGGGCATGGATAGGCAGTGGAAGGAACAGGGCAGCTACTGGGCTTTAGTTCCTGATGGGTGTAGCCCGCAGAGGCCTTCAGGAGACAGGCAGAGCCCCCGCAGAAGTAAAAGCCAAGTCCTTTCTCCCCAGCTCAGCTCAAGATTGACATCTCCCCTGCACCCGAGAACCTACACTTCTGCCTGTCCCCTGAGTTACTTCATGTCAAGCCCTACCCTGACCCCAGGGGACGGCCCACCAAGGAGATCCTGGAGTTCCCTGCCCGTGAGGTCTACGCCCCCCATACCTGTTACAGGTACAGCCTGTGGGTTGGGTGGGGCCCCATTTATCCTGTGTGTGCACACGTGCACAATTATGCTTGTGTATTCTCGTGTGTGGGGAGGTGCTCAGGCACATGAGTGTGTCTAAGAGTGGATGAAAGTCAGAGAGCCGTCTTGAGTGCTGTGCTGCTCCTCAGGCGTTGTCCGCCTGGTCTTAAAACCCTTTCTATCACCTCTCTTCATTTTATTTGAGGGAAGGTACAGCATGCAGTCGGAGGAAAACTTGCAGCGTCAATTGTTTTCTACTGTATGGGTTTGAGAATGGGACTCACATTACCAAGTTGGTGGCGATGCCTTTGCCTCTGAATTTTCTCAGGATCCCTTCCTTTTTTCTTTAACTTTTACTGTCATTATTATTATTATTTGTTGAGACAGGGTCTCACCATGTAGCTCTGGCTGTCCTAGAACTTACTGTGTTGACCAGGCTGGCTTCGGACTCATTACCTATGCCAAGACCTGGGATTAAAGGTGTGCATTGCCATGCCTGGCTTTTATTATTTTTAATTGTCTGTGTGTCTGTGTGTGGGGGCACATGCACCTGTGTGTGACAACATGCACCTGTGTGCGAGTACAAGCACCTGTGTGTGAGTACATGCACCTGTGTGTGAGTACAAGCACCTGTGTGTGAGTACATGCACCTGTGTTTGAGTACATCCACCTGTGTGTGGGTACATGCACCTGTGTTTGAGTACATCCACCTGTGTGTGGGTACATGCACCTGTGTTTGAGTACAAGCACCTGTGTTTGAGTACAAGCACCTGTGTGTGGGTACATGCACCTGTGTTTGAGTACACCCACCTGTGTGTAAGTACATGCACCTGTGTGTGAGTACATGCACCTGTGTGTGAGTATTCACACCTGTGTAGGGTGCATGCACCTGTATGAGGTATTGAGTAGACCAGAGGCTTAGGATCCCCAGGTTGCAGGTGGTTGTGAGCCACCTGATAGGAGTGATGGGAATCAAATATGGGTCCTCTACAAGAGCAGGGTGTGCTTTTAACTAGAGCCTTCTTCTCTCCAGCTCCCAGTATTTTTATTCTCAGAAAGTCTGTCACAGCCTGGAACTTGCCAAGGCTGGCTAAGATCCACCTGTCTCTGCCTCCATGAGCTCCTGATCCTCCTGCCTCTGCCTTTCTAATGCTGAGATGGCAGATGTGCACCACTCCGTCTGTGACTGTGGTTCTGTAGTTGGGACCCAGGGCTGTGCATGCTGGGCAGGTGCTATGTTGACTAAGCACCCGCCCAGACGCCCGGTGCTTGCAGAAACAGGCATGGACACTATGTTCATAGATTGCCTCTTTTTTATTGTGGGGTGTGGGGCATAAGGGAGCTCATGTCCTTCTCCAGCCTTCTCCACGGGGGTGTCTTCTGCCTTCCATCCCGCCTGCTTGCTTCTGTCTCTGCTCTGCCAGGAAGCGGGGTGCACCGGCCAAGTCTAGCTGATGGGCAGCCAGCTCTGTCGGCCCTGCTCATAGGCCCGGTGGAGCGCATTCAGTGTTCCCTGCAGCACAACTGGTCCTCAGTGGCATCCAGGTAGTCTCAGGCTGGGAGGGCGGCCATGTGGAGTCTAGGGAGGGAGACAGAGCTCAGTCAAGGCCAGCGTTGGGTGGAGGTGCCCTTCAGTGGGCCTAGGCCACATCCACTAGCCTCCCCAGAGTAAACCCACCAGGCTCACCTCTGCTGGATCTGCCGCAGCCACTGTTGCTGCTCTGCCATCTCACGCTGCTGTCGCTGCACGTGGCCAGTGAGAGCCCACAAGAGGTGGTTCTGCTTATCGGCTCGATCCTGTGGGTAGCATAGCGACTTTAGCCGGGAAGTCTGGGTCCACTCCCATCTCCTGACCACTACAGGTTTCTCTGCCATGTGACCCAGCAAACGTCCAAGACCCTCTGCCTCAGTTTCCCTATTTGTAAGGTGTGTCTAAGATAGGACTTGCTTCGTATAGTTTGTAGATGCATGTCAAACACTACTGATTGGGTTCTTACTTCATGGCACCAGAAGCCAGAGCAATAAGCATCCATTGAGCACTTACTGTATCCATCCCTCTGCCTCTGAAACTCACCTTTGCTCTGAAATGACAGTCACTACTCTTACTTTACTTCAAAGTTTATCTAGCGTGTGTGCATGCCATAGCACAAATGTTGGAAGTCAGGACAACTGTTGGGAGCAGGTTCTTGCCTTCCCCCCTAGGGAGCCTGGGGCTCGGTCTCAGGCCATTGGCCTTGTCAGCCTGTACCTGTGAACTACCTTGCTGATCCTGCATTCATTCATTTACTTCTTCTGAGATTGGGTCTCATGTACCCCAAGCCTAACTCAGATGTCTGTCTAGCCAGAAACCACCCTGGACTCCTAACCCCACCCTTTATCCCCAAGTGCTGGGGTTGCGGGTGTAGCCCCCGTGCCCAGTTATCTTTCTGTTCTTTTTGAGACAGGATATCACCAGGTAGGCAGCTGGCCTAACTTTGTAGCCAAGGCTGGCTTTAACCTTCTCTTTCTCCTGCCCCTGCCTCTGGAGTTCTAGAACCACAGGCGAGCACCGCCATGTCTGGTTCTTACCCTTGCTTGCAAAGGTCACTTCCAGAAGGTCACTGAGGCTGGAACCACATATACAACTGGAGGGTCCTCTAGCCCAGGGTTCAGTGGTGGCTTCTTTCTGGGGAGCAGGGTTGTGCCCCTGGGAGCCCCTTACCTTTAAGTTCTCAAATTCTTGGTGGGCTTGGCCCAGCCAGGCACCTCTCAGCTGCACTTGTAGTCTCCGTACACTGTTCCGCAGAGCGTGCTGGGCCCGGGCCACTTCCCTCAGCGATCGGGCTGTGGCTTCTGCTCGAAGGTGTAAAGTGTCCTCTTCCGCCTGCTCAACAGATGGTGTGGCTTCAGTGAGGTCACTAGGTCAGCTTTGCTCACCCAGCACGTCACTTTCCTTTGTTCCGGGCTTAACTTTTCCTCAGACTCTTGTCCGCCCAGCAACACCCCAGCTCTCGTACTCACCTGAATCTCCGACAAGCTGGTGCGAAGCTCCCGTGTTGCATCCCGGCCCTGATTGACCTCTCTTCCCAGAAATTCCAGTGCTTGGTCAAAGAGGCCCAGGTTGCGCCCAGCTTCTGTCAGGCGAGCCTCCGTGGCTTTGTACACACCATTGAGGGCCTGACCTAGCTGTAGGGCCCCGTGAAAGAGCAGGGTCAACTCTTCATATTGGGCCGGCTCTGGACCACCGAGAGGGGCCACTGGGGCAGGTCGCACTGCCGTTGCTATGGCCCATAAGAGGCAGAGAGTAGGCACAACCATGGTGGACAGTCTCGGGGGTGTGACTCCTGTGCTGCTGTGGCCACCTTTTATTTCCACAGGCTGCCATTAACCCGCCCTGGTCAATGGTTAACCAGCCTCTGTTGCACAAGGGCCTGGCAGAGGCTCAGCCATTGCATCAGGCTGATGTCTAAGCAGGCCATGCTGGAATCACGCTGCTGGAACTCAGGGCCAGCTGTGTGTGGGGGTAGCTCAGACAAGGATCTCGGCGCCAGGGTCTGTATGACTGTAGCGCTCCGCCTTGAGCCTCAGTTTCCCATCTAAGTGCAGACACGGCCTCCATGAACCATGGCTCCCTTCACACCCGACACAGCAGGTCCAGTGTTGCTGGGCCACCCACAGGGCCATCGAGGGGCTCCAGCCCCATGGAGGTTTGGGTCTTGTGATTCCCATTTACGTGGACTCCAGACACTGTGTTATCTGCCCTCCGTGTCTCCTTCCTGCAAACAGCTACTTTCAGGGGCACTGGGTGTGGCTGATAGCCTTGGGGGGAGGGGACCGAGAGTGACTTGATGCCTCCTTCCAAGGTCACTGAGCCTGACTCCCTGCATAGTCTGTGATCCCTGCTAGTTTCGATTTAACTTCCTAGAAGACTCAGGGCAAGTACGGCACCCCCATTTTCCCTACCTAGGGGTCCCATGTGTAGTACTAAGCATTTGTTGAACACCTACTATGCGCACTCCAAAAGAACAGCCATTGCTTTCCTTGTAATTGGAACATTGCACTCTGGAGGCTGAGGCAGAAGGAACACGAATTCAAGGCCAGCCTGGGCTACAGAACTAGATCCTCTCTTATTTGGAGAAAACAAGGGCTGAGGTGAAGCTCAGAGGTAGGAGGCTTGCCCGGCACTCAGCATTCACAGAAAATGGCCGTGGAGTTGTCATTTGAGTCCAGTGCTTGGAATGGAATTTGACACCCAGAGGGTGCCACATGCGTGTTCTGTGGTGACTGTCGTTGTTTTCAGTTGTTGGGACTGTGTTTCAAAGGCAGGGCAAATTCTCCCATTAAACAGCTGGAGCAACTGAGGCCTACGGGGTTAGGGTTTGTGCAGTTACAGTTAGGGAAAAGAGGCAGCACCAGGACTGCAGCCCCAGGTTCTGGTCCTCTCTGTATCTGAAAGACAGACGCCATATATAACACCAGTGGGCCAAGGTGCTAGTGTGGGCTGGGGAGGCCAGTCACGCCACCTGGCTACTGGTAGGAGCACCTTTTGTAAGGGTTTATTTACTGTTTTAATATTTATTTATTGTCTGGGGGCAGGATTGAGCACAGATGTCCATAGAGGTCAGAGGCATCAGGTCCCCTGGAGCAGGCTGCTGTGGTGCTGTGAACTGAACTCGGATCCTCTCTAAGAGCAGTGCCCTAACTGCCGAGCCACCTTTCCAGCCCCTGGGCTACCACTGTAGACCTCCGGCCCTCGGGGCTGGCCGGGGCTTGGTTGGTAGAGTGCTTGCCTAGTGTGCACAAAGCCGGGAGCTCCACCCCTAGTACCTGATATGCCAGGAATAGTGGGACATCCCTGTCACCCCAGCACTTTGGAAGTGGAGACAGGAAATCGAGACTTTAAAGTCTTCCTTGGCCAAACAGCAAACTCAGATTTGCCCTGGGCAACAGGAGACCCTGTCTGGAATGTTCGTTGTTTGGCTTTTGTTTGTTCTGAGATAGGATTTCCCTTCATATCTTTGGCTGGCCTAGAACTTGCTATGTAGACCAGGATGACCTTGAATTAGAAAATAAAAACCGAAACCCAGAAAACCCCTGGCCCTCAGAAGCATCTGAGCCTGGCCTTGTCCCGCCCTGAGTCTGGATGTGTGCATCCAGAGGCTTCACCTACCGCTGTCTGTTTGTCACCTGAGGTCACAGCCCACCCTGTTTCACATGTGTGCCCATGCCTCACGACCATCTCTCCCATGACTGTGTCCCCAGCCCTCTAAAGGGCCCTCCATGCCTCCAATCCCTCCTCTTCCAGGAACCTGCTCTTCGTGTACCCGCACAGTCTCAATTTCAGCAGTCGCCAGGGCTCTGTGCGTAACCTGGCCGTGCGCATCCAGTACATGGCAGGGGAAGACCAGAGCCAGGCCTTGCCGGTCAGTGCGGGGACCCTGCGGTGGAGGGAGGGCCTGGAGCAGCCATGGCTTTCCCCAGGGGTTCCCTCATGTCCCCATCCCCACAGGTCATCTTTGGGAAATCTAGCTGCAGCGAGTTCGCCCGAGAGGCCTTCACACCGGTGGTCTATCATAACAAGTGAGCATGCAGGATTGGGTTCCGGAGGCATGGGCCGACCTTGGAGACTCCGAGGGGGTCGGGGTGTCCAAGCGTAGGGAGGGTAAGCATGAGCAGGAAGAGCAGAGGCTGAAGTTTCCGTGTGCAGATGAGGTAAGTTGAGGCAGAGCGTCATCCCGTAAAAGATCCCTAGCTGACCCCCAGCCCCTGGCCCTGTCTTACCAGGTCTCCTGAATTCTACGAGGAGTTCAAGCTACGACTTCCTGCCTGCGTGACCGAGAACCATCACCTCTTTTTTACCTTCTACCATGTTAGCTGCCAGCCCCGGCCAGGAACAGCCCTGGAGACGCCTGTGGGCTTCACTGTGAGCCACAGCTACCCCAGAGCTTCCTCCCTGCCCCGCCCCCAGGTCCCCCAGGTCCCCCAGTCCCCCAGGTCTCCAGCCGCACCTGACCCTCGTCCATTCTTTGTCTCCCCAGTGGATTCCTCTGTTACAACATGGCCGCCTGAGGACTGGCCCCTTCTGCCTGCCCGTGTCCGTGGACCAGCCTCCCCCCAGCTATTCAGTCCTGACCCCAGATGTATGTGCCTTCATTGCCCTTGGCCTCAGCAGCCTCCTGCCTACCTCCCTTCAGTGCCCCTGAGAGCCTTGCTGGCCACAATGGGTGCCTGTGGGTCCCCTGGCCTCCTGCTACCCCAACAAGAATGTCTGTGGGCGGGCTACTGCATGCCGTGTGTTGCTATACTCCAGATTCTCCCTCTCCTCTCTTTCTCTTTCCACCATGGTCCCCCAGCCTCTCTATTCCTTCCCGTGTGATTTTATTTTTATTTTATTCTTCTATTATTTTTGGGGTCATCCTCATGTGCCATGGGACCTGTGTGAAAGTCAGAGATGGGTTTTGTGGGGTCCGTCCTCTCTGCCTGCCATGCAAGTTCTGGCTTAGAGTCAGCCGTAAGCTTTTACCCACTGGAACATCCTGACAAGGTCACACATAGCCTAGGCAGGCCTGGGATTCTGTATAGTCAAGGATGCCCTTGACCTCCTACCCTTGCCCTGTCTCGAGTGTTAGGATGACTGGTGGGTACCACCATGCCTGGCTCTCCTGCTGCCATTTTGTCCACTCCATCTACCCCAGTACAAGGCTGCCACCATCCCTTTTCCCTTCTACCAGCTGATGAACAAGTCCTGTGGTCCCAAGCTCCTTCTTTTAATGCCCTTCTACACCATTGCTTTTCCTGGTCAATGATCACCCTGTGAACATACTCCGTTTTCTGTGGGTCTCCATTCCACCCCTAGGCTTCTCCCTTCATCCACTGGGAATGGATTCAGGGACAGGGTACCCCGTTGCTCCCTTAGGCCAGGCTCCTCTCCTGGCCGTGGTGTCGCAATGGCTAGTGCCATGGCCACGGCCTGCCTTGGTGGCCTGATGCATGGGGGAGGGTCAGCCTATGTCCACTGTGCCTCTCCCTCCCACAGGTAGCACTGCCGGGCATGCGCTGGGTGGACGGTCACAAGGGCGTGTTCAGTGTGGAGCTCACAGCTGTGTCGTCTGTGCACCCCCAGGTACGGGGTGGGATGAGAACCCAGGCTCCCTGGCCTCTTCCCCTCCTGCTCACCCTGGAATTGAGCAAGACTTACTTGCAGCTGGCTGGAAAAGGTCTGGCCTCCAGCCATTAGACGTGACTTTAGTCCATCTGACCCAGACTGCTGACTAGGGGAGGGGAGACACTCCATTCTGCCTCCAGCTCTCTGCTCACTTCGTGCCCTCCTCTCTACTTAGGACCCCCACTTGGACAAGTTCTTCACCCTGGTGCATGTTCTAGAGGAAGGGATCTTTCCATTCCGGCTCAAGGAGACGGTGCTGAGCGAGGGCACCATGGAGCAGGAGCTGCGGGCCAGCCTGGCAGCCCTGCGCCTTGCCAGCCCGGAGCCCCTTGTGGCCTTTTCCCACCACGTCCTAGACAAGCTTGTCCGCTTGGTTGTGCGGCCACCGGTCATTTGTGGCCAGATGGGTGAGTTGCTGCCGTCTCTCCCCAACCCTGAGTTTCTTCCCATAGTTCATCGTCCTCTCACCTCAGTTTCCCCATATGAAGGTGACCCCAGTGCAGGTCCTTTAAGATCCTAGATGGACCTGTGAGCCCTTATGTTCCCTTCCCTCCTCTGGAAAATGAATGGGGACCCGACAGGCCTTGGGCTGTGGAACTTGACCTTTGTCCTGTCCGACAGTGAACCTAGGTCGAGGGGCCTTTGAAGCTATGGCTCATGTCGCCAGCCTTGTGCACCGGAACCTGGAGGCCGTCCAAGATTCCCGTGGTCACTGCCCACTGCTGGCTGCCTATGTCCACTATGCCTTTCGCCTTCCTGGCGGTGACCTCGGCCTGCCGGGGGGTGAGTGTTGATGGAGAACACTGGGCCACAGGAAATATTATGAGAAGAGCACACTGAGAACAGAGAAGGACATGCACGAAGGGGATGGAGCAGCAGTCACCTCATGGTGATTCACCTCATGTTCACCTCGTGAGGACAGAGAGCCCACTGCTCTTCAAAGTTGCACACCGTGACTTTGAGCAGTCACTAGATTGGGATTGGCTCAGTGGCATGCCTGAGGCACTGGGTTTAAATCCCAGCACCAGAAAGAATTAGCGGAAGGGGCAGAAAGGGACCGGAAAGGAGTCCGGGAGGAACTGGGCTGAGCTAAGCTCCTGGAAGCTGAAGGGTTGAGCCTGCGCAGGGCCTGGGTTTCATCCCCAGAATGGAAGAGGAGAAAGTTAGCTTTTTCCTGTTTGTACATAACGGATGACAGCTGTGAACACAGACACCAGGCTCTGTCCCAGAGTCTTCCCCAAGTCAAATGAAGCAGTAGCCATGTTCAGTTCCTGACTTCACCCAGGGCTGCGCTTTGGGAAGGGACTGGTGTCGTCATAGCAGGTGTTGGGCTAGCAGGCTCCCTCTCTCCACAGAGGTCCCTCCAGCAACTGTACAGGCTGCCACACTGGCCCGAGGCGCTGGCCGCCCCGCCAGCCTCTACCTGGCACGGTCTAAGAGCATCAGCAGCAGCAACCCTGACCTGGCTGTGGTCCCCGGCTCTGTGGACGATGAGGTGTCCCGCATCCTAGCCAGCAAGGTAGGGCAAGCCTCACAGGCCTGGCTGCAGGCTCGGTGCCGATGTAGGAAGGACCACCTGGAAGTCACTGCTCAGAAGGTGGAGTCCCAGCTGCGAGGCCAGATGGAGGCTCTCATAGCTGCAGGGCCCGTCGGGTGTTCTGCACTGACCAGCTGACTAGAGAATGGCGGGACGAGGCAACAGAGTGTACAGTGTACATGATTCAGCAGGTGTGCATGCACACATGCAGCCTGTGCACACTAATATGGAGGAGTGTGTACATGTCCCTTGCACAGATGTACACAGATGCATATGCATGTGTGGCTTATGTGTATATAATCAGTGATGTGTGCACACTGCACATACACATATAACCCATGCACACACATGTATGCACTTAGCCCATGCACAAAGAAGTACATACGCACGGGCCTCATGCCCACACACATATATGACTACACATGTACATGCTCTCCATGCATAGATCCTCAGGGGTTTGAACGCATGTGTAGTCCAGGTAGTTATACACAGCATAAGCACACTGCACTTGCCCAGGCATGTGCATGGCACATATGTGCTTCGGGGCGGTGTCCACACTGCTCTCCTGTACCTCCTTCCCTGTGCTTGGCCCAGGGCGTCATCCCTTCTCTCTGTGTCTTCAGGGTGTCGATCGCTCACACTCCTGGGTGAATTCTGCTTATGCTCCGGGAGGCAGCAAGGCTGTGCTGCGGAGGGTGCCCCCATACTGTGGGGCTGACCCCAGACAGGTGCTCTCACTACCCACCTCACGTGTGTGTCACCGCCTTTGCATGAGTCCCCCACACCCTCAGCTGCAGTGAACTAATCCCTGGGGGCTGCCTGAGGGACAGCGAGGACCCCACATGACTGTCTGGGGCTGCCACACAGGCCTCTGCATGGTTTGGGGTGTGGCTCAGTGGCAGAGTTCTTCCACAGCAGACATGAGGTTCTGGGTTCTACCCCCAGCACCACCAAGAAGTAAAATTAAGATTAAGAAGGGAAGCCGGGTGTGGTGGTGCACACCTTTAATCCCAGCATTTGGGAGGCAGGGGCAGGCAGAGCCCTGAATTTAAGGCAAGCCTGGTCTACATGGTGAGTTGGAGGCCAGCCAGGGCTACACAGTGAGACCCTGATTTAACAAACAAAAAACAGTGAGAGAAAAAACATAGACCTAGCCCCACAAGAGTCAGAAGACCCTGGGGTAGTGTATAAATGGATATAAATCACATGTAAATCTACCCACCTATAACTTCACTGCCCTGCATGGCTGTCCCCACCCTAACCCATCTCTGTTTTAGGGGACTTCTAACCATCCCCTGGCTTACAGAATTCTTAGAAGGGTGGTGAAGCCCTGGACCCCTGTAGCTCCCCAACTGTTCACATACAGTGGTTCCCTAACTTTGCCCTTTCCAGGGACCTAGTATGGGGAGGGGCTTTGCCTGCAGTGGGCCTGGCTCCAGCCTGCCCTGGTTTAGGCCTTGCCCTC